>NW_016107388.1:852619-880278 GCF_001604975.1 Cebus imitator | reverse complement strand
AAAAAAAAAAAAAACTATATTAAAAAGAGAGAATTAAACCATAATAAAGCAAGAGAAAAAAAAAATCATCTAGACCAAAGTAGAAAAAAAATAAATCAAAACTGAAATAGAGAAAATCAAGACAACTGAGAATTTATTCTCTGAGAAGATCAATAGAATTAATAAACTTCTAGACAAACTGGATAGGCATAAAAATAGAAGACCAGAAAAAAAAAAATGTTGGGATAGAGGTGACATCAAAGCAGATTCTAAAGGCATTAAAAATGAAATAAGCACATATTATGAAAGCTATTTGCCTACATATTGAATAATTTAGGTAAATGTACAAATGCATTGAAAGACACAAACTACCAAAGATAACTGAACAAGAAATAGATAATCTGAAACCCAAAATCTATTAAAGAAACTTCAGTAAAAACTGACAATGAAAATTTCAGGCCTACATGGTTTACTGGTGAATTCTACCCAATATTTAAGAAAGAAATAATACAAATTCTGTGGCAATCTCTGTAGAAAATAGAAGAGGTTGGAATACATCCTAAACTTATTCTTTGAGGTGTCATTACCCTCATATCACTATTGCAAAGACATTACTGAAAACTACAGAACAATATTTCTCATGTACAGAGATGCAAATGTACTAATCAAATTTTCAACAACGTGAATTTAATAATTATATATGAAGAATAATGCATTGCAACTAATTGGAGATTATTGTAGAAAAGCTAGGATGGTTTAATGGTAAAATATCAATCAATATAATGTGCCATATTTAAAAACCAAATATGAGAATACAGCTATGCTCATCTTGATATATGTAGAATAATCATTTAAAAAAAATTATCATCCTTTCATGATAAAAACTCACAACAAAATAAGAATAGAATACATCTTGCTCAACTTTATAAAGGACATCTTCAAAAAAGTTGCAACTAAGAATTCTTGCAACTATGAAAAAACAAATGTTTAATTCCTGAGATCAGGAACAAATAGAGGCATCTTCTCTGACCCTTTCTAAGAGGTTCCAATCAGTTTAATAAGGCAAGGAAAGAAATGTTAACACATTTAGAAGGAGTAAAATTGTGGGCCGGGCACTGTGGCTCACGCCTCTAATCCCAGTGAAGCTGAGACGGCATATCACAAGGTGAGGAGATTGAGACTATCCTGGCCAACATGGTGAAGCATTTGCAGAGGATTTGCTTAAAAAAAAAAAATTAGCTGGGCACGGTGGCAGGCACCTGTAATCCCAGCTACTCGGAGGCTGAGGCAGGAGAATAGCTTGAATTAGGCAGTCAGAGGTTGCTTTGAGCCGAGATTGCGCCCAGCCTGGTGACAGAGTGAGACTCTGTCTCAAAAAAAAAAAAAAAAAAAAAAAAAAAAGGAGTAAAATTGTGTTTGTTTGCAGATGACTTGCTCACCTATGTAGAAGATCCAATGTAATATACCAAAAAAGCTACTAGAATAAATAATTTTCACAAAGTTGCAAGATGTTTGATTTCAAGACTTTTTTAAATAAAGCTGTAGTCCTCAAGACAGAGTGACAAACAGCACAAAAATAGAAAAAATAATAGAATATTCAGAAGTAGATCCATATGTATAAAAAATATGCACAACTAAATCATTATCTATATGCAATCCAAATCTTAATCCACATGTAAAAATTAACTTAAAATATTTATAGATCTAAATGTGACACCTAAAGCCGAAACTGACCCATTAGTCCCATAGGTGGTTTATTTTTTTAATTTTTTTTTTTTGATAAACATAGATATTGACACTTTTGTTTTTAAAGTTCAAAACTTATATTTGTTTTATCTGAGTCCCTTCCTCAGGAAAGAACCTTCAAGCCTCTATAAAAAGTATCAAAGGACTAAAACTCACCACATCACCACATCCAAACAATGAGACACTGGATCTCTCATTCATCATGATTGCTTCCTTGCCTCCCTCCGCCCCCCACAAACCCCGCCCCCGCCCCAGTTTCTCTTTTCTTACACATTGTTATATTTCTTCTCTTCTATATAAACTCCTAGTTTTAGTCCATCAGGGAAATGGATTTGAGACTGAGCTCTCATTTCCTTGGCTGCACCACTTGATTAAAGCCTTCTTCCTTGGAAATACTCACTGTCTTAGTCATTGGCTTTCTCTGCAGGGAGCAGCAGGACCCGGACCAAACCCTTGATGTTTTGGTAACAAAATATTTTTGACATTGGTTTCAGCAGCTATTTCTTAGATAAAGCACCAAAGCATGACTATAAAGGAACAAGCAGATAAATTGGGCTTCATCAAAACAAGAAACTTGTCTTCAAAAAGCACTACTAAGAGAAAGAAAACAGTGAAGAGACTGGGAGAAAATGTTTTTCAAACTAGACATTAGACAAAAATGCTAAAGCTGCAACTGAAGGAAAAAGAATATTTTTAATACATTGGAGTAGATAGAACACAATACTCATGAGCAGCAAAAAAGTAGGTAGGTAGGTAGGTAGGTAGATAGACAGACATACCCAGACAGACAGACAGACAGATAGAAAGATAGATAGATAGATGTAGATAGATACGTAGATTGAGATACATTAGGCTTTCAGGTAGGGGAGCAGCAAGCTTTGTTTTTCTAGCACTGGTCCCAAACCTGGTGGCTCGCTGATCCCGGCAGGATTTGAGCAAAACAGGGCACAGTGAAGAAGCCTGTGGATACCAGAAGATGGGACAAAAACGACCTCTAGTGACCCTCACTGCTTATGAACATAAAGACGCTCCAATTGACCAGGTGTGGTGGTTCATGCCTGTAATCTCAGCAGTTTAGGAGGCTGAGGCAGACGGAACCCTTAAGGTCAGAAGTTTGAGAACAGCCTGGGCAACATGGCAAAACTCCGTCTCTACTAAAAACACACACAAAAAGTCAGCCAAGTGTGGTGGTGTGCGCCCATAGTCCCACTTACTCAGCTGACTGAGACACAAGACTCACCTGGGAGCAGATGTTGCAGTGAGCTGAGATTGTGCCACTGCATTCCAGCCTGGGTAACAGAGACAGACACTGTCTCGACAAAAACAAAAGACACTCCAATGGGCACCATGACAGTTTACAAATGTCATGGCAGTGCACCATGGCAAAAACCAGAAAGTTAACTGATATGGTTTCTTCTGTCTCCTGCTTCAGAGCCTAAATGCCCATCAGTATGTGTTGTGAACTGAACTGTGTCTCTTCAAAATTCATACGTTCACGCCCTACCCCCCAGCATGACTGTATTTGAAGACAGGGCCTTAAGGAGGCAATTAAGGTTGAATGAGATCATAATTGTGGGGCCCTGATTCCATAAGATTCCTGTCCTTGTGAAAGAGACACCAAAGTGCTTCCTCTCTTTCCATTATTCAGAGTCATAAAAAGAGTATTGTTTTGGCACAAAACAAAACAGTTAAAATTCTAGTAATGCCACAGGGCATATCGCTATTTCACTTTAACAAATTAAGTTCTCTTAACCTACTTTCTCATGTGTAACTTCAAACTATTGATGCTCATATTCTAGAACAATTTAATTATTAAACGAGAAAATATCTTGAGGTGCATAAAATATTAGTCAATCAATATACAGAAGGTTTCTTCTCAATCCTTTGGTTTTTCATACCACTGACAAATAAAAAATACTACTGAAATAGTAACATAAATGCAGCAGTGACAGTATAAGTGAAAAAAAATGTAGCTGGAAAAATACAAAGTGAAGTGACCACTAAAAGAAATCTACATCGCATCATACGCACCCACAAAGTGAAGAGACTCTCTCTCCCTCAGTGTCCCATTCCTCATCCAGTGTTACATGGCCCTTAAGGGGAATCATCTAGACCTGTAGCAGCATAATCAAGGCTGAAAACCTTGAAAAGAAAAAAAATCAAGGATTGAAACAATTGATACCAATTATAAAAAAATAAGATTTTAAAATAATACGAAACAATTGCAAAAGGACTTCAGTGCTTGCTTATTTCTAAACACAACTGATGTTTATTGAGTTACTCACAACAACTGGAACACTGGAAAGGAAGTAAGCAATTACACATGAGGATGCTGAAGTCCAGGAAAGCTTAACTAATTGCTCCCAGTCACACACCTGCTGCTTACAAAGCTAGAGCCAGAATTACACTTTCCTGACATCAAGAACAGTGCTAGATAACAATATAGCCAGATGCATAAACAATCATTATGGCATCACCATTAAATAGGTAGGGATGTGTTATCAATGAAATGCACACACACGCTAGAGGGAGTCAGTTTCACTATAATACTTGAATAGAAACTTAGAATCTTACTGATCTAGTTAGCATTCATGATCTTTTGTTATTTTTCTTGATAACAGTTTTTCTTTTGTATAATAATTGCTGAGGAGTACAGTTAATTGAGTTTGTTTTGTTTTGTTTTTTTTTTTGTTTTATAATATTAGCGCTACCATCAGTATAGACATTCCTGAATGGCTTTACAATTAGGCAGTGGTTAAACTCCTGCAGAAAGAAAATTTCTTTCACCGCATATGAAGTTAGCAAATAAAGGCTTAATTGATTTGTTACCTTGATCCCTTTTGAAAAACAGTGCCCATTTGGTAGAATGTTTATTGACACATTTTCATTTGAATGGTTAATCTGTTATAAAGACAGAACATAAGGCCATTTGTATTTATTGCATGTGGTGGTGATGGAACAGCAGGCAAATCTATAATTTATATCTGGAGTCCACTTCTACACAGCCCTTATTTCCAAACCTCGATCCTGCTGGCTAGGCCTAGGATCTGGGAGGGAGAGGATCTTTGGAGAATGGACCGCACAGCACCCTTGTGGAAGCATGTTAAGAAGTTCTGTGACTAACCATGTAAAAGATGATTTGTAACTAGAAGGGGTTCAATGGGGAGGTGTCAGTAGGGTAGAGCTGGAGCCACGTGGATTCACTTATAACTACAGGTATTGATCGACTTATGACCTATGCAACTTATGACCATTCGACTTTACGACCACAATCGCTAGCCACGACTACTCCGCGTCTGGCAGCACAAACGTTGCCCAGCTGGGTGTACGACAGTGCGGAGCAGCTTCTGGCAGCACTACCGTCTCTGCGTGCACCATCTCAACTGTACAAATAGCCTACTCAACTTACGACCAAATCGTGTTTCAACCAGTCTGCGGTCCCAATCGTGGTTGTAAGTCGAGCACTAGCTGTACGTGAAAGTAGGGATACCTTGATAGAAGAGAGTGCTGCTTAGTTGTTTTTGTAATTTTTGTTGTTGTAATTGTAGAACTAAGTAAATTGTGTTGTCATTGACTGAGATGAGAAAGACCAGCTGTGGGAAAACATATAAAATTTAGATTTATTAAGTTAGATTTGCCTATTATTTAATTTTCTAGGTGTTGCCTTCTCAATGCCCAAATCCCTTGCCTTCATAAGCATCCTGACTGGTGGTCAGCTCCCTGCCTCCCTGACATAGCTCTTGTTGTTCTGAGAGGCTAGTTTTATGTCTCCCTCTACCCAGAAGTTAAATGTAGACTAAGCCTATTCCAATCAGAAAATCCCATTTCTTGCTACAATTTATTGTACTGCTGTTGGACATATGACTCATTTTTGGCTAATTTAATGAAGGTTTATGCAAACTGAACTTCCTTTATTTCTCTCAAAAAGCTACAAAAAGCAACTCTTTCTCTCTCTGGATGGGAAAAAATATCACTCACATGAATCAGTTAAGTCCTGTCAAAAGAGAAGCTGGTCCACAGTCAGTCTTTGCCATCACAGGATTTGCTGGAAAAGACTAGAAAACAGTCTCAATGCTTTTCATCAAAGTATCTGACAATCGTCATTAGTAGCAAGTGAGAGTGAGAAGACACTGTGTTTTAGGAATGCAATGCTTCCATTTTTCCCAGAAGCACAGCCATCAGAAGACAGGGAGCCTGTCCCACTGTCACTGAAATAATGAAGTCAAGCTGCAACAACCTTGGCACTTTCCTGCTCCTCTACAAGAGAATGAACTCAAATTTTTCTCCCAGAATACAGAGCAGAGCACCGTGATTACTTGCCGGCATTTGTCTGGGGATCGTGAGAGAAAGCCAGCTTAGGATGGAAAGCTGAGCAAGAAACAGAAAGAAACTAGGTGTCTACTGTAACTGTTGAACTGCCGAATCAAGCCAACCCTGAAGCTGTCCCTACCTCTTGACTTGCAGTCCTTTATTTTAAACTGTTTATGGTTGTGTGTTTTGCAGTTCTTAAGAAAATGCAGTCTAACTAAAGCAATGTACAAAGAAGATCTCATGTGGCCAGTTGGATACATAAACTGAACCAGTCAGAAGACAGGTGTAAGGTGTGACAGTTATCCACTATGAACTTAGGACAGTATTAAAGACATGGACTTGAAGAAGACACAAAGTGATAGTGCACAAAGAGTCGCAGAATGCTTTTTCCACCACCAGGATGTGAGATTCACTCTGTTGCTTCCAAAGGCTGCACAGCCCTAACCCCACAGGCAGATAAAGAGATAACGAAACGGTTAGCCTGGGATCAGAAGTATTGCTAAAAATGTGGCTAAGAATAAATCATGAGGACTTATTTATTAGACAGTCCCCCCTTTTTATGGGAAAGTTTGGGATGCTGACATACTTTCTTGCCTGTGATGCTCAGAGACTTAAAAATTGTTTGTTGTTTTCATACTGTAGTTCCATCAATAATTATATAATTACATCACATTTTATATAACTGAACAAAACCCAGCATTTCTTACACCCTATACCTCCTCCTCCACCATGGTCTCGAGCTTAGTTTGTTTAGAAAAAATACTCAAGCTGTGTTTTTCTCTGCTTTTACACTACCACAGCAATAGTCTTCAACATGAGAAAACTTTTTGGACCAAATGTGTGTGTGTTTTCCCCTACACCAAGAAATGGACACCAGCTGGGCATCCTCCAACTTAATTCCAATATTATCTACTTAGAGAAGCATCAGATCTCACAGGGTGAGGACTCAGACGCCAAAACTGTCCCCACTTCAGACCCAAGTCACAAATCCAGGCCTGCAGAACCACCTGGCTTCAAGTTGGGGTTTCCTTGACTCCAAGTCTGGATTTAAATAACTTGCTGGAACAGCTCACAGAACTCAGGGAAACAAGTTTACTGGTTGTTATAAAGCATGTTACAAAGGATGCGGAGGAAGTAGGGTGAGGTATGGAGAAAGGGGTGCAGAGCTTCTATGTCCTCTGACATGGTTTGTCTGTGTCGCCTCCCAAATCTCATCTTGAATTCCCGCATGGTATGAAAGGGATCCGGTGGGAGGTGTTTGAATCATGGAGACAAGTCTTTCCCATGCTGTTTTCGTGATAGTGAGTAAGTCTCATCTGATGGTTTCACAAAGAGGAGCTCCCCTGCATGAGCTCTTTCTCTTTGCCTGCTGCCATCCATGTAAGAGGTGACTTGCTCCTCCTTACCTTCTGCCATAATTGCAAAGCCTCTCCAGCCATGTGGAACTGTAAGTCCACTGAACCTCTTTTTCTTCGCAGTCTCAGGTATGTCTTTATCAGCAGCATGAAAATGAACTAATACACCCTCCTTGGGCACCCCACATCAAACCCTGTCCTATTTGTCCTTTGTGCAGACTTCACAGAAAGAAGCATGATTAGCAACTGTTTAGAGAAGTGTGCTTTGGAGAGAGAGAAAGGTTTTATTTTTTGGGGGACAGAATCTTGTTGTGTCACCCAGGCTGGAATGAAGTGGCATGATCGCGGCTCACTGCAGTCTCTCCCTCCCAGATTTAAGTGATTCTCCTGTTTCAGCATCCTGAGTAGTAGAGATTATAGGCATGCACCACCACGCCTAGCTAATTTTTGTATTTTTAGTAGGCATGGGGTTTCACCATGTTGGCCAGGCTGGTCTTGAACTCCTGACCTCAGGTGATCTGCCTTCCTTGGCCTCCCAAAGTGCTGAGATTACATACATGGGCTACCACATATGGCCTGAAAGGGTGTGTTCTAAACCTGGCAAGGTTTGTCTATTCAGATTCTTCTTGGCCTCTCTGTGAATTATTCCTCCCCTCAGAGTATGGGGCAGGATATCCTGTGAAATGAGGGTCTTAGGGCCCACAGTCAGATGACAGTTGCTTTGGGCAGGTGAAAGGAGGGCAAGAGAAGGTCAGAGAGAGTAATTCTGTTTTCTGAGGCCTAAAGCACCCCAACACTATTACCAGGGATAGAGGACTCAGGAACCGGGAATCAATATACATACGTAATACATATATAATGTATACGTCTATAATACATACATAATATGTATGTTACATATATATATATGATAATATATAATGGCATATTTTCTATATGTATTTGTGTGTACATGTATGTGTATATAATTGTGTGTGTTTGTGTCTGTGTGTGCATCACAGGGTTAAAAGTGGCAGTTGCTAAAACTGGAAACAGTAATCCTCACATTACTGCAGTTACCAAGCCTGCCGACTTCACTCCCTTGATTTCGCAGGGGCTCTGTCTCCTCCTCCCCATTGCCCCATCACTGTCCATCCCAGTGTCACTGCTTCCTGACAGGTGCCATGGCTGCTGTCCCTCTTCCCGTCGAACTTTTTAAAGAATCACTAGCATTATTTTTCTAATTCCCATAATTCTTCTGCCTTGAGACATTGTTTTTTCTATCACTTGTAATATAAAAATCTAAATTTTTTAGAATTGAAAGAAAAAATGATGAACTCATGGGCCGGGTCATGCAACTACATCCCAGTCGGAAGGAACACTTTCTGGTTGACGTATGCAAGATACTGTTACCTGAAATGCATTCAGTACCCATGAGCAGGCCTCTTTGCTATCTTTTACCTGTGAACAATCTTAGACAATTTCTGCGCCAGCCCTCCTTCAAGTGCACGTTCCTCTCTTCAGGCTTCCCTCCCGCTAATCCCCACAAGCAAAGTTCCAACAATGTGATGGCCTTGCTGTTTCGAGCACACGGCCCACCTTAATCTTTTATCCACCTTATTCTAGTTATCTGACCCCCCCTCCTACAGTGAGGGGCAGGTTGGACTGCAAGTCACTGTGGCCCCAAGAATTGAATGACAGGTGGTTGGTGAACTTAGTCCGTTTAAATTGCGATTAACAACAACTTCATTTAAAAATTGCTCATTTTAATATTTCATTTTTTTCTGAAAGAAGAAAATATCATATAGAAATAAAGATGTCAAAGTTACTTAGAGTAATTTTTGTCTCTGAAGGGAAGATACACCTAAGATGGTTCAGCAAGAAAAAGATAGGAAGAAGGGCTGGTCGTGGGTACTGAATGCGTTTTAGATAACAGTATCTTGCATATGTCAACCGGAAGGTGTTTCTTACGCCTGGGATGTAGTGTTATAACCTGGCCCATTCCATATTTAGAGACTGGCCAACTTCATAACAGCTATTACTTTGAAAGTCCACTTTGAGCCTATGTCACTAATATTGTGACCAGCCCATGTATAGGTTCATCATAAATTCAGACTAGTGAGGGAACAGCCTACTTAGAGTTTATAAAAGTTCTGATTTGAAGATTATTATAAAAACAGATTTAGTAGCAAATTAATAAATGCAAATCAGAATGAACAAAGCGTTCCCTGTGGCGTTTTGTTACAAGCAGTTTTTACAGACATAACGGAGCAAGGAGTGAGCTGTACAAAGTTGTTTGTCAGGAATCCCCATCGGTTTACGGAAATGGTGTTGATTAGCGGTTGGCTGTATTTCACTCACCATACAGTGTGAATTACAATGTTCAGCATATGGCGCTGTTAGGTTAATCTTATGACTTCTTGCTGTCAGTCAGTCTAGAGCTCTCAAAGCAAGTGGCCTCAAAAGGTTAATACTTAGTTCAAGGGGAAGTGAGATATGACTGTGGCCACATTTCAATGCCTGTCTGGGCCTGATAGTTTAAAGGGGCCCACGCTCCTCAGATAAAAAGTTTCTCTTCTTTCTCAACATTCCATGTCAAAGGAGAAGATTATATAAAAAATGTGATGAAAATGTTGCTTTATAACTTTCCTTCCCCAAAACCATAAATATGATCTAACCATGAGAAAAACATCTGGCAAACAAAAAAACTGAGGAACATTCTATAAAATTCCTGCTCAGTCTCCTCAAACCATTAGGGCCATCAGAAACAAGGAAAGCCTGAAAAATTGTAACAGCCAAGAGGAGCCTAAGAGACAGGAAGAAATGTAACCTGCTCTCCTGGGTGGTATTCTGGAAAGAAAAGAAATGCTAAATTATAAACCAGAATAAAAATAGACTTTAGATAATAATAATGCATCAATAATGATTCATTAATTATAACATATGTACATACTAATGTAACATGTTACTAATTAGGGAAACAGTGCAGGAAATATGAACACTTTCTGTACTGTCTGAATTTTTTCTGTCAATATAAAACTGTTCTGCAATAAACATTTAATTTAAAAGTCTTCTGTTAGAATTATAGGTTAGTAATTAAAGAATATATATGTATATATGTGTATTTGTGTTTGTATGTGTGTGTGTACTTAAAACCTTACCTCAGACCACACATCATACAAAGTGTATGTATTTAAAACCTTACCTCAGACGTATTATTTTAATTTTTATAGGGTTGACTATAAAACCAAACAATCACAATTAATTCCTCCACTTCAAATTATGAAAAAGTTCGAATAGATAAATATTTATCTAGGCATTGGAAGGAGAATTTTGTATCCTTAGAAGTATAAATTACAAAAGAAACAAATCAATTCCTATTAGTTTACAGAAATCAAAAAGTGAATTAATCATTAATTTAAAAATCTCTATTTACTAGAATTAGAGAAATCCAAATGAAAACAATGAGTTATTTTGTCAAAGACATCAATTATTAAAAGAGCTATGAAAGAAAAGTAAAAACGGCAAAGACGTGGAATCTACCTAAATCCCCATCAATGATAGACTGGATATAGAAAATACAGTACATACACACCATGGAATACTATACAGCCATAAAAAAGAATGAGATCATGCCCTTTGCAGTAACGTGGATGAAGCTGGAGGTCATTATCCTTAGCAAACTAACACAGGAACAGTAAACCAAATACCACATGTTCTTACAAGTGGGAGCTAAATGGCGAGAACACATGGACACACAACTAGAAGGGAATGACAGACACTGGGGTCTTTAGGAGGGTAAAGGATGGAGGAGGGAGAAGACCAGGTAAAATAACTAATGGGTATCAGGCTTCTAGTCTTAATACTTGAGTTATGAAATAATCCGCACAACAAACCCCCATGGCATATTTTACCTATGTAACAAACTTGCACGTGTACCCCTGAACTTAAAATACAAGTTAAAAAAAGAAAAGTAAAAATTATTATCAATTTTTCATGTGGTTATTTGTTTAATATGTTTCCCATTAGAATTTAACATCTGTAAAATGTCATAGCTATTTTATTTATTGATACATTCAGAAAGTTTTGCACATAATAAGATGACTAATAATTGGAACAAATTAAATGAACAATAAAATGGTACATAATGTTTGTACCAAATTAATACATACTAGGTAGTAACCTCCAAGCTTAGCAGAAATCTTTAGTTCAACAACGCTTTGCAAGCAGCAAACCTCGTTTTCTTCTGTTAAAGGTCAAGTGGGCTTATGATAGGCATAGCCTAGAGTGGAGAACACCAAATTTTAAAAATAAAGTCTTCCAAGAACAATTAAGATAATGGATTGGTTGAAATGGCCAAGTGTTTTTTGTGGAGTTATTTAAGTACATTGTGTACAGATAATAACTGGCCTAAACTTCAGTTTCAGTAATTTTGAGCAAATCATGAAAACAATGGGAAATCACAGAAAAATGTTGACAAGGTTCTTTTACCCCAGCCACCCAATTTAGCAAATGAAAATAATTGTTTCTTCCCTGTGAAAATGTATACTTTAAGTGCTGTAGTAAGTAGAAAGATGTGCAAGACACAGTTCCTAAATTAGATTCCTAAGACGACTTTCAGCTGCAAAAGTCTACAATGCAAATATTCGTCATGGAAAATTTTTCTGCTTTGAAATGTTGGATGGCTTAAATGTGAGAACAGTGAGAGTAGAAATGACAACTGTAAATGTACACAAATTAGGTGATTAAAGAACTGTGGGCAGTAAAATTGAAGGTACATGATGAAAATAAAGGATGTTTTGAGAGAACACATTTTAACTTTCCACACAGTTAATTTATCCTTTATAGTTTATGGGATGAACATTATTTCTTTTTTTTTCGTTGAGATGGGGTCTTGCCTTTGTGGCCCAGGCTGGAATCTGCCTCACTGCAACCTCCGCCTCCCAGGTTCAAGCGATCCTTCTGCCTCAGCCTCCGCAGTAGCTGGGATTACCGGTGCCTACCACCACGCCTGGCTAAGTTTTGTATTTTTAGCAGAGGCGGGGTTTTGCCATGTTGACCAGGCTGGTCTCGAACTCCTGACCTCAGGTGATCCACCCGCCTCGGCCTCCCAAAGTGCTGGGATTACAGATGTGAGCCACCACACCAGGCCTGATCATTAATTTTTTCTCATTTGCATATCTTTTATTTCTCCCAGTAGACTATAAGACTACCTGAAGGATGGACATCACATTTTAAACAACACATTCCTTACAATGCCTGTCTCAGTAATCTGTAAATAGGAGATGTTGAAAAGCATTGTTTGGTTCATTTATAAAAATATCTTAGCGTTTTTAACTGAGACAAATGTAGACTCTGACAAACATGATGCTTGTTATGAGAAAAAATATTTAGGGAATTATTTATTTGGTTAGGTTTGAGAGAGATTTTATTTTTTAAAAAGAAAATATATAAAGAGAAAAAAGATGACTGTGAACTTCTACATCTAATATATAATTCTGATATCTTAAAATATCATTATATAACATATGAATTTAACTTTTTCTGGATTATTGGTAATTTTGTTTAATGAGTTGTTTTAAAATAAAGATCAAGTTCCTTTCATTAATCTCTTAATAATTGTGAGAGCTTAAATTTTAAATTTTTAATGTTATTTTAAATAACAATCATTTAATATCCTTCAGGCTAAGCACAAGGGACTCACACCTGTAATCCCAGCACTTTGGGAAGCTGAGGCTGGCAGATCACAAAGTCAGGAGTTCAAGACCAGCCTGGCCAATATGGTGAAACTCCATCTCTGCTAAAAATACAAAAATTAGCCTGGCGTGGTGGCACGTGCCTGTAGTCCCAGCTACTCAAGAGGCTGAGGCAAGAGAATTGCTTGAATCCGGAAGGCAGAGATTGCAGTGAGCTGAGATGACACCACTGATGCCAGCCTGGGCAATAGAGCGAGACTGTCTAAAACAATCAAACAAACAAAAAACCCTTCAAATGCACACACAAAACAATATTAACAGTTAAGGTCGTTTCTCGTTAAGCAGACTCAGGAAGAGAAATACACAAAATTTTAGTAGAACTCTTCTGTGGCTTCAGAGCTTCAGACACATTTCTTTCCTGGAGCTTGGGTTGCCCCTTAGGGCTTACAGCAGCAGCGTAAAGATAATGCCTATACTGGTATTATCTTTATTACACATACTGCAAATTTGTAGATAAAAGAAGTTGCAACATAAATGGCTTTAAGGAGAAGAATTGACAAGGACAGAGTCCAGGATTTATTTGCAATCAGACCCGAAAGAGATGAGTGCTAAAAGATGTAGACCATTGATCTTTATTGATCAAATGAATGTATACCTAATCACCCACACCATTTTGTTCATAGGTAATGCTTCCAAAGAATCATACACAAACACATACACACACAGGGTACTTAGAGGCAACTATTTCACCTTTCGAATAAATGGCATTGTTGAGAGCAGCAATGTATAACATACACATGATATATCTTTTTTACACTCTGAGAAATCAAGGCAAGTTGCATTTACAGTGTGTTTTAAATGATCCTTAGAAGGTCACAAGCTGCTGAAATTACATCAGAACATTTGTTTCCAAATTAAAAAAAAATATTGGGAATGTGTGACATTTTGGGTTTTATTCCTCTGTATTATGCTTTCATAAGAAAAAGTTATTTCTAGAACTTTCACTATGCTTTGATGTCTGTGTTGTCCTGGACAGCCGCCCTCACACTTTCTTTTCTACTTATTCATGGCAATTTTCAAACTCTAAAGTGTCCTTTTGGTTTACTATTTTCAGACGCTCCAAAACACATTTTCCTTAGTCTAATCCTGAAAAAAAAATCTCCTTTTTTACATCTTATTTTTTGCTTCCAATCTACACATTCCTAAAAGATAGAAATGTCTATTATTTCTAATTTATACATGACAGTCTATAAAATACACTCTTTCTTATTCAGCTAATAACACTTTCATTATTATATCCGGTTCACCTTTTATTCCAATAACAAAAGAGGCAGCAGAGGAGAAAACTAATAGGAAATAAACCTGTTAGAAAAACTTCCTCCATCTTTAAATAGAGCTATATTTCTCTTTAAACAGCTTGTCTTTAGAAGGAATAAAATGGACTCTAGAATGGATGTGCAAAAATAAAAACAAATAAATTTAGCTTTTACAGAGTGGCTACTTCTCTTGCAGATAAAATATACATTTAGCTGAGAAGACAATAAGCTGATTCCCAAATCTGACCAAGAGTATCAGGGAAAACTCCTTGTCTTACATTGAAGTTATAGGATCTTAACATGTATTCAGAGCAGCGGATTTCATATATTTTCCAAAAGTGCACAATGATCAGTTATATTTATATTTATCTCTCCAAACAAGGTAAGAAAATTAATCACCCTTGACAGGATTTAAATCTTCAATGGTAGACTGGCTAATCTACTCCTCCACTCCTATATAGGCACCTTCTGTTGAAATTAAAGAGGTTACTTCATTAGTATGAAGATCAGAGTTTAATTATTTGCACCATAACAGTTCTCAAACTATCACTAAATCCTCGTCTATTATTCTAGAGAACTAGAGTAGTTATTTCTTCCTGCTTAAAAGCAAGCCTCCAGAATCAAAGAGGACAGTATCCAAATATTTACTCTGCAACACACAAACTCAAGACTGGTGAGTTCCCAGAAGTAGCTTAACTTCTCTGTGCTTCAGTGCCCTTATAGTTAACACTGAATAATGATAATTTTATTGATAATTTTATAGAGTACTAAAAAACACAACTGACACTCCAAAAAAAGTTATTTGGCTATTATGATCCAGTATAAATTCACACATCTTTTTTTGTAATGGAGTCATTACAGAAATATATCTTTCTTACACTCATATAATTTATATAATATATATCATATGTCATTTTTACACTGTAAGAAATCAAGATCAGTTGAATGTATGACATGATTTGAATGATCCTTGGAAGGCACAAGCTGTCAAAATTATATCAGAATATTTGTTTACAAATAAAAATATATACTGGGAATATGTGACATTTTGTTTTTTATCCCTCTGTATTATGCTTTCATACAAATGTTATCTCTGGAACTTAACTATGAATTCATTTTATTATGTCTTTTTCTATGTTCTGAGAAACATGGTAGTGTGTTAAAAGTTGGTTTTGGCAAACTGTGGTAAGAGGATCCTCATAAAGGAGCGTGAAGGAGAAATAGAATCTCAGGACCCCAAACCCACTATGCCAACGGGAGGAAAGTTAAGCTTGGTAACTGAGTCACATACAACTGCCTTTCTTTTGTTCCCAAACATATAGTTGTAATTTCACATGCTTATTTTATCTGATGTAAGCTGTGGATTTACCGAGTGCTAATGAGAACCTGACCACTTGCCTCAGTGCCCACATTCCCTCTTTTTTCTGTTGCTTCCCCTCCTGCTTGCTCTTTCTTTAAATATTGAAGTTCCCAAAACCCTCTTTGGGGAACGACACACGTCACAGATCCTGCTGGACTCTTTTTCTTTTTCTTAAGTGTGTCCCCAACCTTTGTAAAATAAATCTCTAATTCATTGATATCTGCCTCAGTCACTTTCAGTTACAGGAAGTTTAAGGCAGATGAAACAATGCAGAAATCAACTCAACAGAAAGTCTCAGATTCTTCCACTGGAGTCCTCCTAAAGGAATCCTGAAATTTGAGAGGTGCCCGGGGGTATATGGGAGCATGGCCAGGTGCATCTCTCCACAATGGCCAATGTCTGTAAAGTGCTCCTCCGTTGTGTCTTATGAAAGATACAAACTTTACATTTGCTTTTTTTGATTCATGATTATATTAATAATAAAAATAACTTTATTACATGGTAATTCATAGTCTTCCACATATTTTCCAAAGTCAGAAACCACTATTCATGTTGTAGAAGCTACTCAAAGCATACACCTGGGGGAAACAGTGATCCTGTGCAAGACTGCCTTTTCTAGCTCAAACTTGCAAAGTGACAGCAACATTGCCACCGTGTAAATGAAGCCATTCTGTTACGATGATAAATTCCAAGATCTCCAGCCTGCAGATTCGAGGAAAAGATGATTTGGATGAGAGCAAATTATTCCAGTCTATCAGGTTCCATGAGGCTATCCTAAAATACAGAACAGAATGTGATGATGTTGTTTGTAATCACACTACAGGTTCTTCCTGCCTGCTACACAGACAAAATCAACTCACTGAGACCACAGCATTTCAGTAGACAAAGAGTTTAATTGGTGTGAGGCCAGCCATGTTGGAGAACTATAGTTATCACTCAAATTAGTCTCCCCAGAGGCTCAGAAGTTAGGGTTCTTGAGAATAATTTGGAGTGGTTGGTGGGCAGGGGTCTAGGGAATGGGCACTGCTGATAGGTTGAGGGTGAAATCATAGGAGTATAGAAAATGCACTGAATCCACCTCTGGTTGGGGTCATTACCAGTTGAGTCATGAGTCATAAATCTGGGTGGGTCAATTTGAAAAATATCTCTAAAAACCAACCTTAGGTTCTACAATAGTGATGTTATTTACAGGCACAATTGGAGAAGTCACAAATCTTGTGGCCTCTTTCCATATGACTCCTGAGCAGTAAGGGCTATGGAAAGCTTGCCTACATAGTAGCAGAGTTCAGGTCCTTCCTACAATCCTAATGTTGTGGCCCCTCATCAGTCTTACAAAGACAGTTTTTGGTCCCTAAGCAAAGAGAAGATTGGTTTCAGAGAGGGACTGTTATCCTTCATTTCGAGTTAAACTATTAACTAAATTCCTCTCAAAGTTAGGGTTGGCTTATACCAGGAAATGATCAAGGACAGCCTGGAGTTCAGAAGCGAGATGGAGTCAACTGTGCCCAATTTTTCTTACTGTCATAATTTTGCAAAAATGGTTTCAGTGTTTCTGGTGTAACCTCTGTGAAACCCAGCTATGAAGACGCTTGGCCACCAGTGAGAGGTGAGGCTCACATATTATAGAGGAGATCCGCACAGTTCTTTTGATGATGATCTCAGCTTGATAGTTTTGTACTGTTGGCCAGTCTGTGTAGAAAATTATGTATAAAATATTATACTTTTGAAATCTTATTTATTTGGACAGAAAAGAACAAATATATAGTTTTCATGACTTTGTTATATGTTTAAATTTGTTGTTTTAAAATATGCAATGAATAAGAGCTCACATTGTCTACATAAACAGATAGAACTCAAGTAATTATTTGAATTAAAAAGTAGGTGAGCTAATAGTGAATACAGTCCTGCTCTTCTGCCTGTCTCTTAGGGGTAAATGAGCTCACTGCATTTATTTACACTCTTCCAATGTAACATTTTTAATGGAGAAGAAACAATCGGAAGCAGGTCAGGAATAGAAGACAAAAGCACACCTCCTCCTCCTCCTGTTTCTGTTGTTTATGACGCTTCATGATCAGTTTGCTTGAACAGGGCTTAGGAAGATAAATATGAACAGAAGCCCTCATTTCCTAGGATAAAATTGCACCCACTTTGCCACAAATAGCACCTCATTTAACTATTTCATGATTAGAGTAACTGTGACCTTTCAATGAGTTTGTGAAAAGAAAAGAAAATTTTAGGACTTTTCAAGTTTATTATGCCAAGGGGAAAAGTCAAGCCCTGGAAACTGGTAAGCCCTGGAGCCGTGTAACTCAGCTGTTTTTCTTCTCTGGAGCATGACTTTTGCTTCCTGACCTTTGTGTTGAGATGTTTTATATTAACCAGGCGCCTTATTCTTCACTCAAACCTAGTCCAAGTGACGTTGGAGACAGAGACCCTTGTGACTGTTACCTCTTCACAATGTTAAGAAGCCCCTTAGGTGTGATTTATAGTAGCCAATCAAATCTTTTATCTACAGGTTAGTATTGTATGAAAAATGTGATTCTGTTCCACATCCTGTTTTTGTCTATATAAAGCGTCATCACCTTTCCCCACACCGGGGAGCCCTAATCATTGTTCTTATCCCCATTCTTTGGTGTCTGTGTTTTCCTGGACAGCCACCCTCACACTTTCTTTCCTATTCATAACAGTTTTCATCTCTAGAGTATCCTTTTGTTTAGTATTTTCAGAACCTCCAAAACACATTTTCTTTAGTCCAATCCTGAAAATAATCCTCCTTTTTATATTTTATTATTGGTTCCAAGCTACACAATTCCTAAAAGATAAAATTTCTAATTTTCTCTAATTTATACATGAGATAGTTTATAAAATACACCTTCTTTCTTTTTTATTCACATAATAATACTTTTGTAATTATATCCAATTCACTTTATTCTGATAACAAAATAATATATCATTAACGGATAATATATCCTCACATATTATATTTGTGTTTAAAATTATTTTTCTGTATATGTAATATTAAGTCTTTTATTACTATTGTCTTTTATTATTCTTGAAACGTAGCTGATAGTAGGTTTTAAATGACAGAAGACAGTTTTGACAAAAAACTATAATTTCTAATAATATTTAAGACTCTCAGTATCAATCCTGGTTGCCTATCCTAAATTAATATGTCAACTGAAATATCATTCTCACACACTGATAACTTAGACATTAGCTTAGGGAAGAGAAGGTATGATGGAGGTAGGTCTATTTGTTGTATTGATTTAGTGTTTTTTAATACTGAGTAGTCCAAAATTAAATATGCTTTTAATTGTAGAAATAGAAACAACAGTAAGAGATAGATCATACAGAGGCTAAAATGTATGTTCTGTAATTCAATAACCTGTTTGTTAAATTAGGCTCTACTGTAACTTATCTGTGTTTATTAAACAGCATAGAAATAAGCCAGAACAGTTCAATGCTGGTTGCTGCCACTACCACTCCCGCCAGTCCCACCAGTATTCTTACTATTACTACCGCCACTCCCAATACTTAATAAATTACATAACCATTAACTTTTGAAAATAGATTACCTCTTAAAGCAAAGCAAATATTTCATGGAGCATAAATGGAAATCTTAACAATTAATCATATTTCAGAGATGAATTAGAATAATGAAAAGTTTATATTAGAGATGTTTGCAGTGTTCAAATGTTTCTCTTTTTAGTGTTTATATTTTGTGTAGCTTTTGTTTACTGAAATACATCATTATTGATACTATATTATTTCTCGTAAGTTTAGATTCCTCAAAATATTTTAAATTACTTTATAAAACTGATAGACATTATGCAGTATTCTGTTTCCAAATTTTGTTTCCAATATAAACTGAATTTACTTTGCATATGTTCAAGGGAATTGACGTAAGAATAAAGCTTGTTTATGCTGGTAACCAGAATAACATGAATGGCTTTGACGTGGATGGCTTCGTGAGAAATGTTGCACAACAGCTTTGTCAATAAGAAGAAAGAGGGTTGTATATGTTGTGAAGTCTTTAGGGCTTCTGAAAAATTTCCACCATGTTATAAACTTGTCCTTCTCTCTTTAAATGCCTGTACTAATATGCACTGATAGATGTGGTCATACTGTCATTGTGCATTTCTTCCATCTTCTGGCATTCTGTCAGTTTACAGTATTTATTTTGCTCAGGTGAGATATAATTGCCAAAACAGGGAGAGTTTTAGGCTTACACAGAGCATCTCTGGGCATGGTGTTTGAAATATTTCCAATACACCTTGCCAAGATGTTCGCAGTGGTCAGTTGGATACAAGCATTAGGGTATCTACTTGGAAATAGGATCTTTGCTTCTATTTCTCAAATTCTAATCTGCCCTGACTCTGCTTCATAGATACTGTATCTCCTGCTTGTATACTTGTAATAATTAGTTCATAGTTCATTTTTTATAATTCCAACCATCATATAAGGTAATTTATGTATTCTAGTTAATGATGGTATATGTCACACTGAATATTAATAATTATGTTCAAGTTTGTCAGAAAGATAGCAAAATTATATAACTACCCTTTTTGGAGTATTTAGTCAGATTTAATCTTATCTAGAATGATATGCAGATAATTTTCCCCCCTGGGGATGACTCAGAATATTTTTGATACACTAGACTTAAAGAAGATATTTATGAAATAGTCAAAAAGGACTCATATCTGGAATATGTAATAGACTTCAACAAATTAATGAGGAAAACAGGAAATTCAATTAAAAATGGCAAAAGGCTTAAATAGGTACTCCAAAAATAGCACATCAAAATGTCCCTTTAATGTACTAAAAAGTGGATAATGTCATTGCACATTAGAGAAATGCAAATTAAAGCCATAACGATTTACCATGGCTAACCCATAAGAAGGGCTAAAAGTAGAAAGAGTAAAAACATTTTGCTTGTGGAATGGTAACAGGAAAAAAACAGTAGTTACCATCCGATGAAAACACTCAACAAAAATACATGTATAAGAAAAATATGTACAAATATAATCATTGCTGCATTATTTGTAAAAGCCAATGTAGGGAACAATTCAAATACCAAGAGCAGAATTCCTGCATACCTGTGATGCTTCACCTTTGGGGCTACTCTACCCCTATGAAAAAGAAAACACTACCCTTTTATGCATCTAAATGGGAGATATTCACAGACATGATACTGACTGAAAGGAGGCAGATATAAAAATAATACACGTTGCATGATTGATTCTACTCATATAATTTTCAAAACAATGTTAATCTCTACTGCTAGAAGTCAGGGAAATGTTCCTCTTTGTGATGGGAGGGGTTAATCATTAACAGGGGCCTGAGTTGGGATTCTGGGCAAATAATAATGTTTTGCCTAGTTTCACACGTATGTTCACTTTGCAATAATGCATCCGGCAGGATGTTTATGTTTTGTACACTTTCTGTGTCATTTATGACGTAATTATAAAATATTTAATAGAGCAAAGCATAACATTTATTTTTGCTGCATGGCTGTTCATTTTCTTGAATCTTAATTTAAATATACCCAACCGTTCTTACACTGGATGTTTGCAAAGATAGTTTCTCTTTCGTAATATATCTCGATTTTTACAGACTCACAACATATCTCAAACAAAATTATAGTGAAGACAAAAATGCAATGGAAGTAATACTCGAGAAATTTCCAGACATCAAAGAGGGAAGAAACAAATATGAATATACGAAATGAAGTTTCTTAGTTTCCCTCTGACCTTGTTATCTTACTGTTTCACTGGGGACTGTTTCATTTTCCTCACTTGCTGTACATGCCAGAGATATTTTCTCCCAAAATATGAACTCATTTCTAAGTGTCTTTTAAAACCTATTAGGAAATATAGTTCAGTTTGAGGGGGGAATCTCACTAACCTCTCTGCCTAATTACCACTCCTTAATAAAATAATTAACTTCAGCTGACAGAGGAAGCCATCAAGAGGACTGGCATTTAAAGTAGAGCATGTGTGCATTCACTTACACTCACTGGGGACTTTTAAAGTGTACATTCAAACATTGATCTTGCAATGAAGATATCTTAGTCCATTCCCGCTGCTATAATAAATTACCTGAGACTGGGTAATTTATAAACAATATAAATTTATTTCTCACTGTCTGAAACCTGGAAGTACAAAATTGAGGCGCTGGCAGGTTGGGTGTCTGGTAAAGGAGGCCCCTTCCTTGTGAATGGCACTGTCTGAGTGTCCTCATGGGGTGGAACGACTGGAAAGAGCAAAAGGGCATGGCCACTTTGTCCTTGAATGGCAGAGAGCAAACCAGCTCCATGCAGCCCTTCTAAGGGCCCTCATCCCGTCCATGAGGGCTCTGTTCTTATGATTTAATCACTTTCTAAAAGCACCATAATATCACATTGGCCATTAACTTTTAACATACAAATTTAGGGGTGAACATTTAGACCACAGCAAAGTCAATAACATGAACCATGATTTTGTTTAGCATACTTAGAGAATTTTATATTATTAGGCTAAATAAACTTCACAGGAAGTTGATTTTAAAAATTGAATGACTTACTATGCCCGCTTTTAGGGAGCAGATACTGTGTTTTCTGTATATAGAGCAGAAGGGATACTCAGTAGAGGTTAAAGATAAAGCCTTCATATCCTTCTTCAATAAACCTCATTTATTGCTTTTTGTATTCCTGTGGCCTTTGTTTTTCTTTTTATAAGAACATTCATGTTGGATGTGCTCCATAAAAGGTGATTGTTTAAGATAAACCAGCCGGAGAACTAATGTTACAGCATCTAAAAACAGGACAATACTAGAGGATTTCATAGATGATCCACTTTTTTATTCTAGTCAAATTCTAGTGAATCTTACATACAATATCTTTACAATAATTTCCAAAGTGGAGCTTGGGGAAAAGAAAATAGAGAATTCATAAACCTTCATCTGTTTTCTGATGTAGATATTAGATGAATAATCCAAGGGAAGGTGGTGGCTTTTTCTCTTACTTGAGTAAGAAAAGACTTGGCTCTAGCTATACAAATCTGTGGCTGAAAGCCATTTCCTGACAGCTTCCCCTTCGTTTTCTGATCATTTTTATGCCATCGTTGATTGCAGGCAAGACTAGAATCATGCTTAATCAGGATTTGGCTTGGCCGGCTGGCTCTGGGACTGCAGGATGAAGGGGTGGCTGATAAGGTCAGGACGATGAACACTTAGAAGGTGCTGGCTCCTCTGGCCACAGAATGGGGCCTAGCCAGTTTCTCCAGGACAGTCGTAGGAGTCAGAGCATAAAAATACTCTTTAAAAAAGCACATATTTATCTGAAAAGCTCTACAGACAGCAGATCATGACCACCGCCTCTTGGCATTTTAAATAGGCCATGAGTATCTTAGAAATACTTCCATGTTGCTGAGCATCTTTCTGGGGCCTGCTCTGAGTTTCATTTTACTGTTTGCCTGCCATAAAGTAACATATGCATCTTCCTGTGTCTCTCAATCATATCATATCACGTTTAAGAAAACCCTGAATACAGCCAAGAGCTAATACTTAACACATTATCTAAGGGTTTAAACATAGATTAATTTTATTTCTAGATATTGATGAGTTGACACATTTAATGTATCAGAGGCGCATATCTAATTTATTTTCTGTGTATGAGATATATACATATATATATATATATGCTTTATCTTGGTTTTGATCAAGGTTATATTTCTAAACATGTATTTTAGGCTACAAAGTTTTAGATTTCATCATAAAAAGAGGCTTGGAATATTAAATTTTACATTGTATCTGTTTTCCAAATTGGGTAAAACTTTACAATATATTATCTCTAGAGCATTTTCTTCAGCAATCAAAACAATAAAGGGCTGTGAGAATATCATCGACTATTTATTGAACAAGATGCTAATTGCCTACTAAGAAACTCAAAAGACAAGGGTGATCCGAACATGACAACCGTGTCCAAGCAACTCAAGAGTTAGCAGAAGAAAACAAAATAAAGTGCTTTCCAAACTTGGTTTTGTCACATTCGCTCAGGAAAACCCAGCAGAAGACAGTGTGCACTCACGCTGCCCTTCAGCCGTGGCCTGGCTCTCCTGCATGAGGCTGTGTCCTTGCTGTCCTGGCAGAGCCCTGTCCCTGCAAGGCCAGGTCAAACGGCTGGGCCACATGGGACTGCATGAATGGGTTTGCCTTTTTTGAATATCAGAAGAAAAATATGAGTTGACGGTGTCATACGAAAGGATATCACCAAGTCTTACTCTCAGGTTGCCTCATGCATCTAGTTCTCACCATTTTAGAAAAATACCTTTTCTCTTGTTGGTAATATCAACTACACATCTGAATGTAAGCTGTCATACAACCTGGACCATATATGCCTCACACATACTCTGGAGATGAAAAATCTTTAAACTTGTAAAAGATGATCTCTTTATTATATCCTGCCCCATTCACTGCCACCGAAGGATTGCATGTGATATGAATAGTATGGGAATTATGGTAATGTATGAGCTCATGTTTCATAAAAGATAATTCTATTGGAAATTAATAAGAAATTCCAGTATATACTTTCTACAAATAATTGGATTATATTCACTGTCTACACTTTGTTTTGCATAGTTTACTTTGCAGAGACATGTTTATCAATCAACAGCAGCCGAGAGAGATCCAGCTCCACTAGTCTTATTTAAATACATTTAAACATCCCAAGTTTTCCCGTATAAAACTACATGAAGGTGTGTATTGTAAGTGAAATGCTCCCCAGAAAATATCATTTTATGGTGGCAAAAAAGTATGTTTTGTACCACAGACAATTATATTAAAATAATTTCTGCAAAATAGAAAATATTGTCACATTTCCTTCTCATAAAACTTATTCAGAATCACCTTATTTCCTTAAATTAAATTAAATTTTAAATTAAAAAATCAAGTTATCAATTTGAGTCAATTTGCTCATTAAATTGGTTTATTTTGTTGTCTATTAATAAAGAGCTTTCTTTTGGTAATTGTTATAGAAAGCAATAGAAATTTTTTAAAAGCCTGATATTCTTGAAACAGTAATATATTTGTTGTTTTGGATTTTCTTTCTTTTTTTTTTTTTTTTTTTTTTTTTTTTTTTTTTTTTTAGATAAATCTTGATTCTTTTTGTGTTCAATCTACTGTAATCTCACAATGTTTTCCAAAGCTACATTTCAAAGTAAGGTGTATATAGTGAGCTCTATAACCTCATATGCATTCAACTGATCCCGTAATTACCCAGTGATTTCCCAAAGGATCATTGTTAAAATATTCCATGATGTCTTCAGAAGTAGAAAAAAAAAAGCCTATTCAAGAGCTATTTACTGATTTGGCAATAATAGGTGTTCCTCCCATTCTCACAGACTTTTCAATGCTACTCTTGGTCATGATTAAATATACATTAAGATTGCATTTCCACTCTTTATAACAATTTTTAAAATATTTACCTTAAAATTATAACGCTCACATTATTGTATTATTCTAGAAAGTGATGTTAAAGAGGTAGTAAATTACTTTTAATAAAATTTAAAATGTTAGTTGATTCTGGATGAAGAATAAGCTGAGTTACAGGGCTTGGAAAATTTGAGAATGAAATTTGATATGAAATATCTATAACCTAAATTCTCTTTAACTTAGTTATAGATGTTCTTTCAAAGAAGAGAACTAGAAAGGAATAAATGACTGAACAACTGTAAAAACAACTGTTTCAAGACAAAACAGAAATCCAGAAAATGCAGAAAGGCATAAAAAAAACATAGATCATAAAGGAACAAATCATAAGCATGATATATACAAACACATGTATATATCATAAACATATTTATTTATTTACATTATAAATAAATATACACATATTGTGTGTGTGTGTGTGTGTGTGTGTGTGTGTGTGTGTTTGTGTACGCATTGGAGTTCTAGAAAAGTAGGGAGAAATAATAAGTCAAAAAAATATATTGAGAAAATAGAGGAGGAGAACCTTCCAAAACTAATAGGAACTATCAAGTACAAATTTAAGAAGGCATCTGAACCACAGCAGAATGTATTTAAAGAGAACCACACCTAGGGACCTCATAGTTAAATTGCTAAAAAAGGAAATAAGAATTGTCAAGAAAGGCAAGAAGAAATAAAAGTTATGTTCAAAAGGAAAAATTAGGCTAATTGCTGGATTTTCAAAAATAATAATGTAAGCCAGAAGAGAATAAAAATATATTTCAAAGTACTAAAGGAAAAGCAGGACAAACTAGAATTTGAAACAGGGAAATAGTCTGTAATAATGAAGGTTAAATCGTCACAATGTCAGACAAATTAAAACTTGCAGAATTGGTTACCAGTAATAAAAATACATTCAATTTGGGAGAACTCTGAAAAAATACAAAATAAATTATTTATGATACCATATTTACACATCAGATATTTCAATAGCTATTTTTTTCCCAGTGGGTCCACAGAATGAATGCAATCCTCATCAAAATTCTAACAGTTCACCACAAAAGTCTTTATAACTTGACAATATGATTTCAAATTTATAAATATATAAAAATGTTACAATATAAGCAACGATGTGTATTAATTTCCTATTGCCACTGTAACAAATTAACACATGTAACAGAATAAAAGGATGTCAGTTTATTAGCCTCTGGCAATAAGATGCCCTAAAATCATGGTATCATCAGAGTTGCCTTTTGTCCAAAGGTACAGAAGAAGAATGCACTCTGTCTTTTCCAAATTCTAGAGGCTTCCCACACTCCTTGGCTCATGGCCCCACATCACACCAAAGTCCTCTTCCACTGTCACATGTCCTTTTATGACCCGAATCTCTTGCGTTTCTCTTGTAAGGATTGCCATAATTACATTGTGCCAACCCAGATAATTCTTTCTCAGAAACGTATTTCAGTTACATCCAGAAAGTTCCATTGTGTTATGTAAAATAACATAGTTACAAGTTATGGAAGTGAGGAGTGGGACATGTTTGGCGGAATCCCTTATTCTGTCCATCTGAGTGCCGTTGAAAGTAAAAACACGTTCGGAAGTTTGCTTTCTAGCTTTCTACTTAGCAAGATTTTATTATAGAACTGTGGAATGCTATACAGTACAGGATTGGTGTGAAGATTTTAAAATACAGAACAATGAGACAGAGAGTCCAAAAACAGAAACACATAGAGGTGAACACTTAGCGTTCCAACAGAGGAAGCTGTACAAAGTAGTGTGGCAAGGGCTGGCCCTCATAAAAGTCTGGTATCAATAGCATGCCTTTCTG
Source organism: Cebus imitator (assembly GCF_001604975.1). Lineage (NCBI taxonomy): Eukaryota > Metazoa > Chordata > Mammalia > Primates > Cebidae > Cebus > Cebus imitator. The sequence goes on along the minus strand of NW_016107388.1, from coordinate 853,267 downwards.
AAAAGAAATGAAATCACGCCCACCTCACAGTATACAAGGAATGAAATACCGATAGATTGAAGATTTAATTTTGACATGAAAAATGATGTTTTCAGAAGATAATACACCGAAAGAACTTCATGATCTTAGGTTAGAATTGCTTTTTCTTAAATTAGACATAAACAGCACTAAAAATGAAGGAACATATTAGTGAATTAATAATAAGAACTTTAACATTTCTCAAACTCTTTAGTAATCTGGAAAATGTCAATTAAACCTACAATTAGGCATAATGCTATATTCCTTAAAATGTATAAATTAAATAACAAGAGTAGGAAAGGCTGTTCATTAATTTGAAATACTCATATGCTACCAGTAGAAATGTAAATCAGTACAACCAGGCCGGGCATGGTAGCTCATGCCTGTAATCCCAGCACTTTGGGAGGTGGAGGACAGTGGATCACTTGAGTCCAGGAGTTTGAGACAGCCTGGCCAACATGGTGAAACCCCGTTTCTACAAAAAATACAAAAATTAGCCGGGCGTGGTAGTGAGCACCTGTAATCCCAGCTACGTGGGAGGCTCAGGTACGAGAATCACTTGAGCCGGGAGATTGCAGTGAGCTGAGATCGTGCCACTGCACTCTAGCTTGGGCAACAGAGCAAGAATCT
>NW_016107388.1:815598-852595 GCF_001604975.1 Cebus imitator | reverse complement strand
GAAAGGAAGAAAGGAAGAAAAGGAAGGAAGGAAGAAACAGAAAGAAAGAGAAAGAAAGAAGGAAGGAAAAGAAAAAAGAAAAATCAGTACAGCCTAGTGTAAGGTAGAATTTTTACATAGCAAATGTTTCAATAACTTCTCTCCTAGTTACATATCCAAGAAAAATGCATATATAAATTCGCCAACCAACATGGCTTACAATATTGCTATTGGCATTTTTTGTAAAATCTGAACCTTAAAATAATCCAAATGTTTATCAACTATACATAGTTTAAGTAAATTGTGGTAAAATTATGCAACTGAATTCTATACAGCAATGAAAATGAACTTCAGCTATACATACAATGTGTATGAATTTCAAGAAACACCATATTGAGTGAAAGAAGACAGAAACAAAAGACTATGTTATACTTTCTCATTTCTATGAAGCCTAAAACTAGTACACTAGAGTTTTATCAATTATTCTGGTAGGTACTCTCACTAAGGGAGGAGAAAAGGTACTGTGACTGCAACCATAATTTACTGAGTTCTACCCAGTTTCTTAGACCGGATGCTGGTTTCATGGGGTGATGATTCATCAAGATAAATAGTTACGTTTTCTGCTCTTTTTAAAAAATGTGTTAGATATTTTTGTTCAAAAATATGTTTAAGATGATTTTTTAGAATGGGAGACTGTAATTTCTCTTCATTTATATTTTGTAATATAGAATGATGCTTTTGTGCAATTAATTAAATTTAGAGAAAAATGCACTGCCTTGATGTTTATACACAGCCAAACCTGCTCATATTATACGCAATAAATATGATAATATTCCAGATGAAACTAACTGTACCATGGCAGAATTCTAGACATTTATCTCTCACTTGGGAAATGTTATGCATAGGCAAACACAATATTTTCCATAATTATATTGTTTCACAGGTAATGAATAAAGGAATGACACTGTGTATAACAATTATGGCAGCACTTTCTAGTACTAAAACAAAAATGCATGCTTCATGCTGAAATTCATGTCTGTTGTGAACTATAATGAAAAGTATTTTTGATAGAGACTTTTCTAAAAATAATCAAATTCATTAACTTTTATTAAAATAAACATTCATAATAACAATTTATCATTTACTATTATAAGTTAATGTGGCCCCAGTAAGGAAAACCTCTATTTCACTTTGTAATTTGTTGACAACTAAGGCAAGAAGTAGATTAAATAACAGCAAAGATAAAAGAGATTTTTCTACCAAAAATGTCAGCAGAAAGGCAGAATGAGATCCGGCTACAGGGCAGGACGATGATAAACTGGAAAATGGGAATACTGGCTGGGGTGGGTGGCTCATGTCTGTCATCCCAGCACTTTGGGGGGCCAGGGTGAGAGCACGGCTTTAGCCCGGGGGTTCAAGGCTGCAATGAGCATCCACTGCACTGCAGCCTGAGCAACGGAGCAAGACCCTGTCTCAAGAATAAAACAAAGCAAAAGAAATAAAGAAAATACGAATATGAAGAAAGATAAAATGATAAAACTGCGTAATCGGAACGCAAATGTCTTCAAGGCGTCATCATAGTTCCTAGGGCTTTCGTCACCTTGTCACGTGATGTTCACCCTACTCACGTGGGACTTTGTGTAACAGGGCAAATTGTAGGGATCCTTCGTGCAGATCTGGGGGGTTCTTTCCTTGCAGGGTTCCCTTCCTTTGTTGCTCTGCCACTCACATTACAACCACCTTCTCTTCCCTGACTGCACCTCTGCCTCTCTTTCAGGTGTAGGCACCTGGCCTCTCTGGGTCGGATCCTTTCCCTGCACAAAGGCAGAGCCACGTGCCTCCTAGGAACAGCAGGCAGCCTGAGTGGGCCTCATTTCTTTACCCAGTTCCACGCATGAGGACCCGGTACTGCTTGCTGTCCCGTGCCTGCAAACAGTGCTGTCATCCGTTTCATCCAGGGCTCTGGTGTTTAGAGTGAGAGTTAATATCAGCATAGTTAAAAACCAGAAACTAACGTTTTTAAACAGTAGAAAATTGAAACCAAAAGTTAATATATGCATACTTTTAAAAATTACTTAATTTTATGGATTTAGGTATAAAAATACAGTTGTGTTATATGGACATGTCACGTAGTGGAGAAACATGAGCTTTTAGTGTACTCCTCACATGGATAGGGCACTCTGCACCCAGTAGGTGGTATTTCATCCCTCACACCGGCAGTGCTACCACCATTTGGAGTCTTCAGTGGCCATTATTCTACCCTGCATGTCCGTGTGTACCCCTTGTTTAGCTCCCACTTACAAGTGCCAACTTGTGGTTTTTAGTTTTCTGTTTCTGAGTCATTTTACTAAGCATATGCCCTCCAGCTTCATTCATGTTGATGCAAAAGACATAATATCATTCTTTTTCATGGCTGTGTGATATTCCACAGCATATAAGCACCACACTTTCTTTTCCAGTCATTGTTGAGGGACACCTAGATTAACTCCATGACTTTGCTATTGTGACTAGTGCTGTGATACACACACAGGTTCAGGTGTCTTTTTTATGTAGTGATTTCTATTTCCTTTGGGTAGATACCCAGTGGTGGGATGGCTGGGTCAAGGGAGAGTTCCTATTTTAGTTCTCTGAGAACTCTCCATTCTGTTTTCCACAGAGGCTGTACATATTTACATTCTTACCATCAGTAAGTAATTGCTCCCTTTTCCCACATCCTTGCCAAAATCTGCTGCTTTTTAACTTTTTAAGAATAGCCATTTTGTCTGCTATAAGATGATATTGCATGGTGATTTTCATTTGCATTTCTCTGACGATGAAAAAATGCAACATTTTTTCATGTTTGTTTGCCACTTGCAAGTCTTCTTTGAAAAATGTCTTTTTAGATTCTTTCCTTACTTTTTAATGGAGTTATTTGTTTTTTTTTTTTTTCTTGTTGAGTTGTTTGAGATCCTTGTAGTTTCTGGATATTAGCCTTTTGTAGGACACCCTATTCAGTGAATGGTGCTGGGATAATTGGGTATCCATACGTGAATAGTGGAAGTGGACCCTTATCTCTCACTATAAACAAAAATTAAGATGGATTAAAGATTTAAATGTAAGGCCTGAAACTATTACAATCCTATGAAAAACTCTTCTGGACATTGGTATAGGCAAAAAATTTATGAATAAGTCCTCAAAAGGAAATGTAAAAAAATAAATAGATGAATCAGATTAAATTAAAATGTTCTGCACAGCAGAAGAAATAATCAACAGAGCAAACAGACAACCCCCACAGAATGGGAGAAAATATTTATAGTGTACATTTTTAAATTTAACATAAGTTCTGTTACGGCGATATGCATTAAAATTCTCATACTATTTCTTTGTTGTTTATTTTGTTTTGCATAATTTTCACTTATTTATTTTGCTCTAGTCAATGTAAAATAACTAGTTTTATTGCATTTATGCAAAATGATACAAAAATTAATCAGAGGGTGTGTATTAGTGTTTGCTGGTAGCATTAGTTATGTGTATCTGTTGTTAGTACTTGAACACTATAGCAGGCCTCAGCCAAAAACTTCGAATCAGTTTTTCCCTTTGAATGTTACGTTGTAAAACTAAAAGAAATTCAGTGATGTGTTAAAACTGTAGGATAAATTTCTCACCTGATAAACTTGGCTACATTCTGATTTAAATTATTGACAGTCACAAAAGTAGAACAAGTTAATCTGGAGAAGGTTGATTTTTGTAAAAAGAAAGAAAGAAAAAGAGGAAGAGAAAGGAAAGAAAAAAGAGAAACAGAAAGAAAGTGAAATGACAATGATATATAATCACAAAGGCAAGTATTTTCATGATTTATGCAGATCTTTTCAGAAGTAGGGAAACATTGGCAACTTGGTCTTTAAATATGTTTCCCTTATGGGAAAAACCATTCTTCCTGTACATACTGGTGTCTTGAGCTGTCAGCCCCAATATAGTAAATGATCTAGTCTTTAATGAAAAACTTCATTGTAGTGTTTTGTGTTTTACAAACAATCTTACCATCATGATTTAGCTTTCCACACATGTCTGTGTGGCTGACAGTGTTGGTAGTCTGTCCAGATACTGTTGGGTTCTCTTTAAACGTTTTCTACATTCTCAAAACTTTGATGTGGATTTACTTCCAGCAGCCTGTAGCTGGAATTTGTTCTTTTTGAAAGACTGCCCAACAGCCCCTGGACTCGTCCTTAACTGCATGTATGGAAAACAAAATTGCCTGAGTTTTTTTGTCCCTAGGATTGACTCTGGGGACAAAAATCCCTAGAGGAGTGAGTCTGAGCTAGTGAGTAACAGGTGCAGAAGCATGGAAGCCTTGCCTACTTTGGTTGGGATGAGACAATTTTGAGGTTCAACTTATGCTCCAAACATCATGGGAGGCCCCTGGAGACTAAGTAGCCCCCTGCTTTCCTGTCTCATATCATCCTTCCCTTACTCATTTCTCTGAGAACAGTTTCTTAATCAACCACTTGTTTACAAATCTTTATTTCTGGGTCTGTTTCTGAGGAACTTGAGCTAACTCACTGTCCCTTATAGAGAAATAATGGACATCAGGAGAATTTTATTCCATGCTGCAAATCAATAAATAGGCACATTTATTCACTATTCTAGATTAACAGGTTAGATAAGTATTAATTCTAGATCCAATTTTTTTTTAATAAAATCCAGTTTGGGAGCCTCAAGACTAAATAAATGCAAAACCATGGGCAATGGCATATTCCCAAAGAAGAATTATACTCAATTTTAAAAGGTTAGTGGGAAACTCAAATGATCTGAAATATTCCCCTATTCCCCAAACCAGAAATTTAATTCTTTCTGTGTTTTGATTTTTCTATGCTAAATTATTCTCCTGGTTTACATCCTTTTTGTTTTTTTTTTTAGATGGAATGTCGTTGCTTCCTTGCACAGGCTGGAATGCAGTGGTGCAATCTCGGCTCACTGCAACCTCTGCCTCCTGGGTTCAAACAATTTATCTCCCTCAGTAGCCGGGCTTACAGGATCCTACCACCACACCTGGCTAGATGTTTGTGAATTTTTAGTAAAGACAGGGATTCACCATGTTGGCCAGGCTGGTGTGGAACTCCTAACCTCAATTGATCCACCTGCCTCGGCCTCCCAAAGTGCTGGGATTACAGGTGTGAGCCACCACACCCAGCCTTACATCCTATTTTTAAGTTTTAGATGACTAAACTGCTACATGTATAGACATAGAAAATTAACACAAACTATTTGCTCAACAAGATTAGAGGAAATTATTGCTGCATTATATGTTAAGTTACCACAGCAATTTGTATGTTATGAAATTAACTTGTATTCTGTGAAACACCAAACACTCATCATCATCATCAACAACATTGTTGTCATCATCATTGGTCAAATCAAACAATACAGGAAACAATGAATAGAAAAACCTGGATATAGCTCAGTCAATCTTTACATATACAATTCAGATGTAATATGGGTATATTAATACTTATATTTCTTCCCAGTTCTTTCTGGGACCTGTTCAATTCTGATATTCTCACTTTTGGTCTAATATCCAAAATGTAGTTTCATCAGTTACACTGGGTGGTCCCTATATCTCAGGGAGCACGTAAGTAATCTTTTTCACACAATGTTGTAACATCTTCCCAAATCAGAAGTCTAGAATACTCAAAAGAATACTTTGAATTCTGCCAATTCTCCCGGATTATGTATTTATAAATCACTTATTTTCAATTGGTCAATGCTTATTGTTGCAGTAGAAGGTGTGTCTAGCAGAACATTAACTTACTTATTCATAAATACTGATTGAATATGCATTATGTGTCGGACATTGCATAACGGGCCATAAGTAAAAGAAAAAAAATGAAAAACAACATGCAGACCTTGTCCTCAAATAGCACAAAATCTTGTGAGGAATACAGAAATGAGAAACCAAAATGCCGTAAGATGAATGCTATGGTAGAGCCAGGCAAAGAAACAATTTCATTCCGTTTGGTGCTTTAAATTTATGTCATCCAATAAGTCTGTTTAGGGAGTCATTAGCAATCTTTCTTCATTGTTCGCATTTTGACAGACGCTTCTGATCACCTTGTCACATTCTTCATGTTCTCAGATGTCCTGCTTAACTTTATTGTCCTCATTGTTAAGGACCTGATATTGTTCCTAAAGGAGCCCTAAATATTCTACATTTTGTATCTGCCAGGCTGCAACTAACAAAAAGAACAGCAATATAAAGACAATGAGACACATTAACATGCAGATGCTACAAAGAAGTTTCACCTTTGTAATAAAAGTCTTTAATTCCCAAAGCATTTTGTCTGGTTTGCAAAGGAATATTTGCATTATCTCTGTACTTCTTTTGTATTGAGGAAACTTGGGGAGTCAAGCTTATATATTACTCCTACTTTATTTCTCTATTATTAATTTGGAAATTATCCATTTTAATTGATTATCAAGTAATGAATATTATCTAGAGATGTGTATATATAATTAAGCCATTTGCAAACCTAAATAATGAAATTCTAACTAAAATGCCTACCAAATTTAAATATGATTTTAATATTAGTAGTGCCTAAAGCATTAGCAGAGAATGAGAAATAATTCCTCTCTTATTTTTATTCCACAAGTCAATTTTATCAACAGTCACAATGACCTCCATACATATGCATATTAATTAATGTAACAAAAATTGTGAGATGTGTTTTTAGGGCCTTGTAAACTGTATCAAATGCTATATGCAGTTGGACCATAATGTTTTAATGGAAGATTCTATTTACCTAGTCTTAACTACTACTCTACACATGTTGTAAACTCAGTAAAAATAATCAAAATAACAATAAAGAATTTCCATGAATTAGCATCATTGTGTTTATTTAAAAGCAGTTTAAGTCCTTTAGTGTCAAAGCTGATTAATTAGCCAATAATTAATATATTTTAACCCAATTTAAACCATTTTAACTTATTTTAATCACCTCCAGTTACTACACCGTGTTAGTACATGAAGGAAGAACAAAAACCTAAGAAAAATAATTAAACAGGCCATGGAGGTTAGTTAAATCAGATAGACTCTGTATAATGAAGAGTAAAGCAGACCAGGCACAGTTGCTCACAGCTGTAATCTAAGCACTTTGGGAGGCTGAGGCAGGAGGATTGCTCGAGACCAGGAGTTTGAGACCAGGCTGGGCAACATCTTAAAAAAATTAGCCAGGCATGGTGGTGCATACCTGTGGTCCCAGCTACTTAAGAGGCCAAGGTAGGAGGATCACTTGAACCCAGGAGGTCAAGGCTGCAGTGAGCTATGATTGTGCCACTACACTCCAGCCTGGGTGACAGAGTAAGACTCTGTCTCTTAGTAAAAATCGAGCATGCATTCTCTCTTACATGCATATTTTATAACGTGTTTTAATATACTCTTATAAAGTGTATGTCATAAAGGTCATATAGAACTCTTAAAAACAAAAAGTAAAATAAAATCCTAACTTCCACAGCTAAAATCAGAAAGGACTCTGAACCTGCCTTGATCTTGCACCTATGATGACTCCAACATGAGTATAATTCATCAGAGGTAGCAGAGGTAAATTTTACTGATTCGCTATAGACCATAAAAAATCGTTTTCTATTTTCTTCAATGTATGATAATTATAATCAGAGTACATTTTGCATTATAAAAGGTTATGTACAATAGTAAACGGTGCCAATCATTGTTCATTATAATCTCAAGGTCAGAACATTTTTATGTTCATATTACTAGAAGCATTACATCAACCTATTATAATTTAGTCATCAAAGCGATAAAAGCAAAATGGCTGGAGCACATGAATACTTTAATAGATGTATGCTTTGTCAACACATGTTACATCTAATAAATGGGAAGAAATCTCAGCATTCACCGAGTTTGCCTACAACTGAGATTGTAACATGTTGGTTAACACAGTGGAAGGGAATGGTATGTAAAAGGGAGTGAATCATGGTGGAAGACAGCAGAATAGGAAAGAGGAAGGGAATATTTGTTGATTCCTTAATATTTTGTGGTATTTTATTTAACCAAAGAATGTAATAATGAGTAAAGTAATATAGCAAGTACATAGCCCTATAATATTATGTAAGGATATATTAGTACATTTTTTTCAGTTTATAAAAGTTAAGATCTTACCTTCTTTTTCTTATTATACTTTAAGTTCTGGAGTACATGTGCAGATCGTGCAGGACTGTTACATAGGTATACACATGCCATGGTGGTTTGCTGCCTCCATCCCGCCATCACCTACATTAGGTATTTCTGCTAACGTTATCCCTCCTCAATGTCCCCACTCCCTGCTATCCCTCCTCTAGTCCCCCCACCCCCCAACAGGCCCCAGTGTGTGATGTTCCCCTCCCTGTGTCCATGTGTTCTCATTGTTTAACACCAACTTATGAGTGAGAGTATGTGGTGTTTGGTTTTCTGTTCTTGTGTTAGTTTGCTGAGAATGATGGTTTCCATGTTCATCCATGTCCCTGCAAAGGACATGAACTCATCCTTTTTTATGGCTGCCTAGTATTCCATGGTGTATATGTGTCACATTTTCTTTATCCAGTATATTATTGATGGGCATTTGGATTGGTTCCAGGTCTTTGCTATTGTAAACAGTGCCACAATGAACATACTTGTGCATGTGTCTTTATAATAGAACAATTTATAATCCTTTGGTTATATACCCAGTAATGGGATTGCTGGGTCAAATGGTATTTCTGTTTCTAGGTCCTTGAGGAATCACCACACTGTCTTCCACAATGGTTGCACTAATTTACACTCCCACCAACAGTATAAAAATGTTCCTATTCCTCCCCATCCTCTCCAGCATCTGTTGTCTCCAGATTTTTTAATGATCGCCATTCTAACTGGTATGAGATGATATCTCAATGTGGTTTTGATTTGTATTTCTCTACTGATCAGTGATGATGAGCATTTTCTTGTGTTTGTTGGCTGCATAAATGTCTTCTTTTCAAAAGTGTCTCTTCATTTCCTTGCCCTGTTTTTGATGGGGTTGTTTATTTCTTGTTAATTTGTTTTAGTTTTTGTAGATTCTGGATATTAGTTGAATCAACCAAGTGAATGGCAAAAGAAACAGCCACAATAACAATGGTCGAATATTTTGCAGTATTTTTGCCTGTTCTTGCTCCATTCCCTCCTTGGAGCAGCGTGAGGCAGTCAAGAGAAAGTTGCCCAATTCCTACTTCATCTGGAAGGAAATGAGTGGAACTTGCTGCATTTGGCCTTGTCTAGGGGTTGCTAGGGGACTGCTCTCTGTGTCACCTGACTAGGAGAGCTGATTGAAATGGTGGCATTGTTAGGTCATCAGGTTGGAGGCCACTGAAAGCGGCGGTGATTACCATGGTGACGAGAGCCGAGAGGCAACTGGAGACCTGCAAACACCTAAAGGCAAGAGATCAAGGAGGAGGAACACAATAAAATGCTTACAGCTTCAATAAGAAATAGGCTGAGACTCTTCAGGAAATTAAGACATTTAAAAGCAATTGTGTAAATGATTAAACTGGAACAACAGTGCACTCACAGACCCAGTGAAGAGTCATTTCTAGAAGAGGCTTAAAGAACACTGCACGTGTACACTGGGCTGATTAGTATTTTCCCTTGCATGGAGCCAGGCTGCAAAGGATCAGAGAAGTGGTTGGCTTTGTTGTTGTTGCTTTGTTCTGTTTTTCTCTTGGCTTTTTAAAGGCCCAGTTTTCGAGAAAGGATTAAAAGGCATGTAAAGAAACAGTGAATATGGCCCATTCAAAGGAACAACATTAGGGTCTAGAAATTGTCCCTAAAGAAGCATAGGCCTTGACAAAGACTTTAAACCAACTGTCCTAAGTATGCACAATGAGATAAAGGAGCAGGGAAACACAATTACATGAAAGCAAGAAGACAATATATGAACAAAATAATATCAACAAAGATATTGAAATTATAAGAATGAATCAAACAGAAATTCTGGAACTGAGAAAATATAATAACAGAATTACGAAATTAACTAGAAAGATTCAATAGCAGAATTAAACAGACAAAAGAAATAATCAGTAAATTTAAAGATAGGTCATTTGACATTATAGGGTCAAAGAAGCAGAAAAGGATGGAATGAACTGAGAAATGCCACGGGGACTTAGGGGACAGCATCAAGCCAACCAACACATACATCATGGAAGTCCAAGTAAAATAAACCCCAAAGACCCACGCTGAGATACGTTACAGTCAAAGTGCCAAAAATGAAGACAGAGAATCTTAAAAGCAGCAAGAGAAAAATGGCTTACCTTGTACATGGTAGCTTCATAAGACTATTATGAATTTCTTAGGAGAGATTTTGTAGGTCAGAAGTTAATGGTAACTAATATAAAATATATTCAAAATTATAGGAAAAAAATTCTGAGAATACTATGGTCTGGCAATACTGCTCTTCAAAAATGAGAGAAAATTAAGACATTTCCAGGTAAACAAAAGCTAAGGGAATTCATTACCACCAGATCTACTGTCCAAAAAATGCTAAAGGGAGTCCTTCAAGTTTAAATGAAAGAATTCCAGAGAGTAATTTAAAGCAATAGAAAAAAATGAAGTTCTCAGATAAAGGTAATTATCATGATAAAAATATTTTATTATCTTAGTTTTGGTTTGTAATACCACTTTTAATTTTTCATCAGATATAGAGGACAAAGGCACAAATAGATGCTAATGGGTACAAAATACATGAAATGTGATTTTTGACATCAACAACAAAAAGAGGAAACTGAGTTGTTAAGAATTAGAGTTTTATATGTAATTGAAGTTAAATTGTTATCAGAATTAAAAAGCATTCTGTAACTTTGGAATGTTTTATGTAATCCCCACAGTAACAAAAAGAAATATCTATAGACTGTACATGAAAGGAAATAAGATGGAAATCAAATCATAATGGATCCCTACACAAAGTTAAATTAAAAAAAGAAGTTAACACAAAGAACGTCCATAAGGAAGGAAATGAAGGGCAAAAAGCTCAAACTTAAAGAAATACTGAAAAGAATTAACAGAGTGGCAAGAGTCAATTCTTTCCCTTAAGGAATTACAGAAAATATAGAAGAATTAAATTCTCTATGAAAAACTACACATTTGCAGAATAGATATATATACAGAATCTAACCATGTGCTGTCTACAATTGACTCACTTTAGATCTGAGAACACTCCTAATTACAAGTAAAAGGATGAAAAAAGATATTCTATGCAAATAGCCATCAAAGGAGAGAAGGGGTGGCTATACTAATATCAGGCAAAGTAAGTTTGGAGCCAGAAACTGTTAGAGGGGACAAAGAACATTATATAGTGATAAAATAATCAAGTCACTAAGAATATGTAACAATTATATATGCACCCAACATCAGAGCTCCTAAATATATGAAAGAAACATTAACAGAACAAGAAAAAATAGACAGCCCTATAAAATAGTAGAAAATTTTAATATCTCACTTTCAGCAATTAAAAGGACACATCAACAAAGAAATAGAAGGCTTGAAAACAGTATAAAAAGTTAGACATAATAGACATACACAAAACATTCCAAACAATATCAAAATGCTCATTTTTTCAAGTACACGTAGAATATCCTCTATGATAGATTAAACATTAGGCCAAAAAGCAAATCTTAATACAATTTTTAAAAATGAAATCATACAAGGTTTCTTTGCTACTTGCAATGGGATGAAACTAGACATAAGTATCCAATGGAGCTGGAAAATTTATTAAATTATGGAAATCAATCAAGGCACTCTTAACCAATGGGCAGATAAGATACCACATGGGAAACTTGAGGCAGATGAGTGCAAAATACAACTTTCCAAAACATATGCAATGCTGTGAAAGCAATGACAGGGAAAAGTATACAGCTGCAAAAGCTGAAACTAAAGACAGTTTAAATTCTCAAATTAAAAGCCTTACTTATGTTAAGGAACAAGAAAAAGAAGAAAAACCAAATCTACAGCTAGCATGAGAAAGGGATAATAAAGATAAGGACAGGGGAAAGTAGAATACAGAAAATAAAACTATAGAAATGTTTTAATTCTAGTAGCTTTGAAGTAAATGTTAAAATCAGAAAGTATAAGACCTCTAAATTTGCTTTTAATTTGATTGTTCTGGTTATTCAGGGTCTCTTGAGATTCCATGTGAATTTTAGGATGTTTTTCTATTTATGCCAAAAAATATATCTTTGGGATTTTGACATGGATCGTTTTGGGATTTTGATATGAATTATATTGAATCTGTTGATGAATTAGAGCAGTATTGAAAAAGCTGATTTTTGCTTGTTGATTTTGTATCCTGAAACTACTCTATGCCTTTTAGTTCAAACAATTCTGTATTAGATTATTTAGGATTTTCCACATACACAATCATGTCATCTGCAAACAGAAAAAAGGTTTTCACCTTCTTTTTTGCTTTGAATGCCTTTTGTTTCCTTTTCTGGACTAACTTTCCTGGGTAGAAGTTCTGGTACTGTGTTAGATAGAAGTGGTAAAAGTGGGCACCTTTGTGTTGTTCTTTCTGAGATTGCAGGAAAGTTTCCAGTGTCCTATCATCGAGTGTGGTGTTTGCTGTGTGTTAGTCATAAATGGCTAAAACTGTTAGATGGCAAAAGTAAAGTTTCATACATTAGATTTGGTAATGGTTTATTGGATGCAACACCAAAAACACAAGCAACAGAGAAAAATAGGTAAATTGGTTTATGTAAAATTTAAAACTGTGTGTGAATCAAAGAACACAACCAACAGAATGATAAGGCAGCTGACAGAATGAGAGTAAGTATTTGTACATCACACATTGGAGAAAAGGTAAATATCTAAAATATATAAAGAACTCCTACAACTCGATGATACAAAGAAACCCCAAACAACCCAAGTCAAAAATTGGCAAAGAACTTGAATAAACATTTCACCAAAGAAGACATATAAATGACCACAAGCAGGTGAAAAGGTGTTCAACACCCCTAATTACTAGGAAAATGCAAATCAAAACCTCAATGAGATAACCACCTTGCTTTCTCTAAGATGGCTACTATTTAAAAGTAGAAAGTAACCCATTTTGGCAAAGATGTGGAGCAATTAGAACACTTGTGCACTGCTGGTAGATATGTAAAATGGTGCATATGCTAGAGAAAACAATATGGTTGTTTCTCACAAAATGGAAAATAGAATTTCTGTGTGACTCAGCTTTTTCATATGTGGATATACACCCAAAATAATTGAAAGCAGGGCTCAAAGCAATAGTAGTACGCCTATGATCACAAGCGTCCATTTATGGATGAAATGAAATGAATGAAAAAACAAAATATCAGAATCCATACAGTGGGGTATTTTTCAGTCTGAAAAAGGATGAAAAATCTGATAGATGCTACAACATGAATGAACCCTGAGAACATTATGCTAAATGAAATGAGCCAATCACAAAAAGACAGATACTTTGTGATTCCACTTCCATGAGGTGCCTAGAGCCATCAAATTTATGGAGACAGAAAGTAGAATGGTGGTTGCCAGGGGCTGCAGGGAGGGAGGAATGGGGAGTTGTTGTTTGATGAGTGGAGTTTTAGTTTCAAGATGAAAAGTTTAGAAGAGTGGGTGTGGAGAAATGTTATTGTCCTTAACACCACAAACTGTACAATTAAAAATGATTAAGATGGTACATTTAGTTAAATATATTTTACTATGACTAAAAATATACAATATATTTGTTATAATTCACAAACATTCAAATTTCAGAATGAATTAAGTTAATAAAATTTATACATTCTACTAGTTTTAAAAGCACAATCCTTTGAATAATGACAAAGCTGATTTCTACTGTATGGTAAAAAATAATTCTAGACTTAAAATATTAAATTGTTAATATTTATTAATACTTTCTATAGTTTCTTATAAATAAAAAACTTATAGTAAAAAAGTCAAATTTGTTAATAAATCAGTAAACAGTTGCTCTTAACTGTAATTTAGGTAATTCATACTAATATAATTTATTTGCTTGTGTTTTCAATATTAACTAGACTTTTAACATATTGCTTCCACCATAGTTAAAATATCACATAAATAATACTAATAAGTTAAAATAACATGTGTAAAACTTGATTCATATACCAAGCCATAGTTCTGAAATGCCCATATACATATTCACTTTGCAGTTTATAAGATAATGATTTCCTTGAAGTATGCATAATTTCACATAAAATTCCCTGATGTAAGGTTAAATGGAGTTTAGAAACTAATTTTTATTACAGTTGGTATGTATTACCAAGAGATGTAACAGAAATCCTATTATTTCAATTATGGTGCATAATAGTATTTTCTTTGCACGATTTATATTGATTTGTAGGTTTGATGTGTGCTTTCTTCCATTAAGTTTTCTATTAAATATCCCTTTGCAACAAAATTCTCTTCATAGGAAATAGCCTTGGCTGGGCACAGTGGCTCATGCCTGTAATCCCAGCACTTTGCAAGGCCGAGGCTAGGAAATCGCCCAAGGACAGGAGTTAAGGACCAGCATGGGCAGAATGGCAACATGAGTCTGATTATGATTTGGCTGTGTACCCACGGAAATCTCATCTGCAGTTGTAATCCCCATTTATCAAGGGAGAAACCGGGTGAGAGGTGATTGGATTATGGGGGCAGGTTTCCCCATGCTGTTCTCATGACAGTGAGTTCTCATGAGATCTGATGGTTTCAAAGTGTAGCACTTCCCCTCCTCCCCTCCTGCTGCCACGTAAGATGTGCCTTGATTTTTCTTTGCCTTCTGCCATGATTGTGAATTTTCTGAGGCCTCCCCAGCTGTAAGACCGTAGAACTGTGAATCTTTTCTTTATTAATTACCCAGTCTCAGGTAGTTCTTTATAGCATTTTAAAAACAGAATAATATACCCTCTCTGCAAAAAAGTACAAAAATTAGCTGGACATGGTGGCATATACCTATAGTGCCAGATACTAGGGATGCTGGGGTTATGTGAGCTAAGAAGCTCAAGGTTTGCAGTGACTGAGATCATGCCACTGCACTCCAGCCTAGGAAAGAGAGCAAGACCCTATGTCAAANAAAAAAAAAAAAAAAAAAAAAAAAGAAAGAAGAAATAACCCTTAAAATATTATCAGGGTGAAAAACAAAGTTACATAAGCAATAGAAAATAATCACTGAAAAAGGGTATACTTCAATGCAAAAAAAAAATGTTAATGTATTTGCAAACCAACACTGCTATTTCTTTGTAAGTTATAAGAAGTTACTTCTTTGTGGACACAGGATCAGCTCAGGGCAATAATGTCAATATGGAAACTTCTTATTACACTTTATTTTTATAATTTCTTAACACTGTAGCAAAACTGTAAGTTATCTGAGAAAGATGAAATACCAAATCAAATGAAAACAAAGATAAAACATTTTTCCAATTATAGTAGTAACTTTATTATATTTCATATTGCATTCCAGCCAATTTTTGCATATATATATAATTTAAGTTTACTTTTGGTTTTCTAAACTGTAGTAAAATGAGTTTTTAGGGAAATGAGCTTTGTAAATGTCAGTTTCCCAATTATAATTTTATATGTGTATATATATACATATATATAGCCTTTGCTTGTTTTCCCATCTTTTTAAAATTTAGTCTATAAAATTATTTGATTTTTAAAAAATATACAAGTCAGACTTAAGACAAACCTAATGATGTTAATTAAAAATGATTATTCTATTACTTAAACTATATTAAGTGCTTTGTGTGTACCAGGACCCATACAGATATAGTATTTAACAGAAAAGAAAAAAAGACACAGAGAGGTTAATTACTTATCATTTTTGCCTAAATGACTCAGCTCTAATTAGCATTGCTAATTTCAAACCCAGGTCTGTTTGACTTTAAAGGCTAAGTATTTAATCAATTTTGCATATTCCGATGCTAGCTCTGAACCACTGGAAAGGGACCAGGAAACTTGAGCGATCTGAGGTTAACACCACTAGAACATTTGGTAGGCTGATTTTAGGCCAGGGTCTTTTCAGCTCTAACATCCACTGAAGATCCTTTGCATTATCTTGTCTTCCAAAACATAGAGTGAGTCATTTGCTTTCAATAAATGCTGGCTCCTCACTGCATTCCCATTTCCACAAACCTCTTCTCCGTAAACAATACAAATCATAAGTACATGTGGTGTCCTATAGCAGATCTCAAGGGCTTTATCAGCAAGTACATTTGGGGAAGAATAACAAATGGCATTAAGAAGGACAAAGGAAGAAATTATAGAGAAGGAAAAAATATAAGACAAATTAAAAATATAATTTTCTGTTTTCCCCTGTAAAATGGGTGATCACTATGCATAGTTTCTTAGATCTGTGTGAAGTCTTACAATCTGTATCCTCTTATGATTTCAGTGAGCCAATAAAAAATATTCTTCTGTCCTCTTTAATAGCAAATTCAGAAGTCAGGGGAAAATTAGGTCTTAGTGTGTTTGGGCTGCTATAAGAAAATGTCCTAGACTGCATGGCTCGTAAACAACAAAAATTTATTTCTCACGGTTCCAGAGGCTGGGGAGTCCAAGGCTGAATTGCCAGTGATTCAGTGTCTGGGGAGGACAGCTTCTTGGGGCATTGACAGCCATCTTCTAGCTGTGTCCTCACATGGTAGGAGGGGCAAGGGGTCTCTCTGGAGTTTATTCTATAAGGGCACTAATCCATTCATGATGGATTTGTCTTCATGACCTAATTTCCTCCAGCCAGCTCCATGCCCTAACACTATCACCATAAGATGAGATTTCAACCAACATTTTTCCATGAGACAGAACTAGACAGAAAATCTATTTTAATGTGCAAAGAGACTTCAGAACTGTAGACAAATCAAATTTTCTGGTAGTAACACATAAATATGTGCTAACCTGTCTTCATATAACAAGATGTAATGGACATCTCAGTGATTAGGTTGTTAGAACACCTGCACCAACAATTGCTATTTTTCAGGTACTGAATGAAACACATTTACTGCCAACTGCTATCTGAGGCTGCACACCATGACTTTAGTTGTTCTTCACTTGCCAGGTCTGAGTAAAGGAATATGGGTGTCTTAGTGTGACTTCCCTTAAAGTGGACATGGAGACAGGGATCTGGAGATCCTGATACATCACAGGAGAAATCAGGAGTACCGGGGAGTGGGGTGAGTGTCAGTGGTTAAGCTCATGGAAGGGGCAGGTAGAAAGACAAATTGGACTTACTCCTATTTATCCTGCTCCCAGATCAATAGACTTGACCTTTTAATGTATTATTTGTACGCACTTGCCTTCGACCATTAGAATCAAAGAACAAGAGAACTTAGAATCTTCCACTGTGGCCTTTATTTACTTTTCTCACACACTATTGAGCCATAATTAAGACTAGAAACAAAGCATCATGATATTTTCATGATACTTGCATGTAGGTATGTTTCCATGGTGTTGTTCTTGTCTCTTTGTATATTTATGCTCTTTTCCTACAAGGCAATAGTTGGCAAACATTTCCTTGCAAATAATAAAAGAGCAAATAGTAAATTTTGTAGGCTTTGCAGGCAATAAAGGCCTCTGTTTTATATTCTTAAAAAAATACCTTTAAACATGTAAACATCATTTTTATTTTATGAGCTGTACAAACACAGGCCATGGGTTGATTGCTATAAGGAAAGAGATGTTTGATTAAGTGAATTTTTAAAAAAGTGTAAACTTCTCAACTCCTCTGCTAAGGCGATCTCAAAGAGGGTCTGGGAAGGAGCCAGAACTTTCATCCCTGCTGGGTAGAACAAGCCCCAGCCCCATGGTGTTAGTGGAGATCACATGGGTAGTGTATTAGTTTGTTCTCACACTGCTATAAATAACTATCTGAGACTGGGAAGCTTCTAAAGAAAATAAGTTTAATTGACTGACAGTTCCGCAGGCTGCACAGGATGCATGGCTGGGAAACGTCAGAAAACTTACAATCATGACAGAAGGCAAAAAGGGAACAAGCACATCTTACCACGATGGAGCAGGAAAGAGAGGACATGCTACACACTTTTAACCCATGTATGCCTGAGGTTGCAACTTTTTGAGTTTAAAAAAATTAGTCTTTGGCAATGACCTTTAGCAGTAGGATATAAATAACCCCAACAAGCTTAGCATTCTAATAATGGAACATTAGGCATAAATGTGTTTAAATAAGCAGAACTCATGAGAATTCCATCACAAGGTGGCCCTAGGGGTATGGGGCTACACCATTGGAAACAGCCTCCATAAGCCAGTCACCTCCCACCAGGCCCCAGCTCCAGCACTCAGGATAACAATTCAACATGAGATTTGGGTGGGGACACAGAGGCAAACTGTATCAAGTAGTGTGGACTTTCACTTTTACCTGTTGCCATAAGAAGCCCCTCCACTTTCCAAGGTGCAGTGTCAGAGGAGGACAAGTAGAGTCAGGATTTTAACCACTGCAGAGAGGTATTGAGACCACCTTCCCCTTTGGCTGTTGGTGGATGCCACATGGAGAGAAATAACAAGAAGCACTCCCACCAAAGTGTAGCATTCGTGAAGGCCTGTGGGAAACCCGGAACTCACACCCCCAACCAGCAACAAAAGGGTTGACATGTGGATGTCAACAGAATCTAGTAGGGAATCTGGATTACTATCCCACCTGACTTTGAGGCAGTGCCCACCTTGCATCCAGGGCAGTGTCTGACAAAGCCAATGAAGCAGGGTTAAGTGA
This sequence comes from Cebus imitator, assembly GCF_001604975.1. NCBI lineage: Eukaryota > Metazoa > Chordata > Mammalia > Primates > Cebidae > Cebus > Cebus imitator. Next base: position 833,897 of record NW_016107388.1, on the reverse strand, counting down.
GACCCAGAATGCTATAACATAATACTCCAATGTCAGATCCCCATCAAAAACCACTTGTCATACTACAAACCAGAAATGTCTCAGTTTGAATAACAGAAAATACTCAACAGATGCCAACTCCAAGATGATACAGATGATGATCAATGATTTTATGTCAGCCATAATATAAATGCTTCAACAAGCAATTACAAACAAGCTTGAAACAAATTAGAAAATAACAATCAGATGAAGATACAGAACATTTTAGTAAAGAAATGGAGTAAAAAATAAGCAAATGGAAATTTTATAATAAATTTACTACAATAAAAAAATTTTAATTTTCCTCAGTAGATAAGCTCAACAGCAAATGAAAAGGGCAGAAAAAAAAAGAGAGAGAGAAAATCTAAAGAGAGAACTATAGAAATCACTGTATTTGAACAAAAAAAAATAGACTGGAAAAAGAAATGGGCAGAGCTTCCTGGACCTATTGAACTATAACAAAATATCTAATACTTGTGTCATCAGAGTCCCCAAAGTGAATGGGTCAGGGCAAGTGTTCAAAGAAATCATAGATAAAAGTTTTTCAAGTTGGTGCAAACCATATACCTGAAAAGTCAAAAGGCTAAGCAAACTCCAAACAAGATAAACACAAAGAAACACGTACCAAGACATATCATAGCCAAGCTTTTGAATACCAGATATAGGAAATCCTTAAAAGTAGTAAGAAAGGGCCATGCACAGTGGCTCATACCTGTAATCTCAGCACTTTGGTAGACTGAAGTGGGTGGACTGCCTGAGCTCAGGAGTTCGAGACCACCCTGGGGTAACATGATGAAACCCTGTTACTACTAAAATACAGAAAATTAGCCAGGCATGGTGGCCCATGCCTGTAATTCCAGCTACTTGGGAGGCTGAGGCAGGATAATCATTTGAGACCAAGAGATGGAGGTTACAGTGAGCCAAGATCATGCCACTGCACTCCAGCTTGGGCTACAGAAAGAGACTCCATCTAACAACAAAAAGAAGTAGTAAAAAGGAAATGACATCTTACCTATAAAGGAAACAATTCAAATGATAGCATGTTTCTTATTAGAAAACACAGAGGCCAGAAACAACTACCATAGTGAGATTCCAATACTGAAAGGAAAGAACTCTAAAGCCAGAATTCATGCCCAGTGAAAATATCCTTCAGGAATGAAGGGGAAATCAAGATATTCTGAGATTAAGTAAAATTAACAGAATTCGTCATCAGTATACCTATCCTTCAAGAACTGCCAAAGTTCTTCAAAGTAAATGATTAAAAGAAATTTTGAAACACTGAGAGTGAGGAAAAAATATTGGAAAGAATAAAGGTAATGGTAAATACAATAAACTTTTCTTCTCATATTGAGTTTCCTTAAAGAAAAAGTTAGATATTGCCTCAAATTATAACTAAAATTAAAATGATGACATTACAAAACACTTGTGAAGATGTGTATTACTCCATTTTTATACTGTTATAAGAAATACCTAAGACTGGGTAATATATAAAGCAAAAGAAGTTTGATGTACTCACAGTTCCAAATGGCTGAGGAGGTCTCACAATAATGGCAGAAGGTGGAGGAGGAGCAAATCCTATTTTACATGGAGGCAGGCAAGAGAGCATGTGCAGGGGAACTGCCGTTTATAAAACATCAGATCTTGTCAGACTTATTTACTACCATGAGAACAGCATAGGGAAAAGCCCACCCACATGATTCAATTATCTCCCACTGGGTCTCTCCCGTGACATATGGGAATTATGGGAACCTCAATTCAAGATGAGATTTGGGTGAGGACATAGCCAAACCGTATCAGGATGCAAAGAAAATTGATTACTTGCATATTGCTGGTGGGAGTGTAAAATCATGCAGAACTTCAGAAAATGAAAAATAATGGCATAAAGACCAAAAGGGAAAAAAAGTGGTAGTAAGTATACATGGTTATAAAGTTGTTGTATACTATGTGAAATAGTATGCTATCACTTAAAGGCAGATGGTGATAATTTAAAGATATGTATTATAAACTCTAAACTTATGATCAAAACATAACAATAAGTTATATAGTTAATATATATTAGTAAGTCAATGAAATCAAAAAATAAATCAGAAACATTCAATTAATTCAAAAGTAGGTAGATCGAGACAAAGATATTAACAAAGAACAAAATGGACAAAGAGAAAACAAACAGCACAATCTTATAAAATAATCACATTACATTTAGAATGTTCCAAATACCAATTATAAGGCAGAAGTTGTAGTTTAGATCAAAAGCTAACATGTGCTTCCTACAGGAAAGCCATTTTAGATGATAAATGGGTTAAAAGTAAAAGGAAAACAAAACCCACATATCATCCTAATCCATAAAAGCTAGACTAACTATGTTAATATCAGTGAAGTAGATTTCAGAGTAATAAATGTCACCAGCTCCCAACATGATCATAGTATAATAATAAAATTATAAATTTATAAATAGGACATAATGATCCTGAATTGTTATGTAGCTAATATGAGAGCCTCAAAACATGAGACAAAAACTGAGAGACTATAGAAAAATAGACAGATTCACAGATATAGTCAGATACACACATATAGTCTCTCTAAACAATTGGTTGGATAAATATACAAAAATAATATGTAGCAAGTTTATTTTTGAGCCAAAAACTATATGTAACTCAAGTGGCCATCAACAGGTAGTATGTTAATACAATGGAATACTACTCAAAAATAAGAATGACTATTGAGATATGAGGCATGTATCAACGCAATTGTGCTGCACTACCTGTATTGACAGTAGGTCAGTGACTCCCCAGCAGTGGGATTGTGGGAAAGAAAAGGAAGGATTAGGAAGGGGGATGAGGAAACTCAAGATGGGGTTTTGGTGGTGGCTTCACAAGGGTATACACATGTCAACACTTAGCACATTGAACACTTTACATATGTGCAATTTACTGTCTATTATATTTCAACAAAGCTACTAAGTATTTTTGGTGGAAAGGTGAATTCTGTGATCCATTATTGGAGAAGGAAATGTTTATTTTCCCACCTCTTTTTTGTAGGTGAGAGGTAGGACCACTAGTTGTTTACTCGTTTTAATCAGTAAACATATCCTGCAAAGTCAACCTGTCTTTCTGCCACAGCAGTTCTGCACCTTCTGAGTTGCTTCCATCACCCTCCAGTCATTCTCGACCACCAACGAGATTTGTGACATTTAGAAAATTGCCACACAGTGCCTTCCTTCCCTAATCTGCTGGATGAAGTTAATAACCTACGTTGCCAACATTTGTTTTGGAGATTAGTGGATTAGGTGATAGTTAATATTAACTATAGAAAGTGTTTGAACAATCTTTTATGGATAGTTGTCAAAAACATATTTTGAGGGGTTTTTCTAATATTGCCATTCAAACAGAAAAAAATCTTCTGCTTCTCTGTATATAAAACCTTATCAAGTGATTCATGTGTATCTTATCAGCATAGAAACAAGAGTTGTCTATAAATTGTTACTTCGCCTCCTCATTTTCTCTTTCATCCACCACCAACTTGATGCCAGTTAGGTTTATCTCACCACTCCTCTGATTTTGCTTTCAAAATCACAGTGACTTCCGTTTGCCATACTCCGTGGTTCTTCCTTCATTCTCATGTTAACAGATGTGTCAGAACCCTTTGAGGCTGTTGATCACTTCCTCCTTCTCAAAACATTCTCAGTGTTTCTCTTTACTCACTGACTTTATTCTCCACTTTGTTACAAGTGTCTACAGTTTCTAATCTCTAAATGTTGAAATCTCCCCACACAGTCCTCAGCTTCAGTCTGCTCTCCATGTTCACTCACTCAGTGCCCTCACACAATACCATGGTCACCCATAGCTAATGACTTCTGTATTTACATCTTCAGGCCTGACATTCCTAAGATGTTTCCACTCCTATCCTAAATTGATTAGTCAAAATTTCACCGCAGGTGTTTATTAAACATCTAAAAGCACACAAGTCAAGAAGACACTCTTCACACCCATCTCACCTTCAGCATTTCCTTTATCAAGACAAAATCCAGGAGTGATCACAGAGGTGCCACTGGTGTTGCTGCAGTCTCGTCTCTGGTTATTAATGAAAGTAATGAAGGTCATAAATGATATAAATGATTTTTTAAAATTTTACTCTAGGAGGGGTGAGTAAATAATTCCAATGAGGTGCTCATGGATAGCTTAAAGCAGATGAGCTTTCAACTCAACTTTGGAGAAGCAGAAGCAATCAATAGCAGTAATATTCATAGATTTTTAAAAAATGTTCATTTTTTAAAACGAATGTTCATTGCAGCACTGTTTACAATAGCAAAGACCTGGAACCAACCCAAATGCCCAACGATGATAGACTGGACAGGGAAAATGTGGCACATATACACCATGGAATATTATGCAGCCATCAAAAACGATGAGTTCGTGTCCTTTATAGGGACATGGATTAACCCGGAAACCATCATTCTCAGGAAACTGACACAAGAACAGAAAATCAACCACCACATGTTCTCACTCATAGGCAGGTGTTGAACAATAAGAACACATGGACACAGGGAGGGGAGCATCACACACTGGGGGCTGTTGGGGAGAAATAGGGGAGGGACAGCAGGGATGGGTAGTTGGGGAGAGATAGCATGGGGAGAAATGCCAGATATAGGTGAAGGGGAGGAAGGCAGCAAATCACGTTGCCATGTGTGTACCTATGCTACAATCTTGCATGTTCTTCACATGTACCCCAAAACCCAAAATGCAATAAAAAATGTTCTAAAATAGGTAAATTGGAGAGCAATGATATATTAGTAGAACACTGTGTTCAGAGAGACAAGAGAAAGGTGTAAAAGTGGTGAAAAGCATTACATGAAGGTTGGTCAGATTCTAAATAACTTTGAATACCCCACTAAGGAGATTCGACTAATTGAACATTGTGGAGCACAGCCGTGAAAGCTAGGGGGAAAAATCTAGAACCATGTGGAAAAGAGGTTAGTTGAGAAGTAACCTGAGGTCAAATAAGACTAGTTATTCCTCCACTTTGGTAGCCTAAATGCAAGGTGGAAACAAAAACTAGGACAGTGGCATTGGACAGGAGACATAGAATGATTTAGAAACTATGAGAAGGATCTAGTGCTAACCTTGCATTCAGGACATTTGTTTCTTACAGTTGATGTGGATGAAGTCACTAAATTGAATTTTCACATATAAAAAGGGAGCAATAAATGTGAGCTAGATTGATGAGTTAATTTAAGACATTACCATGTCACTAGTGGTATAACGTTCAAATGGTTTGGAATTAAAAATATTTTTTAAATGCCCATTCTCACCACATGCTGTAATTAGGATTGGGGATTTTAAAGATAAATAAAATGATAATTGTCATTGAGAAATGTGTAGATTCCAGAAAACTCAAGAAATCTTTATTATTCTCAGTTTGTTTATCCATTCATCTATTGGTGGTTGTATTGGTTGCTGACAGTTTGAGGAAATTATGAATAAATTGAATAAATAATTTTCAGTAAAACTGTTACAAACACTCATGCATAGAAGTTTATATTGGCATAGTTTTAAAATCAATTGTGTAAATAACTAGAAATTCAAATGCTGGATCATATGGTGAGACTATGTTTTGTAAGAAACTGTCAAAATGCCTTCCAATGGCTGGACCAATTTACAATCTCACTGGCAATAAATGAGGGTTTCTAATGATTTGCAGAGTTGCCAGTAGCAGTTGTCATCAGACTTTTGCATTTGAACCATTCCAAAAAAATGTAGTTATATCTCATTTTTGGTTTAATTTGCATTTCTCTAATGATGAGTGATGCGGAGTGTCTTCTCATATGCTTACTTGCTATCTTCCTTATAGTTTTTGGAGAGATACCTTCTCAAACCTTTTTGCCTGTTTATTAATTAGGGTATTTGTTTTATTATTGTTGAGTTTTTGCATATTCTGGAGATAATGTTTTTAAATCAGATACACGATTTATAAAGATTATTTCAAACTGACTTCTTATCACTTATGTAACGACTTGAACCTGAGAAATAATCTAATGTTTACAAAATAGGCACTTGATAATTTTCTTGTCTTTTGATCAAATAAAATTTCATGATTATTTTCAATAGCTTTGGTTTCAACATAAGGGTTTAAGTGGTTTTAAAATGATCTTATATTACTTCTCTTTATCTCAAGATAAAATTTAAAACTTTAATCTTCGTTCTTCCCTGAAGTATCTAAATTGTTTCTAAGATAAACACATGAACAAATATTCTTTCAGTTATAGCTTCAAACACTCTTAATATTTTATATTGAGACTGGTTGTGCATGTTTTTCTAAAAAGTTTCTGCCAAAAATATGAATATAATGAAATAAAAGTATATTATGCATCTACAAGGATTATAAAGGTATCCATCAAAAATTTTTTAATCATTATTTTCAGAAGTGTTGAAATAATAATTCCATTTATTTTATTTAATTTATAGGTCTGTTATAATATTTCTTTAATAATCTAAAGTAAATGTTTTATGGTGTGCTTTTTAATAAAATTTTACTTTTAATTGGTATAAATGTCTGTATTTGACTAATACGAGTTTTAAATTTTTTCAGTTTGTGTCCTTTGTGGGGACATGGATTAACCTGGAAACCATCATTCTCAGCAAACTGACAGAGGAGCAGAAGATCAAACACCGCATGTTCTCACTCATAGGCGGGTGTTGAACGATGAGAGCACATGGACACAGGGAGGGGAGCACTACACACTGGGGTCAGTTGGGGGGAAATAGGGGAGGGACGGTGGGGGGTGGGGAGCTGGGGAGGGATAGCAGGGGGAGAAATGCCAGATGTAGGTGATAGGGAGGAAGGCAGCAAATCACACTGCCACGTGTGTTCCTATGCAACAATTTTGCATGTTCTTCACATGTACCCCAAAACCTAAAATGCAATAAAATAAATAAATGGGAAAAAAAAAAGAAAACCATAAAATAATGTGAATACATGCTATCTTCCAAAGCATATGAAATAAATAAGCACTGCTTTACGCAAAGCTATAAAAATAATTACATGTGAGGTAAAATCACTTCTGCCATCCATAACAAGTGAACAAAACTAATAAGTGTGAATGGGCACAGTGGCTCCCACCTATAATCCCAGACCTTTGCGCAGCTGAGGCAGGATGATCACTTGAGACCAGCAGTTCAAGACCAGCCTGGGCAACGTAGTGAGACCCTGTTTCTGCAAAAATAAATAAAATGTATATAAAAACTTTAAAAAATAGCCAGGCATGCATGCCTTTGGTCCCAGCTACTTAGGAAGCTGAGGTGATAAGATTGCTTGAGCCCAGGCGGTGGAGGCTATAGTAAGCTTTTATTGCACTACTACACTCCAGCCAGGGAGACTGAGGGAGACTTGTATGAAGAAGGAAGAAAATAAAATAAAAGATCAGATTTCAAAAAAGGAAAGAAAAAAGAAACTTACAAATGTTACTCTCACGAAATTGTTAGAGAGAAATATGTTCTCTTTGTTCGTTTCATCCAGTAAATCAGGATGTTCTCTTTGTTCATTTCGTCCAGTAAATCTGTGCACATTGGGTGGAGGCAACATTCCTGCTTCTCATGGAGTCACAGACAACGTTAATTTTCTCCTGCTACTTTGGAAAAGAAGAGCTGTAGCGCAGATTTGCTGTTGTTCCTCCTAGGAGCAACCCAGCATCACAGTCATATTCAACATCTAGTGGCGTCTCCCTCTCCAAATACTTTCCTGACTCAAGTGCACTGCCATTTGGCATGTGTAGAACACATTGTTCAGGGTTCTTGGAAGGTTAGGTTAGATGCAGTTCAGAAAGCACATTATAAGGAAAATCAAAGAATTACTCACAAATGCCTCTATCTTTAATTTAGAGCTAGCTGTTATTTGGCAATTAACTGAAATGCAAATAACCATGTACACATTGCTTTTCTCCCTAAAACAGCTATGTCAGTATCATCTACCTCTGTAACTACATAATTTCCTATGGTCTACATACCTTTTAGATGATTAGTGAAGATTATGACTCTGAATGCCTCAGGTCAGCACCTGAACTCTCCAGATAACCTTTTCTCCTGATGTCTGAATGAATGTATTACGACCATCTTTGTTACCAAGCCCCAGTTAGCAGCTTACAATATTCTCAATACAGTGCTCCAGTGACGTGATAACTACATCTAACTTTCATATAATATACCAGATCCAATTTGTGATCTTAAATTTTTCTAACCACAAGAAATCATAGATATACCTTTTTTATTTTAGGTGGAGTCTCACTCTGTCACCCAGGCTGGAGTCCAGTGGCACAGTCTCAGCTCACTGCAGGCTCCACCAACCAGGGTCAAGCAATTCTCCTGCCTCAGCCTCCCGAATAGCTGGGATGGCAGGCAGGTGCCACCACGCCTGGCTCATTTTTGTATTTTTAGTAGAGACTGGGTTTCCCCTTGTTGCCTAGGCGGATCTTGAACTCCTGGCCTCAAGCTATCCACCCACCTTAGCCTTCCAAAGTGCTGGAATTACAGTCATGAGTGACCACATCCTTCAAGAAATGATAGATACAACTCTTGACTTTAAGAAACTTGCTATTAATTTGTACAAATGAAAAGAATATTGATGGCAATACCAGAAAATTAATCAATAATCCATCAGTGTGGTAAAATGTAATTTAAAAATAATGAGACAATTCTGCTGACACTCACATTATCTTTTACAAAGATGTGTAACCAATAAAAGTATGATGAATTCTGCTACCTCTGCCCAATACAACTGGGACGTCAGGAGAAGAGAGTGAATCAGAAAATGGAATACAAGGCAGGTCAGCGTTGTGGTCCTTCACTGATAAGCTGTATGACTGTTAAGAAATCCTTAGTAACTTTTTTGAAAATTTAGATTTTAAAATTAGAAATGCTAATACAAGGATAGAGGGATTATGTGAAAATAAATAAGAATGGAGGAATGAATGCTAAGTACCTCTGTAATGGCATTATATACATAAAGGTTCCTATTGCCTAGGGAATAAGAGTCAGTTAACATTTCTATTCTTGCTTCACCTATGTCTTATTAAGTGATATAAAATATATCATTGTTCTCTCCCTATGATACAGTTTCTCAGAATAGAAGAACAAAATTAATGGACTTGACCTTCCTTATAATGATATTGTAGAGACTTATGAGTTAAGTTTAATAAAACACTTGCGAGAATATAGTGACATTCTGATTAATTATAAACACACACATTTTAGAAGACCCTGCTTAATGAAATCATTCTTTTAAGTTCCACATTGGCTCCTATGAGAGCAGCAGTCTGAGCATATACTTACTAGCCCACTGTATAAAATTGCACCACATATACAAGAGAAATGGTTGGGCCATTGTAGTTTTGTAATTATATTAATGAAGTAATTTTGGAGAAAGGTGGCTGTTATCAATATGTTAGTTCCTGCAGTTACCTGTGTGGCTTTGGGTACCTTTTCCCACATGTCTGGTGGATGTTTTCTTGTACTGCCTGGATTCTTTCTTCAAGTCCAGGTACTTGCTTCCCCAACTGCTAAAAAGTTAACTTCTGGGGGCTTGCAGCTAAATCTTTCCAAAAATCTGTAACACACTATTGCAAATATTTTCTCTCAGCATATCAATAGCCTATATTTTATTAATGGTGTATTTCAGTGTACAGATTATTCTTAGCTTTCTTGTAGTGAAATTGATTAACCTTGTATTAAAGAACTTGTCTTTAGGTATGTTATTTGATTAAAAAATGTTCATTCTCTATTTTTCTGATGCTTTTACCACTGTATTTTTTTAGTATTTAAATATAACAAAAATATTATCTTGAGTAATGACAGTTTATATTTTTAAATGATATCTGGTTTTCCCAAAATCATTTCTTAAATAGGTATTTAAAATTTTAATGCTATAATAAGTAGTATTTTTTAAATTCCCATTATTTTTGCTAGTTAGAATTACCTTTTGTATATTGACTGAATCCAGTACCCTGCTGAATTGACTCATTTAGTGAATTTACAGGTGCTTACTAAGTATAACCAGTTTTCTGAAGATTCATTTGTATTTTCCATGCGAACAACTGTATCAACTACAAATAAATATTTATTTAGTGATTTCTCACCCCTCTTTATACTGCTTAATTATTTTGCATGTCATATTGCTTTGGTTAGGCCCTCCAGTACAATGTGTAATATAAGCCATGGTAGTCATCTTTGTCCTTTTACCACAACTTCACATTTATTATAGCTGTAGCTTTTGTAGATACCTTCTATCAAATAAGAAAGTCTGTTTCCATCTCTATTTTCCTATGGGAGTTTATTAATAATGTGTGTTGAATTTAGCAAATGCATTTCAGAACCTGTTGAGTGTTTTTCTTTATACTCTGTTCATGTGGTGCATTGCACTGATTTTTTTTTTTTTTAAGGCAGTCTCACTCTGTCATGCAGACTAGAGTACAGTGGTGAGATTTCAGCTCACTATAGCCTCTGCCTCCTGGGTTCAAGTGATTCTCCTGCCTCAGCCTCCCAAGTAGCTGGGATTACAGGCATGCATCACCATGCCCAGCAAACTTTTGTATTTTTAGTAGAGATGGAGTTTCACCATGTTAGCCAGGCTGGTGTCAAACGTCTGACCTCATGCAATCTGCCCACCTTGGCCTCCAAAAGTACTAGGATTACAGGTGTGAGCCACCATGCCAAGCCTGATTGATTTTTCAATGTTAAACTCAGTTGCACCGACAAGAAAAACACCAGTTGGTTTACTACTTTTCTAATATTTCTCTGAATCTACTTTGCTAATATTTTGTGTTTTTGAGTTAATGCTCATGAGAGATATTGGTTGGTAACTTTTTCGCCCTCCCTCTCTCCCTCTCTTCCTTCCTTTTCTCTTTCCTTCCTTTTATAACTACTTTTTATATATCAGTATCTGAATTATGCTGGTTTTGTAAAACAAGTAGGGAAGTGTTCCTTCCTGCATGGATTTCTCTACGAATTTGTATGAGTTTGAAAGTTGCTTCTCAAATGTTTTGATAGAAATCGGGCAATCTTGGTTTGGAGATTTTGTGGTGGAAGGAGTTTTAATTATGAATGAAAATTTTTTACAAACATACGTTTTTTCAGATCCTCTGTTTTTGCTTTTATTAGCCTATTTAAGTTGTGTTTTTCACTCAAAAACTTCTTTACAATTGTCCCAGATTATTAATATGCATGTAATATTAATATGCACGTTTTTGTCCAGTTTTCTATTTCTTATATTAGTAATGTGTATTCACCATCTTCTGTTCTTTATACTTCTCACTACAAATTAGCCACTGTTTGGCTGCATCACTAATGTTTTCCCATGTTTTATTTATGTTAAAAATTAGTACGATGTATTTCTTACTTTGTCTTCCCATTTTTCATTGATTATTTGGAAGGTGTTGCAGAATTTCTAAATATGAAGTATTTTTAGGATATCTTTTTATGATTCATTTTTTTGTTAATTTCATCTGTAATCAGAAAACAGGGTTTGCATGTTTCTATTCTTTTCAATTGGCTGAGATTTGTTGTGTGGCACAGTATACAGCCTCTTTCAGTAAATGTTCCATTTTCAATTGCAAGTAATGTATCTTGGAGATTTAGGGTGTAATATTATTTTTATGTCAAATAGGTTAACTCGAATAATCATGTTTCAATTTTCTGTATGTTTACTACTCTTTCTACTTCATTTAACAATTATTGAGGGAAATGTGTTAAAATTTACAACGTCTGTGTGTGTGTCTATTTCTTATGTTTGATCTGACAATTTTAGCTTTAAAATTTAAAGATACGGAAGCCGGGCGCGGTGGCTCAAGCCTGTAATCCCAGCACTTTGGGAGGCCGAGGCGGGTGGATCACGAGGTCAAGAGATTGATACCATCCTGGTCAACATGGTGAAACCCCGTCTCTACTAAAAATACAAAAAGAGATTGATACCATCCTGGTCAACATGGTGAAACCCCGTCTCTACTAAAAATACAAAAAATTAGCTGGGCATGGTAGCACATGCCTGTAATCCCAGCTACTCAAGAGGCTGAGGCAGGAGAATTGCCTGAACCCAGGAGACGGAGGTTGCGGTGAGCCGAGATCGCACCATTGCACTCCAGCCTGGGTAACAAGAGTGAGACTCCGTCTCAAAAAAAAAAAAAAAAAAATTTAAAGATACGGTTTTAAGATCTTAAGATTTTAGTATTATAATATTTTCTTTTGAATTATCTCATTCATTATTATAACTTATCTGCCTATATAAGTAATATTGCTTGTTTTAAAGTCTCTTGTACCAAATTCCTAATAAAGTCACAAAAACATATTTTAAATATTGTTTATGTTCTGTGTCTTTTCCATGAATTTACTTCAGTTATTTGTGTCCTCTATATTGTGTTTTTTATAAACAACCAACAATGGTATCTTTTTTTGACATTGAACCTGACAATCTTTGTCTTTTAATTGGGAACATTAATTTATATGCATTTAGTGTAATTATCGACATATATTGGTTCTAACTGCATCATATCTTCATCGATTTTAAAAAGTTATCTTCTCTTTCTTTTTGGTTCCCCTCTTTTCTGATTTTCTTTGGGGTAATGCAAGATTTTATTAAATTGTTTTATTTTATCTCCTTATTTTGGTTACTGTTTATATTATGGCTTCATGAGAATTTCACATACACATTTGATTCATTAGCATTTTCTTTAAATTGGTACATTTGCCTCTTCCTAAATAAATCAAGAAAGCCACCTCCATTTATTACCCCTCCTTTTTATTCTTATCATAAATATTTTTTACTATTTATACAATCAAACCCATAAAACATAATTATTAGTGTGGCTTTATTTAGTCAAACTTATTTGAGCATTACTCACACATTCGTCCTTGCAAGTGATCTTCATTCTTCCATGCATACAGTAGACAAAGTTTAATCAAGGAAGTAGAACATATATAAGTTATTCAATAAAGGACTTCATAAAGCAATTAGACCTTCCTGAAATTGTTGGAAAACCTGGTAAAGAGGAAATTTAAATGGAGACTTTTGGGTGTAAGTGGAGTTACCAATAAAGCAATCAAAGAAGCCCAGGATGTCTAACTGCTGAAGTGGGACTTCAAATAAATTACTGGTGGAGTGGTCTTTGGGAAGCTGCTGCCTCTGTGATTCAGAGGAGGATTTCTGGTAATAAGTCTGGGCCTCTGCTAATCACTTTGGAGTACTGCAGAGAAGAGAGAGGATGAGCTGGAACTTTAGTTTTAGTCAAGCTTCCCATGGAATCAGAGCAACTTTCCAAGAGTGATTGCTCTTGCATAACTTCTGCCCCCCAAATCAGATGTAGCTTCCTCTTTGATCCAACTGTGACTTGGAATCATACACTAAAAGCAATTCTGGAAAATATAATTTCCAGTTAAATTAAGTCAATAATAGAACAAGCCAGCCTAGCCCAACGATATCTGGCTACCTGATTTCACAAGTTTTAACTTTCAAACACTGACAATAGTAAAGTTATGCTCAATTAGGACAAAACTGTCCCTCATAGAATCAAAACCATGGCAATAAAAAAAGGGTATGTAAAGTTCTGAGACACAATCATCCGGTGGTTTTCATTCCTTTAGCTGAGTCATTTGATATTTTACAACATATATATTGAGATGTAGGATGATCCGCTTTAACAAATATTAGGTTAAAAATAGGTCCATAAAGGAGAGGAAATGAAAGAAAGTTGGCATACACACAAACATTCATGTTAAGCAGTAAACAAATATTCAGAAGTACTATAGTTCTCATTTATATAACTATTCACTTGGCTATAGTTATTATTTGTAAATTCGTTCTTTACCTATACTCCCTTCACTTTTAGAAAGTCCATCAGCTGGTCATGGTTCCTTACCTGGAGAAGTAACCAGTCTTCATCAACGGTGGGTCTGTTCATTAAAAGTTCTGCCTGTGTGGGCTACTGTAGTTTAACATTCACATTTATCAAAGGACCAGAGAGAACTAAGAAGGATTTCCTGAGTTCCAGGCTTCTTCCTACTCCTATTGTGAAATAGAGATCCAACTTCTTTCTGATATCAAGGAACAATCACTCTAACCCATGTAGTAATTATATCTGCCAGTTGATTTCACTGGCCTGAGGAGCCTACTGACTAGAATCCTTCCAGAGCTTTTAATTTAATGAAACCATTGTATTTTCTGAAAGAAGTATTTAATCTTTGGGAGCAAAGATTCTAAATCAGCAGGGTCCAAAATAATAAAGATGGGAAACAAAAATATTGCTTGTAGGTCTTTAGGGTAATGAGAAAAGGAGCCACTCTGAGTTCCACATCGAGAACCTACACCTGCAGATCCCAGTGATAGGAGGACTAGCACCATATTGTCAGTGCTGATTCAGTCTCGCAACGTGTCACCAGCCACTGGTGTCATTCAGAAAGACAAAACACTTGAAGAAACTAATAAATAAGAAAATCTGAATAAAGCATGGATTTAGTTAAAAGTAATTATTAGTATTGGTTCATTCATTGTAACAAATGTACTATATGGAAGTATTGACAATGAGAGAAAGTAGATGAGGGAACGCTCTGTACTATCTCTCAATTTTTCTATAAATCTAAACCTTATCTAAAAACAAATCACATTTTGAAACACATTGAAAATTAAAATAAAAAATAAACAAGAGCCCTCCCACCATTCCATTGGTCTAACTGTGTCAAAATGATAAAGAATGTGGCAGGACCAGTGAATCCATGAACATGTGCTGTGTTGCACTTTATTTGCTATAAAATCACTCACATGTTCAGAATCAGTGTAGTGTGAGTTACGATGACATTGAATAATGTGTTCGATAAACTCACAGAAGGAGCTTTTGGCAGAATGCTTTGGTCAGAAAAGGAGGGCATAGCCATATCTAGAGTAAGTGCCTATTTCACTGTGGAAGGTTACCCAATGTAATCAACCCGGAAGGCATAGCCATATCTAGAATAAGTACCTATTTCACTGCAGAAAGTTACTCAGCATAGTCAATCTGCCAAGTGACTAGATTGTCTACTGAGAAAACAGGGCAATTCAGGGGCTGTGGCCTTGTTCTTGGTAAGCCAAGCAATCCATAGTGGTAACCAGATTGAGTTTGAGGGAGGAAATCCATGTTGCTCAGTCCAGGTGTAATGCCTATTCCTGCTGTCAGTCACAGTTTGCTCGTGAGGCCTTTGTCTGAGTTTAGGGGCCTCTGAGGTAAAAAGCTACCTGGCATCTACTTAACAGCTCATCTTGTCCATCTGACTACTAAAACTCTTTGCTACTAAGACTGCATATGTAGTGAGTATCTACATAAAACACAAATATTTTCACTCTCTGTGTCTCTTTGAAAAGGTAATTTCACACCTTTTCTTAAAACCTTTTCATCAGTTTTTCAAATATATTCCCTCAAACTTGCTGATTGTTGAGCCAGACAGTGGCCTGTTGTTTCTGAATCAGGAGGCTCCCTATCTCTCTTTCTAGGCAAAAAGAATCACTCTGTTCCCTGCCCCAAGTGCTACCCACTGGATGGGGGATGCAGAGCCGCGTTTCCTCCATCACAGTTCTTCAGGATGATGCCTGAGTGACACTGTAGCCGTTCAGAGGTCTGCTGCTGGATAGTAACAGAGTACTGTGGAGAACAATCTGAAAACCAGGAGCAATTTTTCATCCTCCGTCAACAGTTCATAAAGAATATTCGATGCAGGTTGTGAGAAGGAAAACAATGCACCAGGAGTGTACATTCTGGGAATCTGAGTCATTTAGTGATGAATATTACTTTCTTCTGCCCAATCTCAAGCGTAACTTCCACTGGGTGATGAAACCCTTGATGAGTTGGACACATGCCGCTCAGGACAGGCAGGCAGCTCAGGCTTCACAGCAACACAAAAGCCCACAGCCAAGCGTTTGGTCTCTAACTGGCCTAGGGATAAATCAGAAGTGGTTAATACTTCTGATTACTTACTTACCAGAAGAGAATAGCACGGTTGTCCTCCAATCATAAAGAAGTCAAATAATGTATCCTAACAAAACCAGAAAACATACAGACGATTTTGCAAAAATTCAACTATAATTCTTAGGAAGACTAGGATTCACAATGGATATGAGTTGAAAAATGAGGAAATACACGATTTGGTGGGGAGTCAACTATTCAAAAACTAAGTTTACATCTTTAGATGAAAAAGAGCACTAGTGCCATATAGAAATGATGCAAAAGGATATTTCTTATTCCACTTACCAAACATGTACTGAATTTGTACTATTTGTCAGGCACTGTGAAAATATAATGTTGATCAAAATAATGGATGTCATCACTGCCTTCAGGGAGCTTATGCTGTAGTCAGGGTGATGAGAATAACAAAAGACGTGCACCTAGACACATAGAGATGAGACATTAAGATGACTAAAACACTGAAGCTTAAAGAGCTTGCAGCAGTCAACAGTAAAAATTTCATAAAGGCTTTATGTCAAAATATTTATAACAGCACTGTGAAAGCCAATATCATTATTTAATTGCAAACGATTTAGATTTTCCATTTTTTTCTGTCTACTGTTTGTTTAAGTCTTTGTTAATTATATTAATTATTCTTCCAGTTACTATGGCTACAGAACAACCTGTCAAAAAACTGTGAGTATAAAACAGCCACTTATACTCACGGAGTCTATGGGTCAGGAATTTGGACAGGGCATAGTATGTCTCTTCTTCCGAGTATCTTGATCCTTAGCTGGAAGAGTCAAAGCCTAGGGACTGGAAATAAAGATGTACCCATTCCTATGCTGAGTGGTTACGCTGGTTGGCAGCTGAGACATTTGCTGGGGCTGTCTCAAAACACTTATATTGAGCTCCTGTATGTAGCTCCCTCACCCTCACAGCATGTTGGCTAGGTTCCAATGGTGAACACCGATGGGACAGAGAGAGAATGAGAGAGAGGAGTGCTGTGTAGAGGGTCTACTATTCTTATGATTGAGCCTTGGTTGTCATGTTGCATCTCTTCCACCATCCTCTGTCCCCAAAGCGGTCATAAACTCACTCAGTTTGAAATGGAGCAGAAACAGACTCCATTTCTTGATGAAGAATGGCAAGGTTTTGGAAGGACAAATAGTACTGGAAATATTGCTCTATCATTTTTGGAAAACACAACCTTTCACAATTATGAAGGTAAATGATTTTATTTGTGTTTTGGAAAAAATTCAATTTGACAGCTGGGCGCAGCAGCTGAGGCCTGTAATCCCAGCACTTTGAGAGGCCGAGGGAGGCAGATCCTCAGGAGTTTGAGGTCAGGAGTTTGAGACCAGCCTGGCTAACACAGTAAAACCCCATCTCTACTAAAAGTGCAAAAATTAGCTGGGCGTGGTGGCATGCACCTGCAATCCCAGCTACTCTAGAGGCTGAGGCAGGAGAATCACTTAAACCCGGGGATGAATCGCTGCCGTGAGCCAAGATCACACCACTGCATTCCAGCCTGGGAGACAGAGTGAGACTCTGTATCAAAAAAAAAAAAAAAGAAAAAAAAGAAAGAAATCCAGTTTGTCAATTGTCAATCATTAAATATTTATTGATAACAATGTGTTAGGTGTCTTTCTAATTTCTGAGCACATGGCAGTAATAAGATAAACATCCTCAGAGCCATTTTTGTACTATTCACTGAAACAGTATTATTCATCTACTTAGCAATGTTCTTCATACCCTTTAAAGGCAGCTCTCGACCAACATTGATGGTTTGGTGAAGACAAATGACACAGTTAAAAATAAAATGTGAAATGACGTAACAGTGAGTCAAAAGAAATGCCTTCTATGTTTGTAGATGTACTTTGTATGCTAGTATGGTGTTTCACCCAGTTGGGTAATTTAATCGGCAACTGCTTAAAAAGACCCTATTACATTCTGATGTGTTGTATTGCAATCTAATTTAGCTGCTTCATTTGGAAGCACATATATGAGAACTATGGGAGACATCGGGGAACCTTATCACAGACCTGTGTGATTTGGATCATGTATCTTTTGTAAGGTCTTTCTTAATGGATCAATCATGCACTGAAATGAGAACAACCTTGGACCTGTGCCAAGTCAACATTCTCACCGGAATTCAGGAGCTCAGCCATTGCGCCCTGCCTCAGCTCATCAAGTCCACCTGACTCAGTCTGTGAATTCTGATCAATGGTCCTTCTCCCTAAATAACTGTATTCTTTCATCTAAGACAGAAATATTGGCAGGACTTGGGCATTTTTCCAAAACTATGCCTTTTTTTTTTTTTTTTTTTTTTTTT
>NW_016107388.1:693835-815576 GCF_001604975.1 Cebus imitator | reverse complement strand
CTCGGCTCACCGCAACCTCCGCCTCCTGGGTTCAGGCAATTCTCCTGCCTCAGCCTCCTGAGTAGCTGGGACTACAGGCACGCACCACCATGCCCTGCTGATTTTTTGTAGTTTTAGTTGAGACGGGGTTTCGCCATGTTGGCCAGGATGGTCTTGATCTCTGGACCTAGTGATTCACCCGCCTTAGCCTCCCACAGTGCTGGGATTACAGGAGTGAGCCACCGCCCCTGACCCCAAAACTATGTCTTAATTCACTTTAATTTTTAGAAAATTATACAGGCTAAAGCATTTCTGGAAAGAAGACTCGGCAAATCTGATATCTTGGTCTAGAAATCTAATATCCTCCTCTCATTTTCAAGATTATGTAATTCTAATTTTATTTATCATATAAAGACTGCATTGAAATACAGAAGCATACTCTTTTAGCTTTACGTTCGCTTTTTAAAAATGTTATTTCTTCACAAAGAAAAGAAATGCAAAGTTTTTCCTTTATCAAGGAAGCATTTAACTAGTATTACTTCTTCTAAAAAATACTTTATTTTCTGTACTTCAATCCCAATACCATTTTTTACAAGTATTAGTTATCAGAATTAAGGAATAACTATCAGAAAAAATCAAGCACATGCTGCAATAACAGAGTTATTAGAAGGTTAGCAATTATTTCCTAAATAAGAGACATAAACTTTATCCGTTTTTCCAGACAGCCTATGTCTACGTTATACCCTTGAATCTGTGTATTAAATGAAATTAGAAGCCTCCTGAACTCCACTTTAGAAAAAAGCTAGGGTGTAAGGAGGCTAAATAAAGTTCCCAACCTTACATTAGTAGCTGTTATCCTGTCTGCAAATTAGACCTAAACATTTGCGTTTCTGTCACTCTTTTTATTGTTCAATCTCTTACCTCAAAAAGTAGTGACTATAGAAACTGACGAATATTTTCTTCTGTGACTATTCTAGGGAATAATCAGCTTTCTACATTTTCATTCACAGATGTTGAAAGGGACAATGATAATCTCCACAATTAAGCATAATTTTGGGGAACGCAGCATAAAAATGAAACATCAGGATTCAAGATGTTATTCTATTATTTATTGTGTGTGTGCTACATAATTTATCCTTTATAGGTCTCAGACTCTTCTAGCCATATAGCAAATTTGAATTAAAAATATCTGCCTTGTAGAATTTATGTGACTATTAAAGGAAGTAATATCGGAAAGCCTTTACCCAGGCTCTAGAATCAGGCAGGCACAAAATGAATGTTAGTTGTTTTTATTGTTATCTAGGACAGAGTTGGGAAGTAATTTGATAAATTGTATTTATTTTGAGAGAGTGTTGAAAAGCAGGTCAGAAGCCATATGCATGGTCAGGACAATTTTTGTATTAATGAATGACGAATTTCTTTGTTACTGTGAAAATAGACAAGCCTAGTCTTTATCATCTGTTCCCTGAAAAGGGTCTAATTTATTTTTTCTGTTGCAAGTGAATTAAGATTGCATTCAAAAATGAATGCCATGATAATTTTTCCTTAACCCCAAGCCAGATGCTCTGAATTCACTGAAAACTGATTTAAAATATTACAAAGAAAAGGGATGTGTCCACATTTGAAAAATTTCGGTAAATGGACTGAAATAACTCAGGTTGAAGCCAGATGATATAATGATAGTCATTTTCTTTCTGCTTTGAAAATCTGTACCAATACTATATTTCTGTCCTTCCTATTTGAGCAGTAACGCTATTGACTGCAATTATTCTCTGTGTGGTTGTTTACTGAAAAGACACTTGTGCGATGATTATTTGCTACACACTGTGCACACTTCAAAAGAGAGCCTTGATTTCCAAAAACATCCATTTGTTGCACTGTTAGTTTCTTATTCCTTCATCTTAAACTCATAATCTGACTGAAACATTTATGTTAAGAATCTTATTTATAATCAATTCTGACGGTGGGATCCCAGGTCCAGGGCTCCAGGACCAGTGGCACCACAGAGAGATACATCTCCTGACGTGGTCCTGCACAGGCATCAGTACAGGCTCCAGGTGAATACACTGCCCTCTCGCATTCTGTGTCTACATGTAGTCTGAAATATTTGTGAGGGGTATATATGCCACGTTGCCAAGATAGGTGTGTACAACTAACAGTGACTGCTGACCCAGACATTTCTTCATGGATTTAGAGTGTTTTTCAAGTAAAATACAAAGTGACTGGCCAGGCACAGTGGCTCATGCCTAAAATCACAGCACTTTGGGAGGCCAGGGTGGGCAGATTGCCTGAGGTCAGATTTCGAGATAAGCCTGGCTAACATGGTAAGAACCCCATCTCTAGTAAAAATACAAAAATTAGCCAGGTATGGTGGTGCATGCCTGTAATTGCAGCTACTCAAGGGGCTGAGGCAGGAGAATCACTTCAGCCCAGGAGGCGAAGTTTGCAGTGAGCCAAGATTGAGCCACTACACTCCAGCCTGGGTGACAGAGTGAGACTCTGGCAAAAAAAAAATAATAATAATAATTTAAAAAAAAGGAAAAAAAAATGACATTGACAGAAATTGCAAAAGAAGGCCTCTGATGTTATTCTTCTTCATAAAAGCAAAGACAGCACTGGAAGAAATTGTTAAAATCATTTTTTACACAACTCTGGAAATTATTCAAAACTTGCAACAATTCTAGGAGTGCTTATTCAAGAAAAGTACAGAAGCTCAGTCAGCCAGCCAGCCATGTGGCACTCAACTTACCTAATTGCTGTGTCCTTCTCTGCAGCTCCACAGTGGCCTGGAAACCAACAGGTCTGCAGTCATGATGAACATCATCCACCTAGGAGCCACCAGGGCAGCCAGGTGAATTTAGAGCTCCCCTAGAAGTAACAGGTCTGCAGTCCTGATGAACATCATCCACCTAGGAGCCACCAGGGCAGAAAGATGAATTTAGAGCTCCCCTAGAAGTATCAGTTCTAGAGATTTCTCATTATTTGACTTGTCTGAAAATTCCCTAGAAGCACCCATTTACGGGATTTGTGTTTGTTTGACCTAACTCAGAGCACACTAAGTCGAAGAGTCTTTTCCCTGAGGATATTTATTAAGGAAAATTAACAGTGATTATTTAACATCGTAGCCCCTGAAGCAGAAATAACAGTTAAGAAAAACAAGCAGCTAATCAAAATTCTTTAAAAAGGGGAGTAAGACACACATATATGGAGATTTGAAAATATCAGACATATTTCTAGGAATCAGGAAGACAATATATGTGTGCAGGATTGCGTATATGTGAAAATGTCCACAAAAGATCAGAGAAAGTCCTGACCTTTCATGTCTGACTAATTTTGAGGCTCAGCACAAGCAGGAAGTGACCGGTAAGTCAGAGCTGCAAGGCGCCGGCCCTAGCGCTAAACACATGCCCCAACACAAGGAGCACACAGAGCTCCTTGATAAAGGCAAAGAGACGAGTCCGTCTAGACACTTAAGGAAATCCCTAACCAATGATTACTAACTTCTAAGATAACTGAACAAAACTTCAGTGCACACGCACAACAGAATATAGAGTTTATTGTTCAATGAGGTCACTAAATAAATAATCATCAGCAACCAGAACAACAGTAAGCACTGCACAGCTTGGGAGGTGATGATTTGGTGTCCGGCCTTGCTGCAAAATACTACCTGAAATGCCCAGTTATACACACACAATTGAAACATCTAAATAAATAGGATAGTGTGAGCCACACACAGGGGAAAAAAGCAAGCAACAGGTGTGCCCCCTGATAGGTCCCAGATTCCAGACTTATCACATGAAAGCTTCAGGTAGCTTTTATAATTATGGCCTAAGAACTAAGAAAATCATCTGTTAGATGAGGTATGACAATTTCTTATCAAAAGAGAATATCAGCAAGTTTATAGAAATTGTAAAATAAAGAAAAGAAACTAAAGTGAAATTCTGAAGTTGAAAAATAAAGTAAATAAAATGGAAAGTTCACTACAGGGTCTTGACAGTAGATTGAAAATGGCAGAAGTAAGAATCAGTCAATTTGAAGATAGATCAATAGAGATTATGCAATCTTAAGAACACAGAGAAAAAGGAATAAAAAAATTGAATGAAACTTGAGAGATTTAGGACAACATTAAGTGCACCTATATAGCTTTGCACACTTATATTGAAAAAGAGGAAACATTTTTAACCAATAATCTAACTTTCCCCCTTAAGAATGTACGTAAAGATCATACTAACACACAGCAGAAGGGAGGAAGTCATGCAGACAGGATCTAAATAAATAAAACAGAGAATACAAAAATGATAGAGAAAATAAACCCAGAAATGAGTTCTTTAAGAAGATCAACAAACTTCACAAATGTTTAGCTATACTGACCAAGATAATAGGAGAAAAGCCTCACATGACTAAAATGGTGAATATTGGCACCAAACTTATTGGAAAAAAAAAAAAAAAACCCAAAACATGATTACAGGAAATACTATGAAAAATTATATGTCAACAAAATAAATTGCCTAGACGATATAAACACATTTCTAGACATATACAAACTGCCAAAACCAACCTAAGAAGAAATAGAAAATCTCCGAGCTGGGGCGGCGGATGGAGTGGAGCAGCCAGGCAGCCAACCCTCCCGAAGGCTCCTGCCTCGCCGTGGCCCTTGGGCACCCAGCACGCGCCCTCCCTGCCGCCAGGATGCCCAAGAGGAAGGTCAGTTCCGCCTAAGGGGCTACAAGGAAGAGCCTACGAGGAGATCGGCGCTGCCGTCAGCTAAATCTGCTCCTGCAAAAGTGGAAGCAAAGACGAAAAAGTAGCAGCAAAGGATATATCTTCAGAGAAACAAGTGCAAACAAGCTGGAAAAGAGGAGCAATGGGGAAACAGGCCTAAGTGGCTAACCAAGGAACTAAAGGGTTACCTGCAGAAAATGGGGAAAAGAGCACGGAGGAGAGTCCAGCCTCTGATGAGGCAGGAGAGAAAGAAGCCAAGTCTGATAAATATCATATACCATGTCTTATCAGTGATTCCTGGCTCCTTTCTTGTATAATCAGGATGAATATTTTTATCAACTATTTTGTAAATGCAAGTTTTTTAGTAGCTCCAGAAACATTTTTAAAAAGGAGGGAATCCCACAGCATCATCCTATGTTTTAAGTGTAAATGCTGTTTTTTAAGAGGTGAAATCATTCACAGGTTGTTTATTTTTTGGTACAACTAGAAAATAGTGTGGGATATTGAATTATGGGAGCCTTTGACTGTATAGAGTGTCAGCTTAACATTCCATAGATGGGGGTTAGTTTTTACATCCTGTAATACAAAGCATATTAAATGGCAATATGGAGTCAGTCCTGCATTTAATTTCTTGGACATTTAAAATTACTTCTATTCTCATGTAGTAGAATTGTTTCCTAAAGAAAACCATGACTTGATCACGGCTTTCTCTGTCAGAGTTGTGTGTACTCTGTAACATTTATGGTTGTGGTAGTCCTATTTTCCTAATAACTTTGTTACTGTGCTGTGAAAGATGAAAAATTTGAGTATGTAATATATGTGCTATTCAGTTGTGAATTGCTGGGTGTATGTAACAGCTTATTAACATGTGAAGATACTGGTACTTGAAGCCTCTTCAGGAAAATTTGCTTCCAAATTTTAAGCTGGAAAGTCCCTGGTATAACTTTTTTTTTCTTTTTTTTGAGATAGAGTCTTGCTCTGTTGCCCAGGCTGGAGTTCAGTGGTGCGATCTTGGCTCACTGCAACCTCCACCTCCCAGGTTCAGGCAATTCTCCTGCCTCAGCCTCCTGAGTAGCTGGGATTACAGGCACTCACCACCACATCCAGCTAATTTTTTTTTGTATTTTTAGTAGAGACAGGGTTCACCATTTTGGTCAGGCTGGTCTCAAACTCCTAACCTCATGATCCACCAGCCTCGGCCTCCCAATGTGTTCAGATTACAGGCATGCGCCTCTGCACCCAGCCTGGAATAACCTTTAAAAAGAATTTATACATCTCTTTTTAGATTTTTGGTACAGATGTTAAGAATTATGTACAAAATTGAAATGTCTGTACTGATCCTCAACCAATAAACTCTATTATGAAAAAAAAAATCTTAGTTAACCTATAGAAATTTTTAAAACAGTTATTTGAAAAAAACTTTCTAAAGTAAAAACTCCAGGCTCAGGTGGCTCCTCTGGTTCATTTGACCAAATATTTAAAAAGGCATTAATGGCTGGATGCAGTGGCTCACACCTGTAATCCCAGCACTTTGGGAGGCTGAGGCAAGTGGATAATGAGGTCAGGAGTTCGTGACCCACCTGACCACCAAGGTGAAACCTCGTCTCTACTAAAACAAAAACAAAAACAAAAACAAAACAAAACAAAAAAAAAAACACAACAATTAGCCAGGCATGGTGGTGTGCACATGTAATCCCAACCACTAGGGAGGCTGAGGCAGGAGAATCACTTGAATTTGAGAGGCAGAGGTTTCAGTGAGCTGAGGCCGCACCACTGCACTAGAGCCTGGGTGACAGAGCAAGACTTCATCTGAAAAAAATAAAAAGGCATTAACACGAGCTCTTCGAAAACCTGGAAGATGAAGGAACACTTCCCAGCTAATTATACCAGGTGACTATATCAAGTGGCTGATAAAAAGACTCTCTAAAGACATCACAAGAAATAAAACCACATACCGATATTCTTAAAAGATACATAAAATCCTGAACAAAATACTAGTAAGCCCAACCCAGGAACAATTTGAAGTGATTATAAACCACACCAAGTTGATACATCACAACAATGCAGCATCTGAAAATCTATTAATACAAGACCCCGTATCATGGAACAAAGTACCCCATGATCATCTCAACATTCAGAAAAAACATTGAAATCCAGCACACTTTCTTGTTAAAAATACTAAACTAACTAGGAATGGGGGTAAATTTCTTACCTTGTTAAAGAGGATCAACAAAACATGCACAGTTAACATAAATCTTAGTGGCAAAAGATGGAATGCTTCCCTTTAAGATAATGGAGTCTGCATTTACCACTTCTGTTCAACATTATTCCAGAAGTTCTAGCAATTAGTCAAGAGAAAATAAATGTAATAAAATTATGATTTGTAATTTTAAATATTAATAAAAAAAGAAAAGTACTCAAAGGGTACACTTTAGAAAGGAAGAAGTAAACTCTATTTGCTGATGATAATGATTATATACGTAGAAAATCTTAAGGACTGCACTAAAAATAATCATCAGAACTGATAAATGAGTTAATTAAAATTTCAGGATACAAAATTAATATATAAAATCAATTTATTTTCTAGACAATAGCAACAAATATCCTGAGAGTAAAATTATAAACACATTTATAATAGCACTGAAATAATAAAACATTTAAACATGTATTTAATAAATACATTTATTCAGTTCATAAATAATTGCAATACAAATACACTGAAAACTACAACATTTTGTTGAAATAAATTAGAGAAAATCTGGGTATACAGAAATAAATCTCTTGTTTGTGCATCAGCAGACTTAATACTGTTTAAATAGCAGTAATCAAAAACTGATGTACAGATTCATCCCAGTCCCTACAAAAATCCAAGATTTCCTTTTTTTCCCCCAGAAATTAACAAGCTGATTGTAAGTTCATGGGGAGATGTAACCATGTTACCCAACATAATCTTGAACAAAGTTGGAAGACTCCTTGATTTCAAGACTTGCTACAGCACGATAGTAATGAAAAGAGTGTGCTGCTACACAAGTACAAACATATAATTCAACAAAATATAATTGAATCCAGAAACAAAACCTTATATTTATAGTCAATTGATTTTGACAAGGGTGCTGTAACAATTCAATGAGAATGAACAGCCTCTCACCAATTAGCGCTGGAAATGTTGACTATCCACTCACATGTAATGAAGTTGTGTTTCCTTCTCACCCCAAAAACAAAACTTAATTCAGAGTGAGTCGTCGGCCTAAACGTCAGAGTTAAAACTATAAACCTGGGAGGCTGAGGCAAGAGAATTGCTTGAACCCAGGAGGTGGAGGTTGCGGTGAGCCAAGATCACTCCATTGCACTCCAGCCTGGGTAACAAGAGTGAAACTCTGTCTCAAAAAAAACAAAAACATAAACAAACAAACAAACAAACAAACAAAACTATAAACCTCTCAGAAGCAAACATAGGGCTAAATTTTCACGACCTTGGATTTGACGCTGGAGTCTTAGATAACACCAAAGTGAAAGAAAACGAGAATAAAAAGATAAGTTGCGCTGCATAAAGGAATTGCATCCTTCAGAGACACCATCAGAAAAGTGAAAAGATAAACTACAGAATAATATAAGATTTACATCTCAAATACGATAGGAGATTTGTATCTGGGATATATAAAGAACTCTCACCACTCAATAATAAAATGATTATATCTCAATTAAAATGAGCAATGAATTTCAAAATATATTTCTTGAAAGAAGATATACAAATGGCCAATGAGCACATGAAAATATGTTTAAGGTCATTATTACCGAAGAGCAATTCAAAACCACAGTGAAATGGCTTTTTGCACCAACTAGGGTGGATAAAATATAAAATACAGTCAGTAGCAAGTCCTGGTGAGTTCAAAGAATAATTGGACCCAGTTACATGATGGTGAAACTGTGAAATGATACAGCCACTTTAAAAAACAGTTTATTAGCCTCTCAACACGCTAAAAATAGTTATAATATGGTCTAGCAATTCTACTCCTGGGTATACACCCAAGACAAGTGAACACACAGATTCACTTAAAACTTGTATATAAATGTTTATATCAGCAATACTCAAAGTAGCAAAAAAGTATAAACAAGCCAAGTGCTCATCAACTTAAGAATAGGTAAATAAATGAGGTATACCCATACAATGAAATATTATTCAGACATAAAAAGATATGAAGGCCTGAGGTATGCTACGACATGGATGAACTTCAAAAACCGTACGCTGGGCAAAAGAAGTCAGTCACAGCGAGAACATATCCACTTTCAATCTCTGTGTTCTGGAAACTGTACATAAATAACTCCAGGTTCCAGACACAGGCTGAAAGTAGATGACTGTCTAGGGTTGGATGGACGATAGAAAATAACCGCAAATGAGCCCATTTTGGGATAATGAAAATATTGTAAAATTAGCAGTATTAGCTGCCCAACTGTGCAAATCCTAGAAAACCCCAATTTGTACTCTTCGATGAATTATATAGTATAAAAATAATATATAAGACATTTAAGCCAAATGTACTAATTTAAATTTATTTCTAGTGTATTACTTCAATTTATTATGAGTGAGAGTTTGAGTACAAACCTATTTAATGATTTGCTAAACCTCCAGAGAGCATTTAATTTAAAATTTTGTTTCATATTTTAGGACCTTAAGCCACTTTGTTTCAAAAATCCTCATTTTATGTCACTCATTAGAAAGTAAATATTACCGATTTTCCCATCAGTTAAAGATAGATCTACTGACATCTTAATTATAAAGTTATCATAATCTCATAACGTGAGCTCACTTTTTTTCTAATTGCTGCTCATTTAAGGATGCCTTCACTATGCTAGTTTCATAACATGTTTCACTCTGTCACCCAGGCTCGAGTGCCGTGGTGTGATCATGACGCCCCGCTGCCTGAAGCTCCTGGGCTTAATCAATCCTCCCACCTCAGGCTCCAGAGTAGCTGGGACTACAGGCAGGCACCGCCACACCCAGACATTTTATTGTTACATTTTTCTTAAAGATGAGAATCTCACTATGTCACTGAGGCTGGTCTCAAACTCCTGGGCTCAAAGGATCCTCCCACCTCGGCTGCCCAAATTGCTGGAGTTACAGGTGCAAGCCACCATGCCTGGCATTTTTCTCTTTGTTTTTTACCTCAAAAATATCTATAGTTTTATGATCCCATAGATAACTGTGAAAGTCATAGTTTTTGTATGTGAGTATAAAGTTATTATTGTTATTTTTATAAGGTAGAAGTAAATTATGAAGCATTACATACTGTGGAAATACTTCTGATGTAAGACAAAACTAAGTGACCAAGTATGTGTCAGGCTGTGCCTTCATCTAGAACAGTTCACATTAATCAAATGCTTAAGTGTAAAAATCTCTTCTAAGTGAATGTATAGAATTCCCTGTTAGTTACCAGTCACTTCTTTTATGACCTAATTCTTAAAAAACAAACAAACAAAAAACTTCAATTTTAGGTTCAGGGGCACAAGTGCAGGTTTGTTATATGGGTAAACTCACTCACATCACTGCGGTTTGTTGTATAGATTACTTTATTTTTCAGGTACTAAGCCTAGTACCCAATAGTTGCTTTTTCTGATCTCCCTCCTCCTACCCTTCACCCACCAATAGGCCTCAAGTGTCTATTTTTGCCCTCCTTGCATCCAGCTATTCTCATCACTTATCTCCCATATATGAGTGAGAATATGTGGTTTTTGTTTTTTTTTGTCCCTGCATTAGTTTGCTAAAAATAATGGCCTCCAGGCATATTCACATTCCTGCAAAAGACACAATCTCATTTTTCATGGCTGCATAATATTCCATGATGTATATGAAACATGTTGTTTTCATCCAGTAAGTCAGTGAAGGGCATTTAGGTGAATTCTATATATTTGATTTAGTGAATAGTGCTGCAATGAACACATATTGGCATGTATCTTTATGGTAGAATGATTTACATTCCTGTGCATATATATCCAGGAATGGGATTGCTGGGCTGAATGGTGGTTCTGTGTTTAGCTCTTTGAAGAATCACTACACTGTTTTTCACAATGACTGAACAAATTTACACTCCTATCAATGGCATCTAACTGTTCCCTTTCCTCTGCTACCTTGCCAGCATCATTTTTGCCTTTTTAATACTAGCCATTCTGACAGGTGTGAGATGGTATCTCATTGTGGTTTTGATTTGCATTTCTCTAATGACCAGTGATATTGAGAGTTTTTTCATATGGTTGTTCACCACATGTATGTCTTCTATTGAGAAGTGTCTGTTCATGTTCTTTGTACACTTTTGAATGGGGTTGTTAGATATTTCTTGTAAATTTGTTTCTTTTTTGTCTTGTAAATTTGTTTCTTCCTATAGGTAAGTTTCTTGTAGATGCTGGATATTAGATTTTTGTCAGATTCATAGTTCACGGATATTTTCTCCCATCTGGTAGCTTGTCTGTTCATCCTGCAGCTTGTCTGTTTACTTCGTAGATAGTCTCTTTTGCTGTACAGAACTTTAATTAGGTTTCATTAATCAAGTTTTGTTTTGGTGGTAAATGTTTTGGCATTTTCATCATGGAATCTTTGCCTATTTCTATGTCTGGGATGGTATTGCCTAGGTTGTCTTCCAGGGATTTTGCAGTTTTGGGTTTTGCATTTAAGTCTTTAACCCATCCTGAGCTTATTTTTGTATGTGGTGTAAGGAAGAGGTGCAGTTTTAATCTTCTGCATATGACTAGCCAGCTATCCTCTCACTATTGATTGAATAGGGAATCCTTTTTCCTATTGTTTGTTTTTGTCAGCTTTGTTGAAGATTAGATGGTCGTAGATGTGTGGCCTTATTTCTGGGCTCTCTATTCTGTTTAATTGTTCTGGTCTATGTGTCTGCTTTTGTGCCAGTGCCAAACTGTGGTTACTGCAGCCCTGCATTTTAGTTTGAAGTCAGGTGACATGATGCTTCCAGCTTTGGTTTTTCCTTAGGAGTCCTTGTCTATTAGGGCTCTTTTTTTTTGGCTCCATATGAATTTCAAAATAGTTTTTTCCAGTTCTGTGAAGAATTCCATCGGTAATTCAATAGGGATAGGCTTGACTGCTTTGAACAGTATGGTCATTTTAATGACAGTGATTCTTCCTGTCCATGGGCATGGAATGTTTTTCCATTTGTTTGTGTCTTCTCTGATTTCTTTGGGCACTGTTTTGTAATTCTCATTATAGAGATTTTTCACCTTCTTAATTTGCTGTATTCCTAGGTGTTTTCTTCTTTTTATGGCTGTTGTGAATGGCACCGCACTCCCGCTTTGGTTCTTGATTTGGCTGTTGTTTGCATTCGGGAATGCTAGTGATTTTTGTATATTGATCTTTGTATCCTGAAATTTTGCTGAAGTTGTTTATTATCTGAAGAAGTTTTGGGGCTGAATTGATGGGATTTTTTTTAGATATAGAATCGTTGTCTGCAAACCAAAAGAGTTTGACTTCCCCCTTTCCTATTTGGATGCCCTTTATTTCTTTCTTTTTCCTGGTTGCTTTGGCCGGGACCTCCAATAGTATTTTGAACAAGAGTGGTGAGACAGGGCACCCTTATCTTATGCTGGTTTTCAAGGGGAAATGCTTCCAGCTTTTTCCCATTCAGTATGTTGCTACCTGTAGGTTTGTCATAGATGGCCCTTACTAGTTTGAGGTATATTCCTTCAATACCTATTATTAAGAGCTTTTAACATGCAAGAATGTTGAATTTTATCAAAAACCTTTTTGCATCTATTGAGATAATCATGTGGTTTTTGTCTTTACTTCTGTTTATGTAATGAATCACATATATTGATTTGTGTGTGTCAAATCAACCCTGCATCCCAGGAATAGAGCCCATTTGATCATGGTGGATTACCTCTTTAGTATGCTCCTGGAATCATTTTGCAAGTATTTTGTTGAGGCTTTTTGCATTAATGTTCATCAAGAACATTGGTCTGAAGTTTTCTTTTTGTTGTTGTTGTTGTGGCTCTGCCAGCTTTGGTATCAGGACGATGCTGGTCTCATATAATGAGCTAGAGAGGAGTCCCTCCTTCTCAATTTTTTGAAGTAATTTCAGTAGGAATGGTACCACGTCTTCTTTTTACAACTGGTAGAATTCTACTATGCATCTGTCTGGCCCTGGCCTTTTTTTGGTCCACAGGCTATTAATTAATGATTACAGTTTGATGTTCATTATTTTAGGTTTGTTAAGGGAATCAATTTCTTACTGGTTCAGTCTTGAGAGGGTGTATGTGTACTGTAATTTATTCATTTCTTATATATTTTCTAGTTTGTGTGCATAGAGGTGGTCATAGCAGTCTCTGATGGTTATTTGTGTTTCTGTGGGGTGAGTGGTCATATCACCCTTGTCATTTCTT
Organism: Cebus imitator; assembly: GCF_001604975.1. NCBI lineage: Eukaryota > Metazoa > Chordata > Mammalia > Primates > Cebidae > Cebus > Cebus imitator. The sequence continues at coordinate 802,487 of NW_016107388.1, read as the reverse complement.
GTTGTGTTTATTTGAATTCTCTGTCTTTCCTTCTTTATTTTTCTAGCTAGTGGCCTAAAAAAAACAGCTCCTTGATCCACTGATCTTTTGAATGATTTTCCATGCCTCGATCTCCTTAAGTTCAGTTTTTATTTTGGTTACTTCTTATCTTATGCTACCTTTGGGGTTCATTTGTTCTTGCTTCTCTAATCCTTTTAGTTGTGATGTTGTTAATTTAAGACGTTCATAGCTTTATGATTTGGGCATGGAGTACTATTAATTTTTCTCTTAATACTGCCTTAGCTGTGTTCCAGATACTGGTATGTTGTATCTTTGTTCTCATTAGCTTCAAAGAACTTACTGATTTCTGCCTTAATTTCATTATTTACCCAAAAGTCATTCAGAGGAAGATTGTTTAATTTCCATGAAATTTCATGTATTTGAGCAATATTTTTAGTTTTGATTTATATTTTTATTATGCTGTAAGGACCTAATTCTTTATTATTCTTCCCTCCATCCATTGCTTAAGGCTCAGGATTAGTTCTCATTTTATTCTTTGGCAAATTATTTATTTTCTGTTACTCTGTCACCTTTTTAAGAGATGATTGTATCGTCACAGGCATTTATTATTTCATATCCACAAATCCACTAGTAATTATTTTAATCACTAATACTTGGGCTGGCTGTGACCGTAGCTTTGGAACTTACTATATTGGTTTAGTTGTATGTGTCAGTTTGACTAAATACAATACCCAGCTATTTAACCAAACACCAATCTAAGTGTTTGTGTGGGGGTACTTTCTAGTTGTGGTTAACATCTGCAACTAGATCTGGCCTTGGACGAGAGACACTGTGATCTTTAGTTATGGCTTTCTGTCTCCTGCTCAGGCTCCAAAGTGAGTAGCAGTATCACCAAATTGAGCCTCCTTCTCCTCTGCTTAAAGATTCAGAGAATGTGGTCACATAGGAATAGAATTTAAAAACTCATGATGTTCCCAGTTTATTTGGCTTCTGGGTACCCACGTCATAACAAAACATTGTGTGAATTCTCTCTGCATTCTGCTAGAGCTGGGGCTGGATCTCATGAAAACACTATGTAAACAAATGGCTCAGACAGCAGGAGTCCAATGTACTTGAGTTCTCACACTTGACCAGAGGGACAAAATTTAGTGACGTCTCCAGTCTTTAGAATCACTGCTCACAAAAATCCATGTAGCACTGTCTGTACACAAGAATACAGTTGTATGCTTTTAAACGTATAAAGAGTATATATGAGAAAACCATTACGATTAGTAAAGGACATTATCCTCAATCGTGCAGATGGGCCCACGTTAATCCATTGAAAGGCCTTAAAAGTCAAACACTGAGGTTTCTTAGAGGAGAAATTTTGCATCAAAATGACATCAATAATCCTGCCTGAGTTTCCAACCTCTACCACTTTCAAACTTGCCATCCCCCACAATTGCGTGAGACAATTCCTTTGCATAAATTTCTCCTATATATGTATATCTAGATATATCTCTTAGACTGTTTCCCTAGAGAGCTTGGCTGATGTGGTTCACTTTTTGTTTCACTTCATGTCTTCCTATTTACTTATCTTTTTCTTTTTAATTTTTCCATACGTTATTGGGATACAGGTGGTATTCGGTTACAAGAGTAATTTCTTTTGTGGTGATTTGTGAGATTTTAGTACACCCATTACCTAAGCAGTATACACTGCATCATATTTGTAGTCTTTTAGCCCTTGCCCCCTTCCCACTCTTACCCCTAATTCCCCAAAGTTCATTTTACCATTCTTATGCCTTTGCATTTATAGCTTAGTTCCCACTTATCAGTGAGAACGTGCGATATTTGGTTTTTCATTCCTGAATTACTTTATTTAGAATAATGGTCTACAATCTCACCCAGGTTGCTGTGAATGGCATCAATTCATTCATTTTTATGGCTGAGTAGTATTCCATTGTATAAATATACCATAGCTTCTTCATCCACTCATTGATTGATGGGCATTTGGGTTGGTTCCATGATTTTGCAATTACAAATTGTGCTGCTATAAACATGCGTGTGCAAGTATCTTTTTCATGTAATGACTTCTTTCCCTACCCAGTAGTGGGATTGCTGTACAAAATGGTTATTCTACTTTTAGTTATTCAAGGAATCTCCACACTGTTTTCCATGGTGGCTGGTACTAGTTTACATTCCTACCAGCAATGTAAAAGTGTTCCCTATTCACCACATCCATGCCAGCATCTACTGTTTTTTTTACTTTTTGATTACGGCCATTCTTGCAGGAGTAAGGTGATATTGCATTGTGGTTTTGGTATGTGTTTCCCTGATCATTAGTGATGTTGAGCATTTTTTCATACATTTGTTGGTCATTTGTGTACCTTCTTTTGAGAATTGTCTATTCATGTCCTAGGCCACGTTTTGATTGGATTGTTTGGTTTTCTTCCTACTGATTTGTTGGAGTTTGTTTTAGAGTCTGGATATTAGTCATTTGTTAGGTGTATAGATTGTCATAATTTTCTCCCACTCTGTGGGTCGTCTGTTTACTCTGCTGACTGTTCCTTTGACCATGAAAAAGCTCTTTAGTTCAATTAAGTCCCAATGATTTATCTTTGTTTTTATTGCATTTGCTTTTGGGTTTTTGATCATGAAATCCTTGCCTCAGCTGATGTCTAGAAGTTTTTCCAATGCTACCTTCTAGAATTTTTATAGTTTCAGATCTTAGATTTAAGTTCTTAATTCATCTTGAGTTAATTTTTGTATCAAAAAAGAACAAATCTGGAGGCGTCCACTACCTGATTCCAAAGTATATTATAAGACCATAGTGGCCAAAACAGCATGGTACTGATATAAAAATAGGCACACAGACCAATGGAACAGAAGAGAGATCCCAGAAAAAAAAAAAAACCCGAATATTTAGAGCCAACTGATCTTCAACAAAGCAAAAAAACTTAAAGTGGGGAAATTACGCCTTTTTCAACAAATGGTGCTGGGACAACTGGCAAGCCACATGTAGGAAAATGAAATTGGATCCTCATCTCTCACCTTCATTTCTTTTTATGTTTTGTTTCATATTTTTATTTTTTTGCCTATCAGACCATGCAAGGCCTATCCCCATTTATTTCTGATCTCAGGAAAATGTTTACATCACTCCAATGCCACAGTCTGTATCAGAGCTCTATTTTTAAAATTTCCATTTAAAATAACCTTGCCCTTGAAGGCAGGGTAAAATATTCTAGGTGATACATTAATCACATTAGTCAAAGTGTCTCTTAGGGTGAATTACACTTCAACTTTTAAAATATTTTGGGTTCTGTCATTATAGCACAAAAACCCACCATCAAGACTTAGATCCTACATTAACATGATCCAACAATTAAAATGTTGGTATTCTTTTGTTGTCTGACCTCTAAACAAGACATCAGCATAAACTCAAAGTTACAAATCCTCTTTTTGGACTACACTCCTATATAATGGTAAACAATTTTTCTTTACTATATATATGTTTTTAATACTGCTTCTCTTTCACTTCAAAGGATCACAGTCATCCTTTATCTCCGGAAACATTCAAGAACAGTGTGGACATTGAGAGCATTAACCAAAATTCAGGTGACCTACTTTCAACATTAGCTTTTCCACTTCCTGATGAAGCTTCTGAAACTCTCTCAACTTTGATTTTCTTATGTGCAAAATAGAAATTTAAAAAACCTATCCCATAAAGCTGCTGTGAAAATTAAATAGTCAATGTATGGAAATCATATAGAGTTATGCCCGGTTCGAGATAAGCAGTAAATATTAGTAAACACTATTTTCATTGGTTATTTCCTGAAATATGTTTTTCTTCTGACTCAGATTCTTAAGTCCAAGTGGCTTGACAATGACATTATGGTTAGGAAACAATAAACTGAAACTCTAGACCTATAAACTAGAATTGTGTTGTCAGCTTTAAAGTCTATTCCAGACTTGGCCAATATCTTAAAACAAGAATTAGAAGATGTTGCTGTTGTGAATCACCTTCTTATGACCCCATAGGTGGTATTCTCCTTTTTCCACTATGGCATGTTGATGCCATCCGACATGTTGTATTAATGCACACTGCCCTGGTGATACAATAAGAAAAATAGCATATCCTGGAAGAAGCAGAGCTAATGAACAAAGGTATGAATACAAGATAGAGATTAACACTTTTATTACTGTAATTATGTCTGATTTATGAAAATGTTCATGTGAAGTACTTATACTGGACTTTGAGTGAAATATGTATTTTCAAGCAGTTTATCAAATTATAAAAATGATGTAGGCTTGTTAATGCATTAAATTATTAAGACAAGTTATAATTGGGTCTTAGGCCGCATAAAAGAAAAGTAGTAAGTTTAAATTACAATTAAACAAAAAGAAATATTTGTTGTTTTCTGTAGAGAAAGAGAAATTGTCAGTATTTTAGAGCTTATTAGTCAGTTGAAGTTGTCCTTTAACTTCACTTCTCATATTGGTTTTCTATCTTCCTGTTTTAGCACAAATCTGTTAGATGTAGCAAATCTCACACAAATAATTCTCACTAAGACCACACGTTGGAAGGCAGTCAAGGCATGGAACAGATAATACTACCCACAACTTAGATTGTAAATTGTTTGTTTTGTTTTTTTCCTACTTAATCCCATCACACAAAAACTATAAAAAAAATTCATATGAATTCAGTCATATGAATTTTTATTTTTTACTAAAGGTATGATGAAACAGCTAACTGGACACCTGCTAAATGACAGCTACAATGCTATACAAACTACTGTGCTGGTTATTTTGAGTCTTTTACCTTTCCTTATAAACTTTAGAATCAGTTTATCAATATCCACAGAATAACTTCTTGGAATTTTGATTGGGACTGCATTCAATCTATAGATAAAAGTGGGAAGAACTGACATCTTGATAATACAGTCTTCTTATGCACGAACATGGAATGTCTCTTCGTTTATTTAGATCAGTGTTGATTTCTTTTATCAGCGTTTGTATTTTGCTTGTGAACACAGTTTTATATCTTCTTTTTCAATATGAGTCACCTTTCTGTCCTTTGCTTGTCTTACAGCACTCTCTAGGTGTTCCTGTACACTGTGAATAGAAGTGGTGAGAGGGAATATGCCTGTATTGTTTCCAACCTTAAGGAGAAAGTAGTTTGCTTTTCACTATTAAGTATGAGGTCAGTTGTAGGGTTTTGTAGATGTTATTTTTTTTTAAGAAATTTTGTCTCTACTCCTAGTTTATTGAGGGGAATAATAAATTTTAAGAAGAAATATAAAGCAAAGGAAGAGGGAAAAAATAAACAAGAGGATTTTTATTTTTGGTTTTAGTATGTTCAGGAAATTCTCTCTGACAAGCAATATTTCAAATCCAGATTAAATAAGACAGTTTTCCATGTCAAGATTAGGTAAAAGACAATACCAGGAAAAAGAAAGTAGAAATAGAAACATCATCAAGTTCAATTTAGTTGAGCATTAAGAAAACTTTATCTTTTTATTTTCTCCTGTGTTAATTCTGTTTTGTTTCTAAGTATGTCATGTTCATTGGATTTGGTGCCTCCCTTACCTTTTGTTTGCAGATATTATTTGGTATGATTGTTTATATTTTATGTAAAAATCTAGAATCGAGACCCTGTTCAATCTATACTTCTAAGAAAATAAACTTTTATACATGGGCGCATTTTCTACACCGACATGAGACATTTTTGTTTTCTTGTGATGTATGCAGGCCCCCAGTGTCCTTGTTTTACTCTAGTGATGACTTGGGAGGACTGGTCTTCAGCCAGGCCAGGATGTCCACAGTAGATGATATGTTTGGTAGGCGCATACCCCCATATCGCCATAAAATAAGTAGAGACCTATCCTGCTTCTCTGACCTAAGCAATAAAAACAAAACCATATAGAACTTTCCAGAATTAAAATGCCAACTTAAGCCTATTTTTTGTGCTCAAGTACAAAGACTGAAAACTTTTTTCTTGTTGAGATTTGGATTAGTTTCCCATTGCTAAACTAAGAAAGCATTAGAAATTTGGAACTTAAAACAACACAGATTTATTATCTCTTCCAGTCTTACAGTTCTGGTGGTCAGATGTCTGAAACAGATTTTGTGAAGCTAAAGTCAAGGTGTTGGCAGAGCCGTGTCCTTCTGTGAGCTCGGGAGGCAATTCTACTCCCTGCTCTTTCCAGGTTCAGGGGGCTACCTGAATTCATGGCCACATATTTCCAACTTAGGCTTTTATTATTTGATCTCCCCAGAATCCCTGGCCTTCATCCTTTCATTGTAAGAGCACAAAATCATATTGAGCCCATATGAATAACCCAGGATAGTGATCCTATCTTTACACCTGCCACAAGACATAACATACATTGAGTTTGCCCCTTCTTATTAGCCACTGGCCAGCCGTGCATAGCTGACTTCTCCCTGAGCTCTCCTCCACTCTATTGCTTCCTGTCTCAGTTCCATTTCCAGGCTCTACCTGAATGTGAACATATTTTCATGTCCTTGCTCTCTTGCCTGCTTTATTGGGTCCATTAATTCCTCACTGCTACGGTCTTCTGGTGGCACTCCTTCTAGTTTTAAAATGGTGAAATAAATTAAATTTTATTTTATATAGTCATTTATTTCAATAGAACTTTGAGAGGGAATGGTGCTAAAAATGTGTATCTCATAAACCATTTTGAATGGAAGGTAGTATATTTGATATGGAAGAAAAGAACTTTCTTAAACAGCTTCTCGATTTTCTTAAACACAACATTGAAAGCTATTCGACAAACTAGATAAGAGTGTTGTTTCAGAGCTAGATAGGAATGTGTTAACCTGTTCTTGATTATATTTCTGGAAATTTATCTTCCATGGGATAATAGGTACAACTTTAGTTGTTATAATTTAACAAATGACTTTAAATGAATGTATTGGTTTATAACACTCACTATTTATATGTGGAACTAAATATTTAATGAAGCTACTTTTTAGGGATACATTTCTATAGTCTCTGATGCTTGAGCACTTCATATAGACATGCAGACACACACACACACACACACACACACACACACACACACACAGAGATCCTTCAGGAAACGCTGTTATTTATATATACTTTCCAGGATGATCTTTCATTTTTATTGGCTATAGAGTTTAACAGCACTAATTGAAGTCTATAACTCTATGTGGCATGGACTGGCTTATCTTTATAAAACATCTTGTAGGTCTATTAATTTAAACAGCTGCCATAGACTGACAGTTAAAAACTATTTTTCAAGACCATTATTTATTGTTTTTTTTTTTTGCCATTGAGCCTCAAAATAATAAAATCACAAATAAAGGAAGATATAACACAGTATCAATACCTTTACAACATTTACTTTTTTTTTTTTACCATGAGAATCTGCATATATTTCACTTTGTCTTAATACTTCTTGAAGTGTGGTGAATACAGCTGCTGTTGTTTTTATCAATTCATCTTGCTTTTCGTTTTCCGTGTATTTTGACAGAAGAATACATATTTCCTATTGAAAACAGTTTCCTTTCTGGTATATTAGAAAATGTGCTATTTATACACCATATATGGAAGAGGCACATGACCCATTGCTGGTCACAAGGACGAGCCCCCGATTCTGGACTGGGACGTTAATTTGATATTCACCATATAACCTAGAGAGGAAAATTGAGAGAAACATCTGGACTTCTGTGGGATAATAAGAAAAATGTGATTGGAAAGACAATAGGAGCCAGCAGAAATTATTGTCCTTTTTTTGTCTCACAAGATAGTTAATTTGAGAATAAATTTAATACAGAATGTAGAATGAATAAAGAGATTCGGATTCCTAAATTCCTGAAAATTCACAACTTGAACATTATTTAATGAATCAGTAAAATTCTTTTTTGTCAGCTAGTCTAAAGGGCATTACTCTCGTTTGTATCTGAAATAGACTTGTCTAACAGAATTGATGGTGGTGGTTATTATGTGATTGATGCTCAAATGGGGACGGGCCTAAGGGGAAATCTCCTGTATGTCCCCATCCTGGCTATGCATCGGCCATCATTTTTAGGTGGAGGCAAATGACTGGTAAAACTGATGTCAAGTGGATGCTGGGACTGTAGCCATGGGTATACCTCACCCAGAATTTTAGATGGCAGAGGTAAAGGGAAGATTGTCCTAGTAATTTATGAAGCTTAATGGGTAACATTAAACTGAAAACAGAGCTTGTGAATGTGTACCCAGGTGCAAGACAGCAAGGCATATTGCTAAGAAATGAAAACCCTCAGGAAGTGGATCCATATCAATGCTTGGACTCAGCCTTTTCCTACTAGATGTTTCAATATTGGGCAGTTCTTTCAAATAAGAACCATCAAGGCAGGAATAAAACAAAAATCATAAATCATGTAACAGTGAACAACCACATGCCTTTCTCATTACTTAAAGTTCCTTAGTTTAAATAATTTTTGATAGTTTGTATCTGTGCATATAAAATTTTGATCATCTTAATTACAGTTCTATATTAAATTACAAAATAAAAAAAACAAGGGTTGCTCTGGAAACGGCATGAGATATATTTGTAACTTTCAAAATTTTAACATGTTTCTTCTCTTCAGATAATCATACCTTTCCTCTCCTCATTTTCTGTTACTCTTTCCCCCCCTTCCCTCATTTTGTTCTCCTAATCCCATTTGTTCATTGGACTGAAATCTTAGAAAGGCTACCCAGCTTCTATTACATAGTCTTGCTTTTAGTTTTAATCTGCCTTCCATCATAACAAATACATGTGATAAACTTTTGAGTTTCTAAATCATTTTTTGTAGCTAGCAACAGCTATATGACCTAGTTTGGGTCCATGAAAGTAAACACGTCAAGAGCGTTCTTTGTGACTTATATGTCTCCTACTTTTCACATCAGTGTTATGAGGAAGTGATGTCTGGAGCTGTGACAGCCATCGTGAGATAATGAAGCAACACACTGAAGGATAAAAGAAAGCCAGACTGCCAGAACAGCGGGACTGGAGGATGGAGAGCCTGGCTACCTGTGGGGCTCCTATTCAAGCTCAATGGAACTACAAGCTTCTTTAATATTTTGCTAATAAATGATGTGTTTCTACCAGCGTTTCTCTGTTACCCTAAGAAAATAAACTATAATTGACCTGTTCATTCTCATTATTAGAATTTCACTGGAACTAACTACATTTATTATTATTTACGTGCACATACGTGGAGTCATTTGAAGAAAATATGCACCTATGTATGATTTGTCACTGTAACAAGATTCTAGGTAACATATTTCTAATTGAAGAATTGAAATTTACTCCCTAGAAATAATTTTTTTTTTACAGTTCCCTAATGAAACGAGAAAGGCTCCCTTGTCCCTCTTGCAGGGCATGTGACAGGAGGAGTGGCTCGCTTCTTCAGTGCCCTGCTGCTCGAACCTCTAGGAGAGCATATAGATCAGCAGGAGCTGTGGGGCTTCGACCCCACGACAGCACCTCACGGTGGGTGATTTCAGCTCCTGAAGCCCCAGTGGGCACGTGCTACTGTGTGCTCTTTTTGTTCTGCCATGTGTAAGCAGTTTGTCTTAACCAGCTCAATTAGTCACAAGGACAGAGGGCTTTCTGTATCCTGGGTTCTTATCTTGGTGTACTGGAAGAATCAGATCATACCCGGGCTTAGAAAATGAGTACAAGATTCTACTGAGTGGAGGTAGCTCTCAGCAGATGGGGGAAGCCAGAAGGGATGGAGTGGAAAGTTTCCCCTCTGAGTTGGGCCGCTCAGCAGGCCTGGCCCTCCTCCAACTGCCCAGGCCAAACTCTGCCTTGTTCTGCCAGTCAATGGCCTGCCATTGTGTCAGTGTCTGTCCCATGCTCTTCTGTCGGTGTGTTCCCCTCGACAGCCTCTCGATGTCCAGCCAGTTGTGTCTTCTCTGCAGGTGTGCTCCTCTCGATGTCCAGCGGCCTGTGTGTCTGCCTGCTACGGTCTCAGGATTTGCTTGTTTGTTTTGGAGACAGAGTTTCACTCTTGTTGCCCAGACTGGAGTGCCATGGTGCAGTCTCAGCTCAATGCAAACTCTGCCTCCTGGGTTCAAGCAATTCTCCTGCCTCAGCCCCCCGAGTCGCTGGGGTTCCAGGCATGTGCCACCACCCTGGCTAATTTTGTATTTTTAGTAGAGATGGAGTTTCTCCATGTTGGTCAGGCTGGTCTCAAACTCCCTACCTCAGGTGATCCACCCACCTCAGCCTTCCAAAGCGCTGGGATTACAGTGTTAGCCACCGCTCACTGCTGATCTCAGGGTTTTTATAGGCACAGGATGGGGCATGGCAGGCCGGGGTGGTCTTGGGAAATGTAACATTTAGGCAGGAAAACAAAAATACCTGTCCTCACCTAGGTCTGTGGGCATGGGCCCGGGGTGGAGCCCTAGCCAGGGAACACGCCCTACTCTACCCAGCACTTTCCATCCCCTCTTCTGTATCATTTAAAGGGACCCCCCCACACTCATGCAGCACTAATGTATCCTCTAATCCTCCCTGGGAGAATTATATTATTCTGCTGAATCTTGGGTATTAGTTCTGTCCCCAGTGACAAGTAAGGTCCTCCAATGCATCCTATCATGACAAGTAGCTCCACTTAAGCAGGCTAATTAGGAAGTGCATAAGCATGGAGAGTATAGTACTTGTGAGGGTTAATTTCATGTGGTGATTTGGCTGAGCTAAGGTTGGCCAAACAGCTGGCAACTCATTATTTTGGGGTGAGGATCTTTCCATAAGAGGTTAGCATTTAGATCAGTAGACTTAGTAAAGACAGTCTATGCGCAGACAGCATTTAATCCTTTGAGGACTCAGATAGAATCAAAAGATGGAGGCAGAAAAATTATCCCTCTCTCTTCCTGAGCTGGGACATCATCTCCTCCTGCCCTTGGACATTGGCGTTCCTGGTTCTCAGGCCTTTGGACTCCAGGACTTACACTGTCATCCTAGGGCCTGCCTGCTCTCAGGACATGGAACTTGGACTGCATTGTATCCCTGGCTTTCTGGCTTTGCTGGTTCTCCAGCTTGCAAATGGCAGATTGCAGGACTTTTCAGCCCTTGCAATCACCTAAGCCAATTCCAGTAATTAATGTCTCTCTCTCTCTCTCTTTCTGTGCGTGGATGTGTGAGTGTGTGTGTGTGTTCCTGCTGGTTTTGTCTCCCCGGACAACTTCAACACAATACTTCAGAAAATTATATTATGTTATCAAAACCAAGATATCAGCGATACAGATGCACTTGACACCTCACATCTTCCTTTAGGAAGGCTATTTCGCTGCTTATGTGAATGATAATATGTTGATTTTTTCATAGTAAACAGGAGGAGTGTTGGGAATTACATGTAATGTCTAGGGGCATATCTTCTGTCTCTTATTATTATATGATTCAAACATTATCTATCTTATGCTCACTGTTTATTTGGATCACATCTTTTCTGAAATCAGGACTTTAACTTTTCTAAATGCTAAATTATCTAATTTTTATGTAGCAGAGGATTTGAGACACTTGTAAGAAGCTCATAAATTTCTTCTTTTTTGTTTTGTTTTGTTTCTACAATCAAAGCGGTTGGCATTCATCATCACTGAAGCTCATAAATTTCTATATATGTGAAGAGTTTGAAAAACAGCAATGTTTTCTGGAAATCTAAGGAAATTCAAGAAAATTTAAGACATTTAAAATAATGTTTTTGCAAATAACTACTGCAAACAATTGAATTGTCTCTCTCTGTATATATGTGTTTATATATAAGTATACACATGTATACACACACACACATATATATTTATATGTATACACACATATACATTGATGACAGCCTGAGTATTTTACTCTATTTTTTTTTAATATCTAACTAACTTCTGGAGCATTAAAACTTTATATCCATAACTATCCAGACTTCTTCATTTTGATATATCAATTTAAGTAATTTGCACTCTTTCCTTGGAATCCACGGGGGATTGGAAAAGGGTAACAGAAAATGAGGAGAGGAAAGGTATGATTATCTGTAGATATCATGGAAGCATGCAAGGAGATGAGACTTTGGAAATACAGAGGATTCGACTGAAGTTAAGTTTCCTCCACGCGTTAGCCAAGTGACTGTCCGAAGGTGAGGAAAGTGGGCCTTTCACAGTCATTTTTCATCTGTAAAATGAGAATGATAACCTTTACCTCACTGTGTTTCAATGGCTTTTGAATGAAAGAAGGCACAGAAAATGCCCAGCACGGTAAATCTTATCATGCAGACCCCAATAAACGTGATTTCTGAAATGACTGCCTTTTCTCCCCACTGAAGAAGGTAAAATCTTCCATTGTGGGTATGGTGCCTGTGGAAGCTGGTGGTGGAAGGAGTGACAAACAGCAATACTGGTGGGCAGCATGAGGTCTGATTTGATACCAGAAATTTCCCTCACTGTTGCTCTGTCCTGTGGGTGCGTCTCCGCTCCAAATGTGCAGGACATGTCTTTGGCCGCGTGGCCCTGACTGACAATATTACCAGAAGGCAACATTTATTGTGTAAGTAATATTTGCCAAGTACCATCATAAGCAGTTTTAGTTACTAACTTATTCAACTATCTGAGTTACAAAACATCTATAGTCTCAATTGACGGGTTGATAGAAGTGCAGAGAAATGCAGTGTTTGAACCCTGTCACACACCCTGTGTGTGTGACTAGGTAGTCTTGCTCTAAAGCTTACATTGTTACCCACTGTGTGTATGTGAAGTGTGTGTGTGTGCCTGTGTGTGTGTTTCCAGGTGAGAAAGATTAGCAGCTGTAGGTTTACTTGGCACTCCTCTCCTTTCCTTTGTGCACTATGGATAAACGATCTTTTTTAGAAAAACAAGAAAATGATAGAAAGAGAGAGGAGCATTAAGAAGAATCATATGGAAGGTAACAAAGGCTTAAAAATATTCAAGTAAAATGAAAGATATATGAGACTAAAAGAAGGAAGCTTATAGAGAATGTGTCCTGAAAAACTTGGATGAAAATAAATAGACCTGAAAAATATTTAGATATATGTTTCAAGAAGACTTTCTTAAAGTGAACTTGAAACCTTAAAATAATGATACGGCCGGGTGCAGTGGCTCACGCCTGTAATCCCAGCAGTTTGGGAGTCCAAGGCGGGCGGATCACGAGGTCAAGAGATCGAGACCATCCTGGCCAACACAGTGAAACCCCGTCTCTATTAAAAATACAAAAAAATTACCTGGGTGTGGTGGTGTGCACTTGTAGTCCCAGCTACTCGGGAGGCTGAGGCAGGAGCATTGCTTGAACCCGGGAGGCGGAGGTTGTGGTGAGCCGAGGTCACGCCACTGCACTTCAGCTTGATGCCTGGTGACAGAGTGAGACTCTGTCTCAAAAAACAAAAAACGAAAAAACAAAAAAAAAAACTAAAATAATGAGACATACTCTGATAAAACACTGAAACTTCAGAATAAGGAAAGAATTTTATTCATCTGGGTGAAAACAATCAAGTCATTCATAGAAGACAAAATTGAGCCTCCCTTTCAGTTATTTCCAGAGCAGCATGGAAAGCTAGAAGGCAGAGGAGAGATCCTCACCAGGTGCACTTGCATTCAGACATTCTGCTGGGCCTTCTCCTTGGGCTGGTGCGAGCTGCAGGGCAGCGAAGGCTGTGCATGGGACTCACTGAGGGAGCCCCTTGCTGGAAGGAGACGGACTTTCAGTTATAAGACAGGCGGGGACATGCTGTTTGCTCACAAAACCCATTTTTTCTTTTCATCTAATTTTCTCCACTTGTGCTTATTTAATCTTATTTTAAATCACCTTTCTTTTGCTTCTTGCCTACAGTCATCATCCTTCCCATATTCAGCTGCCTGTTTGGCCACAACTGCCTTAGATCTCAGATTCATGAACCTCCTCCCTACAAAATCGGCCTCTTCCTCCTCCTCCACTTTCTCACAGGCTCCTTCCTCTGCCCAGTCCGCCTGGGTTTCAGTATTTTGTTCCAGGTTTTTCCTTCCACCATTCCATTATCTGGTGCATTTCTTTGTCTTCGGATCTTCTACTTCGTCTACTTACACACTTTGTGGAGACCTAAGAGTGATGACTAAGGTCTTAATGGGTTCCTTAATGTTCATACATATGATGGAAACTTAATCTCCAATGCAATCTTGTTGAGAGATGGGATCTTAAAGAGCTGATTAGGTCCCGAGGGCTCTGCCCTTATCAATGGATTAATGCCCTTATTATTGCATCAGTGAGCTCCTGACAAGAAGTAGTTTGGCCTTCTTACTCTCTCTTGCCATGTGATGCCTTCCATCAGATGTGGGCCCCTCAACCTTGGACTTCCCAGTCTCCAGAACAGTGAGAAATGAATCTGTTTTTTATAAATTACCCAGTCTCAGGTATTCTGTTATAGCAGCACAGAATAGACTAAGACAGTGACTAACGGGCTGTCTGGCAAGGTATGGTATACCAGTGATGCAAAAGCCATGCATTAACATGACTCTCAAGGTCTCAAGGCTCAGACTAAAATAAAGAGAGTGATTGGAGAGGCTTGGATAGAATTTGAAAGGAAAAAACTCAGGAGCAAACATGAAGTCAACAGTATTATTTAGGCAGGAAAAAAAGTGGCATTGATTTGAAGAGATATTATAAGATATTATAAGAATGCAAGTGTTTTTTATGATGTAGAAATAATATTAGAGTCTTAAGTAATCATGAAATTATTTTTGACTGAATGGCTTATGTCTTAATTTAATCTCAACACTTGAAATAGGCTGAGCCTTATGCACAGAATTTATTTTATTTTATTTTATTTTATTTTTTGAGGCGGAGTGAAGAGGCGTACTCTTACTCTCACTGTCGCCAGGCTGGAGTGCAGTGGCGTGGTCTCGGCTTACTGCAACTTCCACCTCCCAGGTTCAAACAGTTCTCCTGCCTCAGCTTCCTGAGTAGCTAGGACTGCAGGTGTGCGCCACCACGCCCAGCTAATTTCTGTATTTTTAGTTGAGACGGGGCTTCACCATCTTGGCCGGGATGGTCTGGATCTCTTGACCTTGTGATCTGCCTGCCTCGGCCTCCCAAAGTCCTGGGATTACAAGCCTGAGCCACCGCGCCTGGCCTGCACAGGATATTTTTTACTGCAATTTTGGAAGTTATCATCTAGGACTTTTAGATAAAACCTGTGCACTCATATGTATCGTGTGACAAAATAACTACCCTATATCTGGTTCTAAAATGCATTTGAACTCAAGGGTTGGTCTTTTTGTGCAGTAGCCCCAAGAAAGACTGGGATATACTGAAATGTTGCCCAGAGTCAGTCAGACTTTTTGGAACCTGTAATAATGCAGGGATTCTGGCTTGGGGAAAATACAACATAACATCTGGAGAGCTAGAGTTATCCCTCTTGGCAGTGATGCCATTGAGTGAAAGACATTTACGAAAAACTCTACTAAAATTGCCAACAGAGAATTTGCTTGTATTATCCTCTGTGGATGGACAAATTTCCAATGAATTAAATGGCATTTTTGATGCATAAAGGAGGTTAATGCCACAAACATAAGTAATTGAGAAATATTGCTTACTATCATCTACATTTTTCAAGCTGGTGACATGAATCTGGATGAAAAGAAAAAGTGATTCACTTGCCAGAGCAGAGCAGATCCAGGGAGCTCAGACCTGGGATGTCTCTGTGGATTTAGGGGCCAGAACCAAGGGAGGGGTGATCCCACCTGAAACAGGACAGGAAAGTTGAAGAATCTCAGGTTATGGACTGTCTACCAGCTTGAGATCTATCTTGGGCCTAGCTCTGCTTGTTTCCTGCAAAAGAAAGAAAGAGAGAGAGAGAGAGAGAGAGAAGGAGGGAAGGAGGGAGGAAGGAAGAAAGGAAGGAAGGGAGAAATTAATCAGCTCCACATTACAATGAACAGTTGGTAAAACAGTAGGCGAAAAAAAAAAGAAAGAAAAACATTTGAGAGTTGTGTTTTTCGTGTTGGTAGATGGGAGAGGAGAATACTTTTTAAACCATCTCTGAGATGTGTTTCCTTTTCCCTGATGTTTGAGAAATATAATTTCCAAATTAATTGCAATCAATTTGCATGTTTTCACCCTTTAGAAGAATGTTTTCTTGGAACAACATTTTTTTCTATATAGAAAAAATTTATAAGTGTGTTCTCTAGTCAATTACGTGCTCGGTTTATCTCCTTTATTAGCTTATTAGGCATTTGAGGATAAAGACCATATTTTAAATACATGTGTGTTGGCCATGACGTTCAAAAAGTGCTTTGAATTTGTGAGTGCAATTCAGAATTATTTTATTATATTGGGCTGGATTTTAACAACTTGATTCTATTAATATGAATTTAATATGGGCCATGTTTGGGGAAGGCTAAAATAATATTTATGTTTCCATTTTGACTGACATGTAAATTACTGTGGATCATCTGTAATTGAAATACGTAACAAGCTCTAGGCATCAATAGTTTTATTTGTAGGTGAAACACCAGTAAATATTTAATAACAAAATCCTCAGATGCTCAACATTTGAGGTCCCAGGGCTAATAAGAATGTTCAAATGTGCTATTATTATACATACCAACCCATTAATCCAATGTATTGGAACTATTGTTCCAATGAAAAACTGCATTTTTGCAAGACCGTCCAACTTTTTGTCATGCCTCTACCGACTCTGTATTGTAAATCATCAGAAGTTCTCTAGGCTGTATTTTAGGATAGGGCATTTATAAAATCTTTTGCTTGGGCCTTGTTGAGTGTTTGTATGTTTCTACAAGCCACATGCTTCTTCTCTATCCATCATTGTATACAGTCTTGTAGGGAGCTAGTGTGTGTTATCCAAATTTTAAGAGCCAATGTAAAACACATAGCAGAGTTTCATTTGGAAATATTCCCATGGAACATTGTCATGCGTCTTTGCACTTGAGAAAATAGGGGAAGAAATTGATTTCAGGGGTCAGAGAGTGATTATGTTTTGGCCTAAACTCTAACCTGAAACATATTTTGTATGTGTCAGTTCACCCTAGCCACAGGAATGATTTCATTTTGGTTATTACCTCCACGCCATGTTTCACAGTAACATAGAGTGCATGAGAAAATAATTTTAAAGTACACGTTCCTCTCCCTGTGTATCTTAAAAGAGAAGAAACTAGTGAAAATCTTTGACAGCTCTACTTGGAAGGGGGATCAATTAATAAAGGATACTATGTGTGTATGTGTGGGGTGTGTGTGTGTGTGAGAGAGAGAGAGAGAGAGAGAGAGAGAGATCATACGAAGGATAAGACCATTATTCTACTGTTCTGCTATTTTTTCTGTCCTCATCCCTGTGACTCAGCACAATGATGAAAACGTAATACATGTATAGCAAATATTTTTTTCATTTATAAAATCAACCGATGCATTGTTTACATAGAACTCAGAACTAGCAAGATATTCTCTTTTTAAATATCAAATCTTCACTTTTAGTCAAACTAAGGTCTTGAATCAACTGATAAAATTGTAGGGTTTTTTTGTGGTTGTTCTTTTAGCTGGTTTTATTTTCTTCATTTTATCTTGAGCATTTAGATCTTCTTGATCTATGGGAGGGTTTTTTTTTTTTTTCTAATTTTTAGGCAGTCTTACAAATAAGAAACATTAAATATAGTTCATGAGTTGGTCTTATCTCACCTGCTATTTCATCTTAAATGGAATAACAATTAGTCAGAGTTCCATTGAAAATGTAAGGCAGATATGCTGTGGATAAACTAGTGGCATAATACTGTTGCTGGTGTTTCCTACAACCAATGTAAGGTCACAGTGGCCATCACTACTCCAGAGAGCAAAGCCTACCATTCGTCACCATCTTCATGGTTCCCTGCTCTGGGTTCATCATCCAGGGAGTGCAATTCAGGGTAGCTCACCACCCTGAACTCCAGGGCAAGCACCTCCAAAATATAGTAGCAGACAAATTGATGACAGTCTTTTTTCCTTTGTGTCATCTTAAAAAAGCATGCTTTCTTTAACGCACTCACTGAAGTTTTATTATCTATTTTTCTATGTAAGTACCATTCAGCTTCTAAATTTTGCAATGTTAGCACTCCATTGAACGTAGTATAAAAAAATCAGCTCAACTTACCAATTTTCCACATCACATTCTACAGACAACTTGAACATTCACCAGGGAAATTCTGTACACTTTGCAAGACATCACAAAGAATAATTACAGTGCTTACCTGGGTATCACTAGCAACCAAAATATATACTGAGAACTTCTTACTCTGCAAACAAATTTATGCACAATTGTTTCTTCTAGCTACTTTTACAACTATGGAGAGAACACCTTTAAAATTAGATTATTGTTTTTTAAAAATTAGATGATTACAATAACATACTTAAGCATATCTTCATTCTTTGCCTGAATTGAATAATTGGTTTCATCAACTTAATTCTTCACTAGATTTTCAACAGAAGACCTACACCAAAAATAATACCACCAAAATGTTGTGATGAAGAAAACCATAAGAAGAAGATGGAAAAAGAAAGTGGCAAAGGGAAAATGGAAGGGAGAGGAGGAAAAGGAAGGAAGGGAGGAGGAGAGAGAGAAATACAGGAAAGTATCTTGAAACAATTTTACATTCATTTCTGTGTCATGTGATACAATTCCAGAAATAAGGATGTAATAATCTGGATTAGAATGGTCTAATCTCTTTGAACAATGCCAAGCATCTAGTTGGTGCTCAACAAGCATTTATCACATAAACAGCTATGTATTGTAGTAAACCCTGTATTGACTATAGAGAATTACAGGGGAATCTGTATAAATTGTCTTGGGCTTGAGACAATGATTTCCACTTTCAGAGGTTAGTCAAATGTAAATAAGTGGAGTGATAAGAGAGCTTAAAATATGAGAAGAGAAAGCAACCTTTATTTTTTAATAGCATGTGATATTTCAATACATCTTACAGGAGGATTTCCAGCTGCTCAGGGAAATAACCCATTTAAATAGGTTAGAGCACAGCAGGAGCTCTTGGAGATCATTCTAAAAACAAAAAGAATTAATCTATTTTCCATAAAGACTAAAATATTAGAAATACAAGCAGTTTTTGAGAATATTTCTTAGAGAGCATGTAATAAAAACCAGTCAGCCAGCACATGAAGAAACCATAAGAATGAAAAACACGTATATTAGAAATGTTAATAGCAATATAAGATGAGAAATCGAATATGGAAAACATTTATCATGGTTTTATTACATAAAACTGTGGTATTAATTCTTATAGATAGAACCTAGTTTAGGAATATATAAAAATGTGACAATCTGAATCCCTTTTCAGAGACTCCTGTTGCAATAAGCTGAGAGAAATCTTAAGTTTCTGAAAAAGTAATATATTGCTAAGGGCCAAAAAGATTTAATATTGGCAAGTAGGCTAAGAGAAGGTCACTGGAGAACATGATTCTTTGCTATAATCAACACATTCACTGTTAGCAGAGCCTTGGTTTAATCAGCTTCAAGAAGATGAAGCGATTGAAGTGATAAAATTATAAATGGACAAGACCCAAGCAGAGCAAATATTAGTAGCCCCTCTGGGTGCTCAATAGAATTTTTTTGTTCATAAAGTACATGCTTAAATTTTAGCTCCTATATGGTTTAAAATTGAAAAAAATAGCATTATGAAAAAGTTCTGTTTAAATGGAATTAAATGTTGAAAACTAGTAACAATTTTAGTATAAAAATTAAATACAATCCATTAGGCCAGGACTAATGGTTTACAATTATTTCTGATCCAATAGTCTGAGCTTGATGGAATCATACATAATTTTAATAGTGTAGATCATAAGAGCAAAGTCTGCTGCTGTAAAACCACAATACCAATGAACACACACTAGCGCACAGCAACAGAATTAGACACACACACACACAATGTATTCAGGAAACTGAGAAGCAGCTTATTTCTGAAGAGTTTAGAAGATGATATTGAGTTGTGCTAAATAACATAGCTTAAGGCGTAAAGGTGCAGTATAGCAAGAGTATTTAAATCTTAGAGGTACCATTTGTTGACTTGGGACATAATTGTCAACTTTGTCAATTGACCACCTCCTTCAGATCAACTCCAGGAAAAGTTTTATTAAACTGGTATCATTATATTTTTAGAAATAACTAAGGTTTATATTATTAAGATTTACAACCTTTGAGGTAGATTTTTGAACGACAGTTCATGCTATTGATAGCCCTAAGACACTCTTTAAATTAAATTTACTCCTCTTTAAAAAAACTAAGGTTACCACATAGTTGGGATTTTTCTTCACATAGTAATTAACAGACGTTTTCCTGTTATTAGTTAACTGGAATTACTTGTAGAAGGATAGGGAAAGGTTAACATTTATGGCACTAATATTATGCATAACCTATTGTGCCTTACCTCCTTTAATTATGAGAACAGCCCACGACAGCTTTGAACGTGGCCCAACACAAGTTTGTAAACTTTCTTAAAATATTATGAGATTTTTGCAATTTATTTTAGATTATCAGCCTCCGTTAGTCTTAGTGTATTTTACATGTGGCCCAAAACAGTTCTTCTTACGGTGTGGCCCAGGGGAGTCAAAAGTTTATACACCTGACTTAGACAAAAGGTATAGTAAAATAAAATTTAAAAATAAGGTTTATAAGTAGTAACTACAATATTCCAAAAAAGAAAGCATTTCTATGAAGCCAAGTGCAATGACAGTAATAAAACACAGAGGCAGGAGTTAACATGTGGAAATGAGTATTGAATAATAAGTTACAAACAGCAGCAGTCAACCCAAAGCTTCCCTCAGTAATGAGCCTATGAATATAAGACAAGGGAGACTTTCAGCTCTGTTGAAACCACTTAGTACAATTAAAAATAGGAAAGAGGATTTTCATAGACAAATTTAGAACATTAACCATTACTGAGCATTGATCAAATGTTGTTGTAGTTTTCATGAATATAGCTCCATATGAAGGTGCTGGCAGGAGCGAGACACATTGGCCTGAGGGGTGAATTGCTGCCATGCAAACATGGCTTGCAGGGGAATCAAATGGGATACAAGGCAAACTAACTTTTCAAAGTTAAGAAAGGAATCTAAAAACACCAAAAGCAATGGAAACAAGAGCCAAAATAGACAAATGGGATCTAATTAAACTTAAGAGCTTCTGCACAGCAGAAGAAACTATCATTAGAGTGAACCAGCAGCCAACAGGATGGGAAAAAGTTTTGCAATCTACCCATCAGACAAAGGGCTAATATTCAGAATCTACAAAGAACTTAAACAAAGTTACAAGAAAAAAACAAACAACCCCATCAAAAAGTGGGCAGAGGATATGAATAGACACTTTTAAAAAGAAGACATCTGTGCAGCCAACATGCATATTTAAAAAAAGCTCATCATCACTGGTCATTAGAAAAATGCAAATCAAAACCACATTGAGATACCATCTCACGCCAGTTAGAATGGCGATCATTAAAAAATCAGGAGACAACAGATGCTGGAGAGGATGTGAATAAATAGGAATTCTTTTACATTGTCAATGGGAGTGAAAATTAGTTCAACCATTGTGGAAGACAGTGTGGTGATTCCTCAAGGATCTAGAAATAGAAACGCCATTTGACCCAGCAATCCCATTACTGGGTATATACCCAAAGGATTATAAATCATTCTATTATAAAGACACATGTACATGAATGTTTATTGCAGTACTGTTTACAATAGCAAAGTCTTGGAACCAACCCAAATGCCCATCAGTGATAGGCTGGATAAAGAAAATGTGGCACATACACACCATGAAATACTATGCAGCCATAAAAAGGATGCATTCAGAGGAGCGATCCAAGATGGCTGAATAGGACCAGCTCTGCAGTGCAGTTCTCAGCGAGAACAATGCAGAGGGTCAGTGATCACTGCATTTCCAAATGAGTTATTACTGCCCACAGACCAGGAGATTCCCAGGCTGAAAAGTGCTACAAGTTTCCAGCACAGCTGTTTCAGCCAGCACAGTGGGTCTACACACAAAAACTCACACAAATTTGTGCGGCCGTTTCAACTGGTGCCTGGAATACCTGGGAGACAGAGCTGCCAATTCAACTGAAAAAAAGGGGGCTGAGGCAGGGAGTCAGGTGACCTGGCTCAGCAAGTCCCACCCCCACAAAGACCAGCAATCTGAAATGCTCTGGATTGAGAGTTTTGAAGCAAGTGCAGCTGGACCTGGGACTGTCCAGCTCTGTGGGGGGAAGGGCATCTGCCATTATCGAGGCAGTCCACCACTACCGAGGCAGTTGGCCATTACTGAGGCAGTCCGCCATTACGGAGGCAGTCCGCCATTACTGAGGCAATCCGCCATTACAGAGGCAATCTGCCATTACCGAGGCAGTCCACCATTACAGAGGCAGTTGCCAGTACTGAGGCAGATTGCATTACCATGGCAGTTCTAACTATACCTCTGTAAACAAAATAGCAAGGAAGCTCACACAGCAGCTGGGCAGAGCCCACAGCAGCTCAGCAACACCTCTGCTGGCAGACTGTGGTTAGGCTAACTCTTTGCTGGGCAGGGCATCTCTGAAAAGAGGCAGCAGTATGTCAGGCACTTATAAATAAAGCCCCACCTTCCCAGGAGAGAGCATCTGGGAAAAAAGTGGTTATGAGTTCTGCTGCAGCAGACTTAGACATACCTGACAGCAGCTCTGAATGGAACAACAGAGCTCACAGCTTAGCACTGGAACTCCTATAAGGGACAGACTGTCTCTTCAAGCAGCTCCCTGACCCCTGTATATCCAAAGAGACACCTTATTAAGGAAAGCTCAGGCTAACATCTGGCAGGTATGCTTCTGGGACAAAGATAACAGAAGAAGCTGGTAGCAATTCTTACTGTTCTGCAGCCACGACAGATGATCCCCAGGCAAGCAGGGTCTGGAGTGTACTTCCAGAAGTCCTAGAGCAGAGGGGCCTCACTGTTAGAAGAAAACTGAATCACAGAAAGAAATAACTTCAACATTAACAAAAAGGACGTCTACTCAGAGACCCCATCCGAAAGTCACCAACCACAAAAACTACAGGTAGATAAATCCACAAAGATGGTAAGAAACCAGTGCAAAAGGATGAAAACAGTCAAAACCAGAATGCCTCTCCTCCTCCAAGGAATCACAACTCCTCACCAGCAAGGAAACAAAGCTGGTTGGAGAATGAGTCTGAAGAATTAACAGAAACAGACTTCAGAAGGTGGGCAATAACAAGCTTCTCTGAGCTAAAAGAACATGTTCTAACTCAATACTAAGAACCTTGAAAAAGGTTTGACAGAATGCCAACAAGAATAAACAGCTTAGAGAAGAATATAAATGACTTGATGGAGCTGAAAACCATAACAGTAGAACTTTGCGAAGCATATACAAATTTCAATACCTGAATCGACCAAGCAGAAGAAAGGATATCAGAGATTGAAGATGAACTCAATGAAATAAAATAATAAATCAAGATGAGGGAGAAAAGAGTGAAAAGAAATGAATAAAGCCTCCAAGAAATATGAGATTATGTGAAGAGACCTAATCTACATTTGATAGGTGTACCTGTATGTGATGGAGAGAATGAATCCAAGCTGGGAAACACTCTTTAGGATATTATCCAGGAGAACTTCCCCAACCAGCAAGGCAGGCCAACATTCAAGTCCAGGAAATACAGAGAACACCGCAAAGATGTTCCTCAAGAAGATCAACCCCAAGGCACATAATCATCAGATTCACCAGGGTTAAAATGAAGGAAAAGGTTCCAAGGGCAGCCAGAGAGAAAGGTCAGGTTATTCACAAAGGGAAGCTGGTCAGACTCACAGTGGATCTCTCGGCAGAAATCTTACAAGCCAGAAGAGAGAGAGGGACGATATTCAACATCCTTAAACAAAAGAACTTACAACCCAGAATTTCATATCCAGCCAAACTAAGCTTCATAAGTGAAGGAGAAATAAAATCCTTTACAAACAAGCAATTGCTGAGAGATTTTGTCACCACAGAGCCTTCCATACAAGAGCTCCTGAAAGAAGCACTAAATATAGAAAGAAACAACCAGTACCAGCCACTCCAAAAAACATACCAAATGGTAAAGACCAATGATGCAATAAAGAAAGTGCATCAACTTATGGGCAAAACCAGCAGCTAGCATCAAAATGGCAGGATCAAATTAACACATAGCAATATTAACCTTAAATGTAAATGGGCTAAATGCCCCAATCAAAAGACTCAGACTGGCAAATTGGATAAAAAGTCAAAACCCATTGGTGTGCTGTATCCAGGAAACCCATCTCACATGCAAAGTCACACACAGGCTAAAAATAAAGGGATGCAGGGAGATTTACCAAGTAAATGCAGAGAAAAANAAAAAAAAAAAAAAAAAAAAGAAGGAGTTGCAATCAATCCTAGTGTCTGATAAAATAGACTTTAAACCAACAAAGATCAAAAGAGACAAAGAAGGGCATTACATAATGCAACAAGAATAACGATCCTAAATCCATATGCACCCACAATAGGAGCATCTAAATACATAAAGTAAGTTCTTAATGACCTACTAAGAGACTTAGACTCTAACACAATTATAGTGGGAGACTTTAACATTCTACTGTCAATATTAGATCGTGACAGAAAATTAACAGGGATATCCAGGACTTGAACTCAGATCTGAACCAAGCAAACCTAATAGACATCTACAGAACTCTCTACCACAAATCCACAGAATATACATTCTTCTTACCACCATACACACCTACTCTAAAATTGACCACATAATTAGAAGTAAATCACTCCTCGGCAAATGCAAAAGAACAGTAATCATAAAAAGACAGTCTCTCAGACCACAGTGCAATCAAGTTAGAAGTCAGGATTAAGAAACTAACTCAGAACTGCACAACTTCATGGAAACTGAACAACTGGCTCTTGAATGTTGACTGAATAAACAATGAAATGATGGCAGAAATTAAGCTGTTTTTTGAAACCAATGAGAACGAAGACACAACATACCAGAGTCTCTGGGACACATTTAATGCGGTGTCTAGAGGAAAATTTATAACAATAAATGCCCACATGAAAAGCAAGGAAAGATCTAAAATCAGCACCCTATCATCAAAATTGAAAGAGCTAGAGGAGCAAGATCAGAAAAACTCAAAAGCTAGCAGAAGTCAAGAAATAACTAAGATCAGAGCAGAACTGAAGGAGATAGAGGCACAAAAAACCCTGAAAAAAATCAATAAATCCAGGAGCTGGTTTTTCGAAAAGATCAACAAAAGAGACAGACTGCTAGCCAGCTTAAGAAAAAAGAAAAGAGAGAAGAATCAAATAAATGCAATATAAAACAATAAATGGGATATCACCACCAATTCCACAGAAATACAAACTACCATCAGATATTACTATAAATAACTATATGCACACAAACCAGTAAACCTGGAAGAAATGACTAAATTCCTGGACACTTGCACTCACCTGAGCCTAAACCTGGAAGAAGTTGAAACCCTGAATAGACCAATAGCAGGGGCTAAAGATGCAGCAGGAATTAATAGCCTACCACCCAAAGAAAGCCAAGGTCCAAATGGGTTCACAGCCGAATTCTTCCAGACATACAAAGAAAAGCTGGTATCACTCCTTCTGAAGTGATTCCAAACAATCCAAAGAGACTGAATCCTTCCCAAATCACTTTATGAGACCAACATCATCCTGATACAAAAATCCAGCAGAGACTCAACAAGGAAAGAAAACTTCAGGCCGATAACCATGATAAACATAGTTGCAAAAATCTTCAATTAAATACTGGCAAACCAATTGCAACAGCACATCAAAAAGCTTATCCATCATGATCAAGTAGGCATCATCCTGGGGATGCAAGGCTGGTTCAACATACCCAAGTCTATAAACATAATCCACCACAAACAGAACCAAAGACAATAACCATATGATTATCTCAATAGATACACAGAAGGCCTTTGACAAAATTCAATAGCCCTTTATGCTAAAAACTCTCAATAAACTAGGTATGGATGGAATGTATCTCAAAATAATAAAAGCTATTTATGACAAACCCACAGCCAATATCACACTGAATGGGCAAAAAATGGAAGCATTTTCTTTGAAATCTGGCACTGGACAAGGATGCCCACTCTCACCCCTCCTATTCAGTATAATATTGGAAGTTCTAGCCAGAGCAGTCAGGCAAGAAAAAGAAATAAAGGATATTCAATTAGGAAAGGAGGAAGTCAAATTGTCTCTATTTGCAGATGACATGGTTGTATATTTAGAAGACCCCATCGTCTCAGCCCAAAATCCCCTGAAACTGATAAGCAACTTCAGCAGTCTCAGGATACAAAATCAATGTGCAGAAATCACAAGCATTCCTATACACTAATAACAGACTTAAAGAGAGCCAAATCAAGAACGAACTGCCATTCACAATTGCTACAAAGAGAATAAAATACCTAGGAATACAACTAACAAAGGATGTAAAGGACCTCTTCAAGGAGAACTACAAACCACTGCTCAGTGAAATAAGAGAGGACACAAACAGACGGAAAAACATTCCATGCTCCTGGTTAGGAAGAATCAATATCATGAAAATGGTCATACTGCCCAAGGTAATTTATAGATTCATTGCTATCTCCATCAAGTTACCAATGACCCTCTTCACAGAACTGGGAAGAAACACCTTATACTTCATATGGAACCAAAAGAGACGCCACATAGACAAGACAATCCTAAGCAAAAAGAACAGAGATGGAGGCATCATGCTATCTGACTTCAAACTATATTACAAGGCTACAGTAATCAAAACAGCATGGTACTGGTATCAAAACAGAGACATAGACCAATGGAACAGAATGGAATCCTAGGAGGTAATGTCACACATCTACGACCATCTGATCTTTGACAAACCTGACAAAAACAAGCGATAGGGAAAGGATTCCCTGTTTAATAAACAGCTCTGGGAAAACTGGCTAGCCATGTGCAGAAAGCAGAAACTGGACCCCTCCCTCACACCTTACACTAAAATCAACTTCAGATGGATTAAATACTTAAACATAAGACCTAACACCATAAAAACCCTAGAAGAAAATCTTGGCAAAACCATTCAGGACATAGGCATAGGCAAGGACTTCATGGTTAAAACACCAAAAGCATTGGCAACAAAAGCCAAAATAGAAAAATGGGATCTAATTAAACTCCAGGGCCTCTGCACAGCAAAAGACACAATTACTAGAGTGAACCAGCAACCAACAGAATGGGAAAAAATTTTTGCAATCTACCCATCTGACAAAGGGCTAATATCCAGAATGTACAAAGAACTAAAGCAGATTTACAAGAAAAAAACAAACAAACCCATTCAAAAATGGGTGAAGGACTTGAACAGACATTTTCAAAAGAAGACATATATGAGGCCAACAAACATATGAAAAATGCTCATCACTGGTCATTAGGGAAATGCAAATCAAAGCCACATTGAGATACCATCTCACGCCAGTTAGAATGGCAATCATTAAAAAATCTGGAGACAACAGATGGTGGAGAGGATGTGGAGGAATAGAAACACTTTTACACTGTTGGTAGGAGTGTAAATTAGTTCAACCATTGTGAAGACAATGTGGCAATTCCTCAAGGACCTAGAAATAGAAATTCCATTTGACTCAGCAATCCCGTTACTGGGTATATTCCCAAAGGATTATAAATTGTTCTATTATAAAGTCACATGCACACGTATATTCATTGTAATAGGCTCATAGTGAAATCTTGCTTTCATGAGACCGTACATGTTTCTATATAACAAGTAATTTGCAAAGAATTGTCTTTAGGTGAATACATACAAACTTACTAATGAAGTAGAAAATAAAAGTGTAATACAATGTGGGTGTTTGTTTGTGTGTTTGGTTTTGTGAGACAAGGTTTTACCCTGTTGGCCAGGCAGGAGTACAGTGGCTCAATGACAGCTCATTAATAGTTTTGACCTCCCAGGCTCAAACAATCTTCCTGACTTAGCCTCCTAAGTAGCTGGGACTACAGCCATGCATCACCAAACCCCCCTAATATTTAAATCTCTTTGCAGAGATGGGATCTCCCTACATTGCCCAGGCTGGTCTCAAATTCCTGGGCTCAAACAATCTTCTCACTTCAGCTTCCTAAAGTGCTAGGATTACAGGTGTGAGCCACCATGCCTGGAACAATGTGGTTTTTGTCATGGAAATCCCAGTAAAACTTATATCAGCAATGAGAATATAATTTTTAATATGAAAAACTCACTTTACATATGTATGTTACATAAATTATCTAATTTATATTAATACATTATAGTTTATGTTAAAAATCCCTTTACTTAAAAATTTATTGAACTATATTTTTTCATTAATAATATTTTCTCATAAGAAAAGTCATTGATGGTTGCATGTCTCCTTTATACCAAAAAGAGCTGTAAAATAATGAAATTTAAGTAATCTGCCAATGAAGCTGTAATGAAAAGAAATTATAAGGTTAATATTTTGTTTTCCTGATTTCGTCTTTTTTTTCTCTTTTTTTCAAAAAGAGCTCACACTTGAATTTCCAATCTGTTTCCATAATTAGATAGCCCGTGTTGGTTGGAATTATAATGCTTTGTTGCACTTACCTTCATTCACTGCGTTTGACTCATCTGTTTATTTATTCACTCTCTTTCCCTTAGATGCATATTTTTTCTTTTGTCTTTTGTTATCATTTTAACAACTATAATTAAATTATTGATTGATTCATGTATAAATCCTTAAATAAATGCATAACTTTTTAGCACTTGGGGTGATATCATATAAGAGGCTCATTTTGTAATTTAGCAATATTAAAAGCAATTCAAGTTCTGTATTATATTGGAGAGAGTTATGCTGCTAGAATGACCTATAATTCTAGGTACAGATGGTCAAATCCAAGTTTCTAAGTAACTTTCTGAGATTTTATGTTTTTCTGTTCCAGAAAATCATCTATATCTGTCACATTGAAACTGACCCAATAATTCCATAGTTTTTTTTTTATTTTCATAAATATGGAAATTGACCTTTTTGGTCTTAAAGCCTGAAACTTACATTTGTTTTATCTGAGTTCCTTCCTTAGGAAAAGAACTTTAGGTCTCTCAAAAAAAATACCAAAGAACTCAAATTCACCAGGTCACCACATCCAGACAATGAGATGTCAGGGCTCCTCATTCATCACGATTGCTTCCTTAACCCTCTCTAGTTCCTGCTTTCTTACACATTGTTACATTTCCTCCCTGCTACATAAAGCCCTGGTTTTAGAGCTGGATTTGAAACTGAGCTACCATGGTCCTTTGCTGCAGTGCCTGATTAAAATCTTCTTCCTTAGCAGAATCCTTGTCTCACTCTTTGACTTTCTATGTGGTGAGCAGCAGGACCTAGACTGAATCACTGGTGTTTTGATAACGCATTTTGGTTCCCTAACAGGGAATGCGTAGCTAGTTGTAACTCAGCTGCTGCAACCATGGAGTCTCAAAAGCCCTCCTAAGCAGCTGCCTGCCCAATTTTGCTGGAGGGGAATCTCGTCTGTCTCTGGCCTGCTGCAGCCAGCCCCAGTCATGTTTCTAATTGCTTCAAAAGAACTGCCTTTGAAATTTGACATCTGGATCAGATAGGTGCGCGTGCTTGTGGGCCCAGACAATGGTATCTGCTCCTCTCATGGGAAATTTTTAATGGAAACTACTTTACTTAAAATTTTTGTTAACAGCCTTCACTGGATTACCTGTTGGTGATAATAAAGTTCCGCCATGTGAACCTGTTTGTAGAGGGGTGAGTGTGTATTACTATCTCACAGCTAGAGTTCCCATGTAAAAGCTGTTGCATATTTGTTTATGTGTGTGTATACATGTCTAGATGTGTTTATATATATGTGCATTTATTAAGTCTTAAGTTGTGTTTACCAAATTGGCTTATAAATGAAAGATAGATAAAGTAAGTCCAAAGTATTTTTCAAGTTCACATGACCTAAGTAAGTCTTTACCAAACAAGCTGGCTTTAAAATTATTGTTAAAATAAAAATAGATATGACTTTAGAATTGTCAGCATATGTTTTATTCTGGTTTTTATATTTGTCTCTGGTAGATATTTTGAGATATCAGGGTTTGCAGAGGACGTTGTGAAATTTAGAGTTTCACAAAACAAAATGACCTTGGTTTGTGTGCTTTCTTTGACAACTGAGACTGATTTAATATTGTTAGCTGAATCTTATGAGTTATTGGCAAAATTACCCATAGATTTAACTTTGAGGCACTTACTTAAATGAGCACCTGCTGTTCACTGACTATTAAAAAATGATAAACAAGGAAACAACTTTAGGTGATGGTGTCTAATATTTTAGTTTTCAGAAGTTATCTAGATAAACTGCTAAAAATAAAACAATTGAGGACATCTAAATGGGAAGCATGTTTCAGGTAAACTTTGGTGTTATTTAAATCTTTATTTGTATTGTTTCCAATTAGAAAGCAATATGATATGGGAAAATATTTCTAAATGTTTCTAAAACATTTCATAACATTTCTAAATGTTTCTAAAACTTGTAAAATTTTTCTCATCTTTAAAGTGATTTCTTGCCTCCTGGGGTTTTACCTAAAATTTAAAGTTACTAAGGATTAAAAAGTAAAGTTATATATAATTCTGTATGTAATATGTGTTATTAGTGAAAAAGAGAATAATTTGTTAATTCAGAAGTTATCTAAAAATGAATTCAAATTATGGACATGAAAAAGATTATTCAAAAAACAAGGTAGTAAGGAACCAGTAAGTATGGAAGATAGATGTGACGAAAGTTATGTACATGAAGGTGTATTTTGGTAAGGAAGATTTATAAAGAAAAGAGAATTATTTCGTATGAGAAAGAATTTTGTAAGTGAATTTTTGTCCTAGAATAAAGAGACAAATTAAGGGGAAAAAGAAGAAAAATTTAGAACCATGAACAACTGCGGAATAAATGTTTGCTTCTCCATTTGGAGCTTTTCTCTTCCTCTTCCTCGTCCTCCTCCTCCTTTAAAATCAAAGGCTTTTATTGATTTCAGACCTTTAAACAAACTTATCAATAATTGATTTTAATATCCACTTGGGGCTTTTTTATTTTTAGAACTAAAAAAAGCAAAACAAACAAAACCCCATAAAATATCATGTTCTTTATATCTTCATTTTGTTCCCTGCAATATAGAATAGAAATATGTTATTTGTTGAACAGATAAATCAATGCTTTTCTTTATGTATGGTTTCTACTTTTCCTAACTTGGTCAACCAAATAATTCCTACTCATCCTTTAAGCTTTGAGGGCTGGGTTTTCATAATTCAGCCAAACCACGTTAGGATTTGGATCAGGTGTCATTTGATTGTGACCTCTCAAACTAGCTTAGTACCCTTCTTGTTTTGTAGTACCTAGATCTTTTCTACCACAATAATTACAAAATTATTTTTAAAATTTGTTTGCAGGTCTTTCAGGTCTACAAGCTATATTTAAAGACAAAATGTATGTATTTTTGTCTTCCATGACTAGTTCCAGAACTAGTCATATGAGGTAGTTACATTTCCATGAGCCAGATTGCCAAGGTTCACATCTAAATTTGGGCCTTTGTCACTTTCAAACTCATTGTCTGAGCCAGAGACTGTCCACAACTGTGAGCCTGGCAGGGTAGCATTAAGTATTGAGGTGCTCCATATTTCTATTATGAAGGCCAACATTAAAAAAAAACACTTCTGGGATGCAGGTGGTCTGAGGTTGGTACCTGGAGGAGGGCATACGCAGGCAGTCAGGAAATTGGGAACTGGTTTGCGGGAGAGGACACACAAGCCCCAGAAAGTGTGGGTCTGTGTTTGGAGAGATGCAGTTCTCACCCAGAACACACCAATAAAACATGAGTTCTGGGTGCTCTATTGGAACACAGTACCCAGCTGTGTGAGATCCCCAAACACAAGCCCTAAGCCATGCATCAGCAGCTATGCGTAGCAAAGCAGAGGCATGCAAGGATGGAAACAGCAACATCCTGCGTCTTACAGTGTTCTTACCATGCTCCCAACCAACAACGCTTAACACAATGTTTTCCACGACAGAGAAACGCAAGGCATAAGGCTCTGTTGCGTAGCAGGAGATGAAAGGCAGATTTGGAGATAAGTCGCCAAGTCACCATAAACTGATGATTACAGCAGTCCAATAAATTTCTATATGCACCTTTCTGCACAAATTTAAACTCCTGTGCAACTCAATATTATCAGCTAAGAAGACACAGCTGTCCTTTTTATAAAGTGAAGTTTCAGCGTTTTCCTAAGATGAAGAGGAGCACAGTCTCAAGATTCCTTATATCTATTTGGCTGTATTAAATACTCTTAAAATTTAGTTGCAGTCTCAAAGAAGATTATATTACTTAAAGACAAGATTGTAAAGTTATACTTGAAATAGAATAAAAATGAAAGAAGAAGAGGAAAATGAAATAGCTTGCATAAATAAGCATATACATAAAAAATAAAGGAAACCATGCAAAGCTATAAGAGCCCTCATATCTGAAATCATTCAAGCAGCTGTAGTTAATATCTATGGCTTCCTTCTATTACACATTCCATATTTTTCAGTCAGCCAGAACCTCTGCTGGTCTTGTTTCTTTTTTCCTGTTTTTTTTTTGAGTCAGGGTCTTTATCTGGAGTGCAACGGTACAGTTCACTGCAACCTCCACCTCCCAGGTTCTAGTGATTCTCCCTGTCTCAGCCTTCCGAGTAGATGAGATTACAGAAACCCACCACCACACACAGCTAATTTTTGTATTTTTAGTAGGGATGGTTTTTCACCAGGTTGGCCAGAGTGGTCTCCAACTCCTGGACCTCCAAGTGACCCCCGCTCCCCACTTCAGTCTCCCAAAGTGCTGGGATTTCACGTGTCAGCCACCCCACCCAGCCAGTCTTGATTTTTTATATGATGGAATGGCCCAAACCTTTATTCTGAATGGTCTGCATTTCCAATCATCCTGCCATTTTGGATTAAAACGTATTATGTATGGAAACATTAAGTTTCCAGAGAACTCTCTGGGTTTCAGTCACATTTTTCCTTAACAATCACATGATGATGTGCTAAGAACAGAGTTACGTTGTAGGGTCTCAAGTAAGCAATTAAATGTCCCAAAACAGAAGGAACCTGTGCCTTTTTTTTTTCATCATAACTGATTGGCCAAAACTAATACATGCCACTGCCAACAGAAAAAGAAGGTAGAGAATTACAATTACAATTATCCTATGTGCATAAAAGACAAGAGACTTGGGTAGGGGTAAGCCCTAGAAGTATATACCAGAAAAATCAAAGGAATTTTCAGCAACAAGTATTATGATGTGATCACCAGTATTTATTGCATAATCTCAAGTACAGCTATTTTCTTTGCCCCCATAAATTCTGTATATACTCTGGGGGCACAGAGTAATACTGCTTGTTAGAGTTCAGTATCTTTTTTATTCTTACTTCTTTCACTTATAATTGGAATATATGGACTTTATGATTTTTTCTAAAAGTAACATGCTTTTAAGCTAACAACAAATCTATCTAGATAAGTGTATATGAAATTAAAGGTGGCACATTATGAATAAATGCCCAGAAGTTTCATATTCATAAACTTACAATTTGAGAGAGTTTTCATACTCTTATTTGTACAAATGAGCAGTAGAGAAGGGGCTCAGGAAACTTCTTTCACCTTTTCTCTTTGCCACCATTGTGTAAAATTAGGCAAGTTATTGTTAACCATTCTATGTTTCAGTTTGCTTGGGAAAAATGCTGTTTGAAGGGTATGCGGAACTCTTTAAAACCAAATAGTGGCTATCTATAGGACCATGGGCCTTAATTTAACAATGCATGGAATAAATACTATTTCAGTTATGATCATGTTCTGCTGAATTTTGAAAAACCTGAACACAGTGACAGAATATAACAGGAAAGTTTTCTTGTTTTCTCTCACATAACAAGAATTCTGAAAGTTGGTGATTCAGGGCTGCTGTGACAATTTGGTAGCACCATCAGTGTCACATGGATTCCTTTCTCACTTCCCCACTTCTGTTCTTTTTTGTTTCTTATTGTTTTAATTTCGTCTGCATAAGAAGCAAGATGAATGTGGGGAGGACAAAGGCCAAGTGCCAGTTTCAAAAAAACTCTATGCTACTTAGGCCTATTCCTTTTTAGCAATCACAGAATTGCTTTCCTGGAAGTCCTATAGCCTTTGACTAACAGATCATGGCCTGGAATATGCAACATGATTGCCTCTGGCTGCATGGTGCTAACACAAATAAAATCTATATTCAGTAAGCAAGAAAAGAAAAATCAGTATTGATTAAGCAATGACCAGTGTCTGCCACAGATAATTATTTAAGGTCACTTTTTGTACTTCTATTCCAGAATTTAATTTAATTTTTCTCTCTCTCATTTTTTCTGTCTCTGTCTCTGGTTTAACAGGGCATTGAACTTTAGTTATAAACACCATTTTTGTGTATCTGCAATCACTATAAGCTAAAACAGAAATAACCTTTCATGAATCCGTAAAGGTAGTAGTTTAGCATCAGGTATGAACTAGACACTATTTTTGCCGCTAAAGATTTATAGTCAAGTCGTACATGGTACCACTTGCATGAAATGTATACTTAATCTTCAGTATACAGTTAACTGGTCCTTTTCAATGGAGTCTCACAAGAAAATTAAGCCCTAATATCCTATGGTATAAATTGTTTGGAATGAATTATTTTTTAAAATACACATCTACATGATATTAGTTATGCACTATCTTTAGGGATATTGGGAAATTAGTCACTCATAATTTTTCATGTTTAGATAAGTAACTGCAGCTGAGAGGGGCATAGAGGTAAATGAATTAATTTTAAAAGGAATGTCAAAGAGTGGCAACCAATATGAAGAAAAGGGGTATTTAACAAATGATTGGTGGAATAAGTAGGACACCTAAAATTCTATACCCAGCAAAACTATAAAGTGAGTAAGAAATTAAGACATTCCTATGTAAACAAAAATAATAATTTATTACTCATAGAATTGTCTTGCAAGAAATTCTAAAAGGAGTCCTGAAACATCGACCACCACCTGCGGAAGTCTGGCCTGCAGACTTTGACTAAACAACAGATGAATGAAGGCACTCTCACACCATTACAGTGATACAAGTGGGCTAGGGTTGGCCTGGCTGCTTTCAGAGGGTGAAATGCAAGGAATCACACCAAGACTCACTCTCCATCATTACATTTATTCAGTAAAAGGCTTCATAACAGAGGTTCTAAGTCAACACACTTGTGGATAATTAAAGTGGTTAAAAGAATGGTTTTACAAATGATAAAATCTTTAGGTTCTAGGCCCAGAGTAAACACTCTTAATGGGTAATTCCCCTTTGATCTCTGGCTGACAGGACCATCCAGCACAAAGTTTACATGGGTAAACAGAGACAACGGGATGTTGGGTAAACAGACTTTGGCCTTCCAAAAGGTTTGAGATTGCAGTCTTTAACTTTTGCTGTTATTTTGCCAGCCACCCCAAGTGAATATCAACAGAATCCTTCAGGCGGAAATAAAAATTTATTGAACATTAACTCTGATTCATATGAAGAAACAAAAAGCACTGGTAATGGTAACAGCAGGCAAATATAAGGCAGTATAAATGCATTTGTTTGTAATACTTTTTTCTTCTCAATAATTTAAAAGGCAAATGCATAAACTAATAATCGTAAATTCTGTATTGATTGTTTTACATTTCAAAAGATATAATTTCTATGGCAATAATAGCAATAATGAGGGGATAAGAAACAAAGTTATATTGGAACAAAACTTTTGTATATTATTAAAATTAAGCAGAATTAATTTTTACTGGATTGATTTGATCTAAAATGTTCGTTTTCATCCTTAAGGCAACCAGTAAGATAATTTTAAAAAAAGAGAAACTAAAAAGGGGGATTAAAATGGTACACTAGAAAATCTGTGTTTTACACAAAATGCTATTTTTTTAACATAAAGGTGGTAATAAAATAACTTAGGAGCAGTTGCATGACAATAACCCACATTCAGTACAAGCTAGAACAATTAGGCAGAAAATAACAAATATAAAAACATAAGCCAATGAGACCCACCAAATATCTATAGATACTCAACTGATAACAGCAGAAAATATTAGTTTCAAGTACACAAGGAGTATTCTCAAGTATAGTCATGTGCAAGAATAAATTTAAAACTATAAAAAACCATGCAAAGGGCATTTTATGACTAAAATAGTATTAAATTAGAAAACATAAACAGAAAGAAATTTAGGAAATTCTAAAATTTATGGAAGTTAAACCACATACTCATAAATAATTGATGAGTCAAAAATAATCACAAGAAAATTTAAAATATGTTTTGAGTTGAAGAAAACTGAAAATATGACAATCCTAATAGGAGCTAAAAGAGTGCTCAGAGAGAAATTTATTTACATATTTTAAACATAAAATCTCAAATCAAGAATCCAACACCAGCCTGCAAAACTGGAAGATGAGAAACTAAACACAGAGACAGAGCAAATAGAAAGAATATAAATTAAGATTAGAGTGAAAATGAATGAAGTACAGAAAAAAAAATAGAGCAAAATTAATGAAACCCAAACTTGCTTCTTTGAAAAGATCAACAAAATTGGAAAATAACTAGGCCAAATAACCAAGGAAAAATGACAGAAAACTCAAATTTTAAAGTCAACAGTATAAGTGGGAACATAATTTTATAGAAATGTATAGAAAGATGATAAGGGGATATTATAAACAACTCTGTGCTAATTCATTAGAAAACTTAGATGAAATGGACAAATTCACAGAAAGACACAAAGTACCAAAACTGATTCAGGAATATATTTTTTAAAAATCTAAATGTATCTATAATAAGGAAAGAGGTTAAATTAATAGTCAATTTCCCACAAAGAAAAAACAAAAGCCAGATGACTTATTGGTTAAATCTTACTAAATATATGAAGAAGAATTAACACAAACTGTTATAAACTTTTCCAAAAAAAAAAAAAATTGTAAAGATTGAAACCTGTTTGTGAAGTCAGCATCACTTGGATTTAAAAATCTGCATCGCGTGAAAACTACAGGTATCTTATAAATATAGATACAAAAATTCTTAACAAAATAATAGTAAGCCAAATCCAGCAACATCTAAAAAGGATTATACACACAACCGATTAAGTATATATAGGAATGCAAGTGTAGCAGATTATCTGGGAATGAATCAGTGTAATACACTATATTAGAAGAAGAAGAAAAAATACACAATTACATTGATAGAAACAAAAAACAAAAAAGCATTTGACAAAATCCAAAACCTTTTCATGATAAAAGTATTCAGTATGCTGAGAATGGAAATAAACTTCCTCAGCCTTATAAAGTCCATTCTTGAAAACACACAACTAATATAGTACTTAGTGGTGAAAGATGGAATACGTTTTCCCCTAAATCAGGAACAGAACCAGAATTTCCACTTTTCTACTTACTTATTACAAAGCTACCGTAATCAGGACAGTGTGGTATAGTCATAAGGATAGACATATATGATCAATGGCAAATAACTGGCAAAAATAAGCCTTCTACTCATGGTCAATTGATTTTCAGACAGGATGTCAAGCCAATCCAAAAGAGAAAGAATAGGTTTCTTAACAAATGGTGCTGGACCAACTGGAAATACATATGCAAAAAGAAAAAAAAAGAAGTTTATACTTTTCTGTGATAGTTAATTTTGTAGTCAACTTGGGTAAGTCACTGTACCCAGATATTTGTTCAAACATCAGTCTTAATACTGCTGTGGAGATATGTTTTAGATGAGATTAACATTTAAATTGTTAAACTTTGTGTAAAGTAAATTACCTTCCATAATGTGTGTAGGTCACATTCAATCGGTTGAAGGTTGTAAGAGAATGAAATTGAGGTCCCTAGAGAAAGAAGAAATTCGATCTGCAGACCGCCTTTGGCCATCTGCAGCAGCAATTCTTCCCTGGGTCCCCAGGTAGCTGCCTTGCCCTTTCGAATTCAGACTTGTCAGCCCTCAGGGATCACATGAGCCAATTTCTTAAAATAAACCTCTCTCTCTCTCTCTCTCTCAATCTCTCTCTCTCTCTCTCTCTCTCTCTGTCTCTCTCTCTCTCTCTCTCTCTATCTATATATATATATATATATATATATATATATAAATTTATACTCTATAGGTTCTGTTTCTCCAGAAAATCCTAATACACCTTCCTCATACCATTAGTAAACATTAACCCAAAATGTATTATAGACCTAAATGTATAAATTAAAACTATAAAACTCTTAGAAAGAATCATAGGTATAAATCTTTGTGATCTTGGGTGAGGCAAAGTTTTCCTAGCCACAATTCTAAAAACATAATTTATTTAAAAAATGAAAATTAGATTTGATAAAAATCTTAAGAAGTTTTGAGCTAAGAACAATACCACTAAGAAAATGTTTTAGGTTTTTTTAAAAAAGGACAAAATGGAAGAGAATATTTGCAAAATAAATGTAATGAGGGTCTAGTATCTAGAATATATAAATAACTTTTTAACCTCAATAAATAAAAGGATAATGATATTTTTAATGAGAAAAGAATCTCAATAGACAGTTATCTGGCAAAGATACAAAATTGCACAATAAGCACACAAAAAGATGCTCAATATCATTAATTATTAGAAAAATGTGCATGAAAACTATGAGTTTCCACTTCATACCCACTAGTATGACTACAATTTGAGGACAGGCAATAACAAATTTTGGCTAGGATGTGGAGAAATTGGAAGCACCAGATATTACTGGTGGGAATGTATAATAATTAATCAACTTTGGAAAGTGATTTGATAGTTTCCCAAAATGATAAACATATAGTTACTATATGACCCATTAATTCCACATCTAGGTACATACCCATGAAGAAAATTCAAAATGTGGAAACAACCCAAATGTCCATCAGCTGATGAATGCATAAACAAAATGGTATGTGTCTTTACAGAGAGTTAATCATAATTCTGAAAGACACAACCCATAGTCCCAAACACGGTAATCTCTAAAGATCAAAATCATGAAAGTATAAATATAAAAGGAAATAATTTAAAAATTATTTAAAATATATTTGTTTGCATCTTTAAAAGGTAATTTATTTGAGAAACATCCAAAAGCATAACTGAACACTTAATCGGCCACTTTACACAATAAAATAGGCAATTAATAACCCATGTACTTTTGTAAGCAAGAACAGTCACATGGTTATATCAATTATGAGAAGATGAACCATATTCATAAAGAAATAGGTCAAAAAGGGAAAAGTAGAATGCGTATCACTGTGCTTCGTAATTGGTTGCACCCAGTTTTATAACTGAAATACTGTCACAAACAACGTAAGTCTTTTGACTGCAAAAGCTGTGATGGGCCACCACTGCATATGCGGTCCTCCAAAGAACTGAGATCATGGGTTTTATCTTTCACAAATGCAGATGTACACAAAGGACATTTCTTTAGTTGTCTAGGAAGTTTCAACATTGTTATGTACATGCACAATCTTACAAAGTTGACTTTGTGATAATGCACTTTCATGGAGTCGGATTTGCAAAAAAAATGCCTAAACTTTACACAATTTATATCTCCAGTGTGGGCAATGAAATGAAGATAAAATACATAGTGAAATGCTTTACTAAGTTTCTAGGTATTCCTTAAACCTGTCAAGCTGACATCTAGAATTATTTTCCATGAGCCCACCCCTTGTCAACTGGGCACCTACACATATCTCCTTAAACCATACTTAACATCCAAATAAAGAAAATAACAATTATGATTCAAACCCATCCTTAATATGGAGTATTATTTATCCATAAAGATGAAAGATCTACCAGTACATGCTACAGCTTGAATTAACCTTGATACCATTATGTATGCTCGTGAAAGAAACAAGACAGAACATCCATATATTAATTACTCCACCTGTATAAGGTGTCTAGAAAAGGCAAATGCGAGGAGACTGAAAGTAGATTTGTGTTCGCCAGTGGCTGGGGGAATAACAAATGGGAGCAAATACTAATGGGTACTGGGTTTCTTTTTGAGGTGATAACAATGTTCTTAGAGAGTTGTGATGGACAATTCTGTGGATGTACCACTGAATTTTACCATTTAAAGGAGTTAATTTTATCCTATGTGAATTATATCTTGATAAAGCTATTAAAATATCTTAGAATAGGAAGGGATCAATGACTTTGATTTGGACGCTTTATGTTTTAACACGTCCATTCGACACCCAATTGCGTATAAGATTCATATATAAAAGACTGTGTCTCAAAAGAGAGGTCACAGCTAAAAATGAAAATACAGGCACCATCATCATATAGCTTTAAATTCTAATTTAAAACCTGGGACTAGTCAGTCTTCTAAATATGGAATTGACAAAGATTTTCTTTTAAAAACGAGACCAAAAAAAAAAATATATATATATATATATACACACACACACACACATATATAAATGCATACATACATACATACGCATATACACAGAAAGAGAGAGCCCAAGATGTAAAATAAGAATATTATGCAGGTACTTATATATTTATTGATACAATAATAGAATGATAAGTATATCTTTTTGTAATGTAGATCAACTGATAAGACAAATGGAATCTTTTTAGGGATATTCCTTTATTTAATTAAAAGTTAGTGTTCATTATCTCCAAAATCAACTATAAATATGTATCTTTTAATGCTGACTTGGAATGAGATTTTACATGTTTCATCTTAGACATGTCTTTTCCCACAGGTAAGGACTGCCAAATACTGATGTCGGTCCCTGAGCATTTTATCTTAACTGAGTACATTCATTGTTTGGAAAGCATTTATAGAATTATATTTTTCTTCTCTGGATATTGACTTTCAGCATACATTGCAGATTAACTTCTAAACAAAGGCTAAATGACAGCTCTTCAATTGCTTGCTTCAATAGATTTGAAATACGAATATTTCTTCTGCACTTGCATTGATGTATGAAACCTGGAATGACAGAACTGGAATTTGAACTTGAAAATAAAGCCATTGCACAGATATGTGAGGGTTTGGAGACCGCCCCTCTCGTTTCACTTTAGACAGCCCTTGACATGTACAAAGCAGGATGACATTCCTTCAATTCAAGCAGCATTTGACATGATGGCAAGGATGGTTTCCACAGGTGTGTGTTGTATGCATTTGCACAGGGCTTCACATCGAGAAGGTCCAGCAGTTGGTTTAATGTGCTGCTGTCATAGTCCTGAAATTTTAAATGTGTTTTCTTTAAACTTGAGATACATGAAATATTCATATCTGCTGTTCCTTGGCACTCCATTTGCATACAGTCTTTATGATGCCTGAAGAACGCAGGAGACACAAGACGTATGAGAGCTGAATGAAACAAAGCAAGTACAAGATAAGCATGCCACATCTGCGACTAGGGAGGCTGACGGCCCACGGAGGCCACACTTTCTGTTTAAACCAGAACCTGCTTTGAGGCAATGACATTCAGACGAACACAAGCAATCAAAGAACATTATCATACCCTCTTTTGCTCAAGCCAAGCTCCTATATTCACCAACCAACTATGCTGAGAAACGGTGACACTGAAGGAGAGGGAAAGATGGGGCAAACCCCAGTTTCTTTCTTTTTCTGCTTCCCTACTCATCAGTAAGTCAGCCGTTGCATTCTTGTAGAATGTGAGTATATCCGGAATTAGAATAAAAACTTGAGTTAGTTTTATGAGGTGTGTTTTAGTCAGGGTTCTCCAGAGAAACAGAATTGAACAGAGATAGATACAGAGACATGTACGGGGAGGACTTACTGGAGGAATTTGCTCACTTGTTTATGAAGGCTAGAAGTCTCATGATGGGCCATCTGCAGGCTGGACAACCAGAGAAGCTGGCTGCCGACTCAGTTCAAGTCCAAAGACCTCAGAAATGAGGAAGGCCAATGGTGTACCTCTCAGTACAAGGCCCAAGGCCCAAGAATCTGGAGGGCTGCTGTGTGTGAGTCTCAGAGTCCAAATGGTAGAACCTGGAGTTTGGATGTTCAAGGTCAGAAAAAAAGAAGTCCCGGCTCCAGGAGAGCAGCTCATTCTTCCCCCACTCACACTGGGGGTGGATCTTTCCTACTCAGTCCACTGACTCACACTCCAGTCTCCTCCAGAAACATCCTCACAAACACACCTGGGGCAGCCCAAATTTAATCAAGAGCAAAACCACTTGTGTTTTTCTTTTAGCAGAATAGGGACAGGCTCAGTGCCTACTGAAGAAGTGAGAATAAATTATGGGTTGCCATCTGTGTCTCCCTGAGTCAAGTCAAGTTGACATCCCACATCAACCATGACCAGCTCTTTCCACTGTTCTGGCGGAAATATACCGTCTAGACATGTATGAGCCACAAAGGATAAATTATACAATTTTGGCAATTCTGCGTAAGTGCTTTTACATGTATCTTAAATTGTCATGGTACCATATATGGATGAACGGGAAAATTCATTTTTTGGGTGTCAAGCAGCAGGGTGGGGTTATAAGAGCACCTCACATCATCTGTGTTGCAACTTCTCAACTCTGCCGTAATAGTGGTAAAACAGCCCTAAAAGCAATAAATAGTTTATAAGTACAGCTGTTTTCCAATGAATCTTTATTTGTGGACTTTGAAATTTTACTTTCAGGTACAATGAAATACGATTGTCTACTGACTTTGTTCAACCATTTAAAGTATTAAAAACTATTCTTAGCTCACAGAGCATTCAAAAACTGATGGTAGGCTGGATTTGGCTCAAAGGCTATATTTTGATAATCCCTGATCTAGAGAAAAGAAATGTAAAAGAAAAGGATGCGACTCAAGATCAAATCTTAGGGCACGAATATTGAGCA
Source organism: Cebus imitator (assembly GCF_001604975.1). Lineage (NCBI taxonomy): Eukaryota > Metazoa > Chordata > Mammalia > Primates > Cebidae > Cebus > Cebus imitator. Next base: position 759,601 of record NW_016107388.1, on the reverse strand, counting down.
TTTTAGAGGAAGAGGAGACAGTCTAGGAGGTAAAGAAGGAATGCATGGCTAGAGATGTGGAAAGAAATCCAGGATAGCGTAGTTTCACGCACCGAGGAATTTCAAAACTGAAGGCACGCTGAAGTTGTGTCCTGCTTAGCTGGCGTCAGTCACAGTAGTCAGCACTGGCAGGAAGAGATGAGTTCACGGGTGATCTCCTGGAGCACAATCTCAAGAGAATTATTTGGAAGAGCAACAAAAAACGTAGATAGCAGAATCAGCTGGTTCTGGGAATTGAATTCGTGAGGTGCAGGCAATTCTTTTGAGAACTTTTAGCATTTATTTAATTATTATTGTTGCAGAGAGTAGCATGCTAAGTAGAAGCTGCATCCAATCGAAAACCAATCAAATGATTCATATGCATTACATCTAAAAGCTATTTTTAGGTTTTGATTGTTTGCTTTGCGAAGGAGTCTCTCACTCTGTCCCCAGGCTGGAGTGCAGTGGCCCCATCTCGGCTCACTGCAACCTCCATCTCCTGATTCTGCTGCCTCAGTCTCCCAAGTAGCTGGGACTACAGGTGCACACCACCATATCCGGCTNCCAGGATGGTCTCGATCTCTTGACCTCATGATCCACCTGCCTCGGCCTCCCAAAGTGCTGGGATTACAAGCGTGAGCCACCGCGCCCGGCCTCTTTTAGTTATTTTTAAATGTACAATTAAATTATTACTGAAGCTGGGCATGATGGCTCACACCTGTAATCCCAGTACTTTGGGAGGCTGAGGTGGGTGGATCACTTGAGGTTAGGAGTTCAAGACCAGCCTGGCCAACATGGTGAAACCCCTTCTCTAATAAAATTACAAAAATTAGCCAGGCACTGTAGTCCCAGCTACTCGAAAGGCTGAGGGAGGAGAATCACTTGAACCTGGGAAGAGGTTCAAGTGAGCTGAGATCGTGCCACTCCATGCCAGCCTGGGTGACAAAGTAAGACTTCATCTCATAAAAAAAATTATTATTGACGTTGTCATCCTGTTGTGCCATCAATCTTGTACTGTTTTTATGTTCCCCTTGCAACCCTCCCTGAGGCAAAAGATTTCTGAGGATCAGAGAGGGAAATGGGCTTGCCTGGGGTCACACAGCAAGCTTGGGCAGAGCGGGGAGAGATCTGGCCAGTGGGGTTTGCTTCTTCCTTAACCTTGAGGTGGCTGCATGTCTGAGTAGAACTGATCGTGGTGGTGCTCCAGGGCTCTGAGCACCTCTGTCTCTCCCCTGCTATTCATCTTCTTTCAGGGTCCCCCTGGAAACCCAGGAATTCCAGGCCTCCCAGGAGCTGATGGCCCTCCGGTGAGAACCAGGAGCTGGGAAAAGGAGGAAGGAGAAAGGGGAAGCTTGGGAATTGGAATGGCAAATTTTTGCCTCTGATAACTTAGAATGTTTCTTCCCCAGGGTCACCCAGGCCATGAGGGCCCCACAGGAGAGAAAGGGGCCCAGGTGAGTGACCAGGAGTTTAGGCTAGATTGGGGACGAGGGTCAGGAGGCAGGGCCTGGAGTCAGGGGCCACAGAGGAGAGCGATAGGAGCTCTCAGAATGTGGAAAGGATTGGCTAGAATGGCACTGACCTTGTCTTCCTCCCAGGGTCCACCAGGGTCGGCAGGCCCTCCGGGCTATCCTGGACCTCGAGGAGTGAAGGTAGGTGATATTGGGGGCTTGCAAGTAAGAGTGATTTACCAGCTTTGGGTTCAGGGATGCAGCTCCATTGGAAACTTCTGGATGTGTGCAGAAGGGAATCACACAGGCCAGATGTAGCGGGAGGGGGTTTGGAGCTGTACAGCCAAGGACAACCTTACAGTGTGGTTGTCACGTTGTCATTGAGAAGAGTTAAGCCCATTAGAGGCTGAGCACATTTCTTTTTCTTTTTTTGAGACAGAGTTTGTGGCCAGGCTGGAGTACAGTGGAGCCATCTTGGCTCACTGCAACCTCTGCCTCCTCCCAGGTTCAAGGAATTCTCTTGCCTCAGCCTCCCAAATAGCTGGGACTACAGGCATGTGCCTGCACACCTGCCTGATTTTTGTATTTTTAGTAGAGAAAGGTTTTCACCATGTTGGCCAGGTTGGTCTCGAACTCCTGACCTCAGGTAATCTGCCTGCCTCGGCCTCCCAGAGTGCCGGATTGCAGGTGTAAATCCTGCGCCTGGCCCGAGGATTGTGTTCTAACCCAAGCTCAGAGCCATATAATGTACAAGCACAGTAATGCTGAGTTAAGCCAAGAGCTGCACCCTGGCTAAATAGAAGTACAGGGGCATTAGAGTTCATTCATGTGGAAGCTGAGTCCAGTGACATTGTAGCCAAGTACACGTGTAATTTACCTGAACATGTGTGCATTAGACAAGCTTAGTCACACTATAATCAAGGAATTGGCTACACTGTAGCAGGCCACAGAGTCTGGCAAGCATCACCCTCAGAGTTACATTGTAGCTAGGCATAGTTACATTTTTTAAAACCATTTTAAAAAATGTTTTATTTTATAGAGACCTAGTCTTCTCTGTTGACCAGGCTGGAGTATAGCAGCATAATACTGGCTCACTGCAGCCTTGAACTCCTGGGCTCAAGTGCTCCCCTCACTTTAGCCTCCTGAATAGCTAGGACTGCAGACGTGTGCCATCAGGCTTGGCAGTTTTTTCGTTTTGTTGATGATGATGATGATTGAGACAGGGCTGTTGTCCATGCTGGAATACAATACCACCATCACAGTTTACTCATGAAGCCTGGAGTCCCAGCCTCAATCAATCCTCCTACCTCACCTCCCAGGTAGCTGGAACTACAGGTGCATGTCACCATATCCGGCTTTTTTTTTTTTTTTTTTTTTTTTTTTTTGTAGAGGCGGAGAGTTGGGGCGGAGGGGCGGGTCTCACCAAGTCTGTCAGGCTGGTCTTGAATTCCTGACCTCAAGTGATCCGCCCACCTCGGCCTTGGGAAGTTCTGGGATTAGAGGCGTGAGCCACCATGCCCAACTGAAAGTTTCTGATTATAGGGTAATTACCTCCAAACTCAGAATTTAAAAGTAAACTAGTAAGTAAGCATCAGGGTTTTCTATCTCCGTCAGTATTTACATAAAGCAATTTATATTCAGTTTGCTTTTAGCAACTGTTTTAAAAATGAATGCCGCCGTTTTATTAGTTGTCTTTTTTTTTTTTTTTTAATTGCATTTTAGGTTTTGGGGTACATGTGAAGAACATGCAAGATTGTTGTTTAAGGCTGACTCCACTTTCTAAATGTGGAACTGCTGACAGTTCGTAAGCCTCGCCCCTCCTGCCTTCTGTGCCCCACGCTGGGAAAAGCCTAGGTGCTCCCTCCTTTGCTGTCAGCACCGCATAAACAGGAGCCTACACGCGGGCCCCGCCCTGAATCACAGCAAATCCACAGCCCCCTGCTCTCTCTGACACCTGCTCTCCCCAGGGTCCTCGTTGTGTGCCTAATAAAGCTTTCCATACCTCTTCCTGTGTGAGGGGCTGGGGTGGCCTCACTGTGCAGACCAGCTTTGCTGGGTTGTGTGGGGGGCCTGGGTCCCTCCCGTTCCTCCAGCGCGCTGAGAGCGGGGTCCCGAGGCGCTGTCCTCCGGCACTGCTCTGGCTTTGGTTTGCTCGCTCCTGCCGCCTGCTGGCGGTTACCGTAATGTTCTTGGCGTCTCCTGTAATTTCTCATTCTGTTCCTCACAAAATGGACTTGTCTGTTATTGATATTTGCATTTTGTTTACATGAATGTTAGAATCAAATTACAAATGGCTAATTAAAAAAAAAGAAAAGAAAACCTCCTAGGGTTGTATTGAATCGATAATTTGTGGAGAAATAAAATATCATTTGTAGATCTTTTTGGATTTTCTGTGTTCACACAACATAATATGCTGTGTTTAAAAAGTGACAGTTCTCTTCCTTTCTTTCATTACTTATGCTTTTTACGTATTGTTCTTGCCTTATGATAAATAGCCAGAATCTCTGTACATTTTGAATGGGCAGGAGATCCTTGTTTAGTCCCAGTATCAGAAGAAAAACTCCATAGGTCACAATTAAGTATTAAAACTTTTAAATATATTTTTAGATTTAATAAACATGTAGATTTTGATTGCCTGAAATAAAGGAAAATAATGTTAATATGTAATCCTAACATCATTCTATACAGATTGTGGAAGTATATAGAAGCATACAACAATAATCAGATTTTAATTAAAACGTGTATTCAAATTGCTGCTATAATACTTAAAGTTGTGTGACTATGTATATTTGTATATAACTGTATACTTTGCACATACTTTCCCTAAGAACTTAGAACTGTAGAAAACCATGTTTTTATTTCTAAGCTGAACTTGAAGATGACTTGTCCTTTAGAACTCAGCTAAAACACCTCATCTGTACAATTAAGACTTCCCATCGATTACCACTCAGTTGTAGACATCTTAAATTATGCTTTTCTTTGGCATGTTGACTTGATTATTGACTACACTACACCCTTCAACCAAGAAGCAAGAATTCCCTGAGAGAAGGAACCATGGCTGTTTTGTTCACAGCTGAAGGCCAAGGAGAGTTATAACCCTGTTCCTGACACTTAGAACACTACGTGGCCTATGATAGGTACTCAGTTTTTAATTTTGAGCTGATGAAAATTGATGTAAATAATCCATCTAATTGGAAATATACAAAGTTAACTTCATTAGTGGGGCTTTAAAAATTTATCTTTAACCTGGTCAAATCATGGACATATCTAGTCAAATATTGTCACTGGCCAATGTGTATAGCTCAGAAAATATAAGTCGTAGAGGCAAATATAATTACATGTTGTTCGATGATATTGTTGTATAAAAATTTAGCAAGTCCCTACAAAGAGCCAACACTGTTTTACCAACAGGAAGGGAGGTAAGAAAGGAGCAAAGCCGGCCTGGCGCGGTGGCTCACGCCTGTAATCCCAGCACTTTGGGAGGCTGAGGCAGGTGGATCACGAGGTCAAGAGATCGAGACCATCCTGGTCAACATGGTGAAACCCCGTCTCTACTAAAAATACAAAAAATTAGCTGGGCATGGTGGCGCGTGCTTGTAGTCCCAGCTTCTCAGGAGGCTGAGGTGGGAGGGTTGCTTGAGCCTGGGAGGCTGAGGTTGCGGTGAGCCGAGATCATGCCATTGCACTCCAGCCTGGGTAACGAGCGAAACTCCGTCTCAAAAAAAAAAAAAAAAAAAAAGAAAGGAGCAAATCAGACCCACTTCCTGTGAAACTGCTCATCCGCATCTAGGAGCCTTTGATGTTTCTTACTCCTTTGCAAGACTATTCATATTGTTATCTCTTTATGCTGTGATTGAACATTCAAAACCTTTTATGAATTTTTTTGGTAATTCTATGCAGACCAGTCCATTATCAGAGTGTAAAAACTGCCTTTAAAAATATATGTATTTACAATGTAAAAATAATTTGGTCTTATAGATTAATGATATCATGCTCCTGTGACTTTTGCACCTCATTTAAAATAAATAACTTGGGGCCGGGCACGTTGACTCCTGCCTGTAATCCCAGCATTTTGGAAGGCCAGGGTAGGTGTGTATCACTTGAGCCCGGGAGCTCAAGACCAGCTTGGGAAACGTGGCAAAACTGCATCTCTACAAAAAATACTAAATGATGGGCTGCACCTGTAGTCCCAGCTGCTCAGGAGGCTGAGGTGGGAGGATCACCTGAGCCCCAGGAGGTCGAAGCTGCAGTGAGCTCTGATCACAGCACTGCACCCCATCCTAAGTGTCAGAGTGAGACACTGTATAACTTGACATTCTGATATGTGAGTGTTTATGCAAAACTAATTCTGGTAGCCTTTCCATAGTTTCTTTATCTTCCGTTACAGTCACTCTAGGAGAAAGAATCCTATATGAAACAGGGACAAAGTGGCTTCCAGTTACGTGTCAGGGCCAATGACTCTGCCTTGGAGTTTCCAGCCGCAAAACAGAGATCACCCTTAAAAGTGGACTTCATCATTTTTCCTTTTTCTAATTTATTTACTTGGATTGCCTTTTGATTGGGGAGGTTTTTATGGAGAGAGTCTTCCACTTTGAATGGCTTCTCATGAGAAACGCCACATGGCTTGAGCATACATGGTTCTTCTGCTTGTTCCTGTGTGGGATGCAACTTCCTCCAGCTGTCACTTAGAAGTGTAAATAGGAGACAGGGCAGAGGTGCAGCGACAGGAGAAACTGGTGTCCAGAATCTGAGCAGAAGTGGTCTGGAAGTCTAGGACTAGCCTGGCCAAGGGGAGACCACAGATGCTTGGGGCCATGTACCTACATACTAAGGCAAAGGAATTCTGCTTGACAATTCTTCATATGATTAATATTTCTTACAAGGGTCATTTAGGATTGAATATTCAGCCTCGTGGGCATTTTTCTTTGACAGTAGATATTCCAAGTGGTGATAAAAGGTCATATAAAGTCATAAGAGATACCAGATTTAACAGCATGTCATTTCTTTATTCATCCATGTCATGCAGGCCTACAAATGATTCTGTACTGGAATCTGTCAGGTTATAATGGCTTTAGCATTAGAATTATATTTAAATATCTTAAGAAAATATATTTATGTAACGTAAGAAACAATTACAAAGTCTGAGCAAATGCAACAGTGGTATATGTTGTGTGTTTGCAGGTAGCGATGAGTCACGAGTTCAGGGGCAAGTCAGGTCCAGCACATCCTGACGCTTATGAAGGGCGACTCTTATGAAGCCGTTAGTGTCACAGCCTGGGTGGTAAGAGGGCTTGTCCCGGACAGCTCCAAATCCAGATCCCAACTCAGCCAAAATCACTGATTCATGAGCCCAGTGAACCATGAAGTTAGCGGTCCGCTGTGTCTCAGGAAAATTTAGAATATTAAATAGAATGTTCAAGAGAATGTAAGTCATGGTGTTACTATCCAGGCATTTATAAATCAATGAAAATGTTGTATTTTGTGTTCTTGAACATGTTAAGAAAAATTAGCCTACTAGAAAAAGAGATCCGTTTTTAACTCAAATTTAGAATATAGACTTTTACTAAATATAAGGGAATTAATTCATTAAACTGTAAGACTTGTGAAAAAAACTAAGAAAATGTTAGGCAGAAAATTGGTATAATTAAAGATAAAATTAAAGACATTTTATAACTGCAGTTAAAATAACTAAGCTCATAAATAGAATCAAGGCCTCAATTAAGGCAATTGTTAAAAATTGCTAGATTCATATGTGGAATAAGAGGATTTATAAGCTGAACCTAAAAGTTTAAAGACATGTGTTTTGAAAATTATGACTTCAATAAGTATAATATTCATTTTTACAAACCAAAGAAAACACCTAAGTTGTCATTGCTGGGTCGAAAACTGCTCTGAGTACTACACACTGGTGTCTGTAGGGGGAAATAGGGGAGGGACAGCGGGGGGTGGGGAGTTCGGTGGGGGGGATGGCATGGGGAGAGATGCCAGATATAGGTAAGGGGGAGGAAGGCAGCAAATCACACTGCCACGTGTGTACCTATGCAACAATCTTGCATGTTCTTCCCATGTGCCCCAAAACCTAAAATGAAATAAAAAAAAAAAAGAAAACTGCTCTGAGGACATGAGAAAGCTTAATTTTGATACTTTTTCTCCCAGAGACACAATTAACAATGGTCGTCTTCTCACAGTGCCTGACTGTGGAGAAATAATATTCTCATCAAGCTTAGCAAGTGCTTCACATCATGTAACAAGGGGAGTCCTCATTGCTAATGTTAAATAATACATTAGCATTCTAGATGTACATATTAGTTTAATTGCCTCCATTACTATTATTCAGTAGGTGGGGGGTGTCTACTCTTATTTTCCTGACGCAGTTCCACATTGGAACCTGGAGTATTGAAGACCACATTTAATTCTCTCAGCTCTGTGAATGACATTGGCCTAATCTCAAGGGAAATAATATGTCGGCCTTCATAGGACAGAAATATATGCCTTTATTATCCTCTGCTTACTCATTTGGAAATTTTACAGTGTGAAGATGATGTTTATGGCACTTCCTATCTATATTTCAATTTAAACTTACGACTTTATTAAACAAAAACTTCTACTCTACTGGAGCTATACCGAGAAGCCGACTTACAACTTTGCCACGATGTTCTTTGGGAATTCAAGGCATCTAATTAACATCCAAATATGTGCTCAGTGAGTGTTTAAACGTTTACAATAGCAGTCACCGTTAAAAAAAAGAAAAGAAAACCATTTTTCTCCTTTGGAAAATTAAAGAGGAGTAAACAAAATTAGGGAACATGAAAAAAGCCATAAAACTGAACTATAATGGAAAGTTGCCCTTCTTCACATAGAAAAGGGATAAAATAAAGGGCAGGAAACTTTTCAGGTGGTTTTCACTCCCTCTTTGTCAGCCTGTCATCCAGATGTCAGCACAATTGGAGACCCTCAGATCCTCAGCCGAGAGAAGGCTCTCCTACCAGCCTGTCTCTGCTCTCCAGCCATTACTTGCCTTCCCCCTGAGCTGCTCTACCATGCCGGCCCACCTCTGATGTACAGCCTTCTTTGTCATTTACACTTTGTGGTCATATACCAGTTTATTTTTGTTCATGTAATAAACTTGGCAATGCACTCATAATGTCAAGACAACAAATCCATTTTAAGTGGTGCTCTGTAATTGATAAATAATGCGTACATATATTTTTGTATGTAACTGTAATAGTCTTTTTCACTAAGCTAATGGAAAGATATAGGGGATGTTGCTATATACATGTATCCTATTTATCTTAAGAGCAGCAATGTACACTTCCATAGAAAATAAAAAGGGTTTTTGTACCATGCTTTGAATTGCTCAATAAATATATCAAAGTTAGTAGGCGTTATTAGAAATACTACCAATCTGAAATGATTAATGTCCTGATTAACTTTATAAGTGATGATGTATTATAAACTTTGTAAATGTCAATAAATTATGTTGATTGCATTGGGACTCATTTATTCGATATTGCAATGAACGCTGTCTGACAGAAGAAAGTGTTTTCCCCTGAATGTCACTGCTGTGTGTTTCCAGTAACTATCAGAAGTATATTATTGCTGATGCCCCACTGTCGTGCCAGAATAATTAACGCACTTTTACAGCATCTGGCTATGGCCTGGGCTGCCCTTTCACACAGTTTATCAGAGAGATGGGAGAGGGGAGCTCAGGGAATCAGGAAAGTGGCAAAAACGGAAACCCGCTGGCCTGCTTCTGATTATTACTGTTTTTCAAAATACACTACATAGGAGAAAAAGAGCTGCCATACCAGAAACACATTCTCTGTTTTTGTTTTTGTTTTTTTTTTTGAGATGAAACCTCACTCTGTCGCCAGGCTGGAGTGCAGTGGCACTATCTCTGCTCACTGTAACCTCTGCCTCCCAGGTTCAAGCAATTTTCCTGTCTCAGCATCCCGAGCAGCTGAGACTACACGCACACAGCACCAGCCCAGCTACTTTTTTAAAATTTTATTTTATTTTTCGTAGAGACGGGGTTTAACCATGTTGGCCAGGATGGTCTCGATCTCCTGACCTCATGCTCCGCCCACCGCAGCCTCCCAAAGTGCTGAGATTACCGATGTGAGCCGCCGTGCCCAGCCACATTCTCTGTTTTTATAAAGGTCTTCCAGCCGTGGTGATTTTTCCTCTACCATGCACAATATTCCAGCCATGACCCTTCCTGATGTCTTTCTGCCTGACCAAATTGTGTTTTTATTTTATTGAGTAGAAAATATCTACCCTGTGAAAATGCTTATTATCAGGAATTGTAGAAATCATTACAGGGAATCAACATACTTTTTCTCACAGGTTTCTGAGGCCCTACTGTGTGTGCAGCACAGTGCTGGAATCCTAAGGAACATGAAGATGACTAAGACACAGTCACAACCTTTGAGTGGCTTCTAACATATTAGAGGACATGAGGCCGGTGCACCCGACCTCCACGCCAGGACTCAGGTGCAGAGTGAACACCTGAACAGAAGTGAGGCTGGAGCCGCAGGAGCTGTCACTGTCGGTGAGCAAAGCTAGAAAAGTTTCACATCTGATGGAAAGAGAATGCTAAGTAGGTCTTCCAGGAAGCGGTAGATTTTGACCCATAGGTATTAGGAAGGAGGCTCATCTGATGATGGAATTCTAAGCCAGGAAGTCACAAACCAGGAGCTCTGCTTCGGCAACAGCTAGTTTCCAATTTGCCTATTGCACATGCTTTGTAATGGAGGGGATGGGAAGAGCATGCAATTTGAAAGTCCCAAATACATGAATATGAAAATAGAATATATTTGTTAGAAAACTGGTACAGGCTGTGGCCCCTGAAGATGTTGCCACAGGAAAGATCGGTAATTCAAGACGCGTTCAGGAAAATGGAAGCTGAGGACTCAGTACGGTGTTGGAGGACTCTGGAGGTTAGAAAGCCACGTAGAGGGCCATTTAATCAAAGCCGTGAGCACACTTAATTACAGTTAGCATTCTGTTTTCTGGGCAGTTGTCTGGTTATTCACCTGCCTAGCTCATGTTTTAAAATTCCATCTTTTGAATTTGTGATTCTTCAGCAAATGGAACAAGAGGGTGTTTGAAACTTTGGACTTGAGAATGTGGCTCAGTGGCTGCAAACCTTGTAAATAGGCTTATATGCCTATATATGGTATTTCACTTGTCCTTGCACTTGATATTCAATGGGATTCATTTTAACCAGAGCTAAGGTATTATCACTATGTCAGTAATAAGACATTTTAAGTCAAATTGAGTAGACACGATAATGAAGCTTGCAGAAGCAGTGAACTTGTTATTTGGTTGTCTTTTGTTCCGTTTTGTGTCACTTTCCTGATAATATTTTAGTTATGTTTTCTTTTGATTCTCACTTAATCAGTCATTTGCCTGGTTGTTCAGATAAAAATGAATAACTCCTAAAGCTTCTGAGCAATTTCTGATGCTCCAATTTTAAGTTTTTGGCTTCAAGAGAAAATCAAAATTTTGTATTGGCATGACAAACAATTTCTAGAATTGAGAATCCTACTGATTTGTGAAGTAGGCTTTAGAAAGCCTGATTAGAATAACAATATCTCTACTGAGAAAATATAGAGAAAACATGTTTTCACTTTATATCCTTTCACGCCATTTTTTCACAGATAAGTTACAAACAAAGCTAAAAGAACACAAATTCAAGTCTGAGATATGAGCTTCTGTGATCTACTGAGAATATGCCTATTAGCCGGATTATTTTATAAAATCTGGTATATTTTGGATGACAACAAAGGCAAGCACTCTTACAACCCAAGCAAGTTGTGAAGAGCAACGTGTGTGTTGCTGCCAGGTTAGGCCAGTGCTCTCAACTGAAAGGGTGACAGGATGTGACATGAAATATATAATCAAACATACATTTGCTATACATTTATAACAAATCACCATGTATTCCCATCTGGCATTCACAAGCCTGGACCTCATGATTTCTCCCTCTAAGGGTAGCAATGATGTAGTGAAGAGACTTTGAACTGGAAGCAGATGATCAATGTTCAAGTTAACCTTAATGAATGGTGGTACACATAGCCTTGATGTCACCAAATCCAAACATCTCAACTCTCAACGCAAATGACCCACTCTCTGATAAACTCAGGTAAGTGAGGGGGGAAAATAAAATCTTTACCTAAGTGTCAAACATCAGTTCATTGAATCCTAGAACTACTGTGTACAAAGCACAGAAAATGGGCAATTGCCTAGTTTTGCAACAAAATATAAAATAATGCTGGTAAAATAATCAACTCATAATCCTATTGTGAGTGCTAAATTTAATTAGGTTGATAACATCTAGAAAGACACAGGCCTAGGGCAAGCTCTCAAAAACAGTTTTTCCCCAAATAAAATGTTCTGATAAAGTAATAAATATAAGAATCGTTAGATTTCAGAAGATTTTATTGTAGATGTTTGTGTAACACTATGAGAGCATTAAAGGTTGTGAGGCCATTCCAGTTGTAGACTAAAATGTTTAACGAATGTTTATTATTTTTAAAATTAAAAAATTAACAAGTAGTATACTGATCTGGTTTGACTCTGTGTCGCCACCTAAATCTCATCTTCAACTGTACTCCCAGAATTCCCAAATGTTATCAGAGGGACCTGGTGGGAGATAATATGAATCTTGGGGGCGCTTTCTCCCATACTGCTTTCCTGGTGGTAAATACGTCTCATGAGATCCGATGGGTTTATCAGGGGTTTCTGCTTTTGCATCTTCCTTATTTTCTCTCCCTGCCATCATGTAAGAAGTGCTTTTCGCCTCTTACCATGGCTGGAGGCCTCCCAGTAATGTGGAACTGTAAGTCAAATTAAACCTTTTTCTTCCCAGTCTTGGGTACGTCTTTATCAGTAGCGTGAAAACAGGCTAATACATATACTTAGTGTTAAAATATGCTTTGAAATGGAAGGGAAAGGGATCTCATACTTTCACACAGTTTTATAGTAATTCCACACACGTATATGTAACACTGATTAGCATAGATTGTACAAAAAAAAAACCAGTGTGGAATTATGTCACTATAACTATGTTCATTGTCATCCTTATTGTACTTGTGATCTAGTTCAAAGAATCTTTAGGAGTGCACTTAAAAATGGGAAATGTTAGATGTGATCTGGTCAGGAACACACTGACTCGGGGCTTGAAAGCAAGAACTCCACCCTATCTGTTTGCAGGCAGCCTCTGGGAGGACAGTAAGGACATTGACACACTTAGGTATTGGGTCTTACGTATTTCAACAAAGGGGACAGAATATAAATTAAACAATGGTACGACACATCATTGGTTATCACGATACCTAGTTCTGTGTCTATTTTGTTGGAAACCATTTTTTTTTAATAAGGGAAGACAAACTACAGACGGATACATTTGAGGAAATCAAAACTCTGGCTGAACATAATATAAACTTCTTATATTATTTCTAAAACCATTATTTCTAAGCTTTGGAACAACCACAAGGATAAAAACTAAAACATACACTTTGAAACTAGAGAAAAACAGACATCTCGTTATTGGATGTTTGGAACATCAATTGTATTCAATAACGATTTTTAATACCTAGCAAATACTTGGGGGAGCGCATGGAATAAAGTAGGTGTGAATTAGATTTTAGTTGAATGCAAGAAGGCAAGGACAAGTGTATTGAAGGGCTTTTGGGCAAACTTTAATATGAATAGTACTTTCGTGAGTCCACAGTCTTTGCTTTCAGTCTGATCTTTTGTGCTGACATGTTTTAGGAGCTTGAGAACAAAAAGTTGTGTATATAAAGCAGTTTTTAATCCCAACATATAATGGAGTTAACAACTACATTCACTATCAAAAGTCTAAATATTTATTTTAAATATTGTGTAGTTTGAGGCTTTAAAAAATGTAAGGCTCAATCTTAAAAAAAAAAATCTTTAGATTACTGCAAATATGAAAGGCTCTTTTCCTTCTTAGATGTTAAATTATATAATTCTCATTCCATTCTTACCCTTACCTAGGCTGCCAATTTAGAAAATTGAAAAGACACAGGTATTGGAATCAGCCAGATTAGGGAGCCAGTGGACACTCTGCCTTTCCCTATTTGAACCTTGTTGAAAAGGGAGCTTTCTCTCTCTTGCTTATAGTTTCATCTTACATAAAGTGAGAACACTCACACCCACTTCAGAGTATTCCCATGAAGAATAAACGTTGTACCGCAAAAATGCTTTCTGGTTTTTTGTTTGTTTGTTTTGTTTTCTTCAGACAGGGCCTCACTCTGTCACAGGCTGCAGGAGTACAGTGGTGGTAAGGTTACAGCTCACTGAAGCAGCACCCTCCTAGGCCCAAGTGATCCTTCTGCCTCAGCCTCCTCAGTAGCTGGGACTGGAGGTGTGCCACCACACCTGAGTCATTTTTAAAACTTTTCTGTAGAAATGGGATCTCTCTTTGTGGCCCAGGCCAGTCTTCAACTCCTTGCTTCAAGTAATCTTCCCACCTCAGTCTCCCAGAGTGCTAGAATTACAGGTATGAGCCACTGTGCTTGGCCCAGAGATAAGCATTTTTGCACAAGCTCTGTAGGATTGTGGTAAAACACAGAAATGCTTGTCACAAACATTGTGAAAACCTTGGATCTATGCATACAGCTATGTGAACTCAAGTCTAGGTTCGGTGATTGAAAATAATGGGATTGGTTCCAATAGTAAGCTGTAAAACATGACTACTGGCCAAAGTGAACTTCTCCTGAGGAATATGAATCAGGTGTAGAGACTAACTAAAGGAAGCTAGTCTCCTACCAAGAGGTAATAGAAAGACAAAGTGGCCAGTGTTTATCTGAGAAATGGGAACAGAACTGGATGACTTATAGAGTGCTCATGAATGTCTACATTTTTCCCAAGAAGGAAAACGTAGTTTCAGCATGAGATTATCAAGAGTAACAGAAAGTCAGGAAGGCAGGACTTGGCGGAAATCACATTCATTGCTGGATAACAAATGACCAGAAACTTAGCTCCTTAAAAGAGCGTGCATTTACCCTCTCATAGCTCCTGTGAGTGAGGAGTCTGGTGGGAGCTCTTCTCTGGGCATCACAAGCTTGAAATCAACATATCACGTGGCTGTGTTCTCATCTCAGCCTCAACAAGGGAGGGGCTCACTTCCAAGAACAGTATGGAGGTAACTGCCTCTGATTCAATTACCTCCCACCAGGTCCCTCCCACAACAAGTGAAGATTACGGGAACAACAATTCAAGATGAGATTTGGGTAAGGACATAGCCAAATTATGTCATTCTGCCCCTGGCCCCTCAAAAATCTCATGTCTTCACATTTCAAAACACAATCATGCCTTCCCAAGAGTCCTCCAAGGCCTTAAGTCATTCCAGCATTAACTCAAAAGTCCAAGTCCAAAGTCTCATCTGAAACAAGGCAAGTCACTCCTATGAACCACTAAAATCAAACACAAGTTAGTTCTTTTCAACATACAATGAGGGTACAGGACTTGAGCAAATACACCCATTCCAAGTGGGAGAAATTGGCCAAAACAAAGGGGCTGCAGGCCCCATGTAAGTCTTAAATCCGTAGGGCAGTCATTAAACCTTAAAGTTCCAAAATGATCTCATTAACTCCATGTCTTACACCCAGCTCACATTGATGCAAGAGGTGGGTTCTCACAGCCTTGGGCAGCTCCATCCCTGTGGCTTTGCAGGATACAGACCTCTCCTGGCTGCTTTCAGAGGCTGGTATTAGTCCCCGTGGCATTTCCAGGTACATGGTGCAAGCTGTCAATGTATCTACCATTCTGGGGTCTGGCGGACAGTGGCCCTCTTCTCACAGCTCTGCTAGGCAGTCCCCCAGTGGGGTGCTGCGACCCCACATTTCCCTTTGGCACTGCCCTGGCAGAAGTTCTACATGAGGGCTTTGTCCCTGCAGCACACTTCTGCCTGGAAATCCAGACATTTCCATACATCCTCTGAAGTTGAGGCAGAAGTTCCCAAACCTCACTTCTTGTCTTTTGCACACCTGCAGGACCAACACCACATGGAAGCTGCCAAGGTGATTTGGACCCTCTGAAGCAATGGCCCATGCTGTACTTTGGGCCCTTTTAGCCACGGCTGGAGCTGACGCATCTGGGACTCAGGGAACCATGTCCTGAGGCTGCTTGGAGCAGGGGGTGCCTAAGCCCAGCCCAGGAAATGATATTTCCCTCCTAGGCCTCCAGGGCTGTGATAGGAGAAGCTGTTGTTCAGGTCTCTGACATACCCTGGAGACATTATCTTCATTGTTTTGATGCTTAACATTCAGCTCCTTGTTATTTATGCAAATTACTGCAGTGGGCTTGACTCCCTCCTCAGAAAATGGGTTTTTCTTTTCTTTTGCATCATCATGCTACACATTTTCTAAACTTTTATGACTTGCTTCCTCTTGAATCCTTTGCTGCTTAAAAATTTCTTTTACCAGATACCCTAAATCATCTCTCTCAAGTTCAAAGTTCCACAGATCTCTGGGGCAGGGGCAAAATTTCACCAGTCTCTTTGCTAAAGGATAGCAACAGTGACATTTACTCCAGTTCCCAAGAAGTTCCTCATGTCTATCTGAGACCACCTCTGCCTGGACTTCATTGCCCATATCACTATCAGCATTTTGGTCAAAGCCATTCAACAAGTCTCTCGGAAGTTCCAAACTTTCCCACATCTTCCTGTCTTCTGAGCCCTCCAAGTCTCTAGTAAGTTCGAAACTTTCTGACGTTTTCCTGTCTTCTTCTGAGCCCTCCAAACTGTTCTAATCTCTGCCTGTTACCCAGTTCCAAAGTTACATCCACATTTTCGGGTATCTTTATAGCAGAACCCCACTCTCTGGAGTACCACTTTACTGTATCAGTCTATTCTCATGCTGCCATGAAGAAATATCCTAGACTGAATAATTTATTAAAGAAAGAGATTTAATTGACTCACAGTTCTGCATGGCTGGGCAAGCCTCAGGAAACATACAATCATGGTGGAAGGTGTTGGAAACAAATGCTTGGTGCCACAAGGAAAAATCAGCACTGAAACAAAGGATCTCTCAGCAAGGCAATCTTTACTTTCTGCAGAAAGGGTGCTCCCATTAGCCATCTTGCCATGAGAGTTCAACAAACAAAGGAAAAACAGGCATCTTTATCCCTTATGCATTTGGGGTCATCTTTACTGCTGTGCCTCATCTCTGTTGGTTGTAGCCAGACCTTGCAATCTAAACTAAAACTCGATTGGCTAACAACTCAAAACTTTTCTAAACAGGTAAAAGCAATGAAGAACAAAAAGGAAGCCCAAATAAGGAAGGGACGTAGGCTGTGAGCTGGGACAAGCCTGTGAACAGGCCCAGCACAGATATCTTGGTTAAAGGACATAGAATGTACTATGTGCCTGTGAGCATGTCTAACCAACTACACAGAATAGGGCTTAACAAAGAGTTATTAGCAAAAAGGCTTTGAAGAAAGAGTTTAAAATAAACCATTATTTCTATCACTTGTGATTTATTCTTTAACAAGAAAGGAAACTTTGAAGAAGAACTTTTCTGCTTCCCACAGAAAGGGAATCAAACAAGTCTTTCTTTACATGGTAGCAGGACAGAATAGTGCCAAGGGGAAAAAGCCCTTATAAAACCATCAGATCTCTAGAGAACTCATTCACTAGCACAAAAACAGCAAAGAGGTAACCACCCCTATGATTCAATTACATTCAATTACCTCCCAAAAGGTTCCCCACCCCCCAGGACACAGTGGGGATTATGGGAACTACAATTCAAGATGAGCTGTGGGTGGGGACACAGCCAAACCATATCAGTGACATAATCATGAGAGTGACTTCCCATCATCTTCCCAGGCCTCCTCACACTGGAGGGGAAGGAATGATATAAGGAGCGCATAAGCTAGGTAGAGATCTCAAGTGCAATCCTGGAATTCTGCCTACCACAGGAAGAGAAGAAGTAAAAGTCTTCCCCAAAGTAAGAAGTTCCAAGCATGGACAATTCTTCCTTTATATATTCATGCATGAATTGTTTCCTCAAGCACGTAAGGAAGAATAAGGACACCTGGAAGAATATAGCAACTGAAGGAAAAAATACATACGCTACATTGTCTTGTTAAATCTGTATTTAAACCAGGGCATCATGTCAGATGAAATGCATCTTCTCTCTCACCTCAAATGAGGATTATTGCTGATGCTTAATAACCCTCATCGAGAGCAATGTAGGTTGATGTAATATTTCCTGTTGAGTCCTTCTTAAAAACATTGTGTGCACATTTTCTATTTTATCCATAATTTTCACGTGGGCATTTAATCAAGAGTAGTTTTATGTGAGTGTATTTAATCAGATGCTATTTTTGTATTTTCGTTTAAAATTATGATAACAGCATAATAGAAATGGAAAATGAATCAAGGGTTGTAGGACTTGCTTCCCAAGAGCTGTTTCTGCAAGGGCAGCTGTGATCACTTGATAGCGCTGGCTGGTAGATGACACAGCAACCTCAGAATTGTGCCACAGTATATAAAACTGAATTTGATTTGTAAACTTAATTAAAATGATAAAACGGTCAACATTTTTCATGTTTGAAAGTGCTCCATGCCTCAGAGAGAATAAGCCATCCAAGCTTTCAGAGACAGTGTGGGTGGCAGAGAGGAGGGAGCCTCCAGAGTCTGACTCACCTATGTGCTACTTGCCATTCTGTCCTTCATTAGGTGTGAGACTCTCAGCCTCCTTTTCCTCGTGAATTAACGAGGCATCCTAGCGTATTCACCCATGTCATTTTCATGTGGAAAAAGTTTACAAAACATAGCAAAAATGCACTAAATGCCAACTGTTACGATTGCTATTACTGTTATTATAAAGAAAACATAAATAAAGTCCATTTTAGATATTTTAAATAAATTGACTTGTAACCCTGCTCTGATTCAAAAATATCTGTCCATTTTGTACTATGCATTATTTTACCTGATCTGATGATTCCATGTTACATTTCTGCCTGACCTTCACCCGTTACCCTACCCTGTTATTTAAAAACATGCAAACGACACATAACCAAACAAACAAAAAACTTTTTTAGCATTTGCTGGTTTCTTCAGTTACTCCTGGGATGAAGAAATTGTATTTGATGCTTTTTAAAAATCATCTTCATGTCTTGCCAACTTGAAATGACAATTTACTCTTCTATCTCTTTGTTAGAAATTTCCTTTCAAAGTGGGGAATATTTTATTCTTTAATAACTCATATGTTTCATTCCATTGAATGAAATCAACTGTCAAATTGAAAAGAGTAGATTCTCTTATTCCATTCTATATAAGAAAAAATAAAACAGATTAGGACAAGTAAATGTGTCCATATGTAACTTCACAGTGACTTATAGAAGATCACAAGTTGATACTACTGTTGTGTGTAATGTTTAGAAATATAATATCATATGGTTTTGTTTTATCCATGATTTTTGTGTCACAAAGCTAGAGATACATTTTTAGCAAATTATTCAAGTTTTTTGTGTATTCACGTTTCTCTGCACTAACTTTGCTCCAGATTTCATATCAATACCCAACATCAAATTTTTTCTATGGTGATTTATTTATGTCCTTTTATTTTTATCTTATCTTTTATTATGCATTTATGAATGGTATATCAAATCTCTTTGATGAATAAGTTACTTGAACATCATCATCCATTCATAAACACAAGCAAGCAGCAACTCTAGCAAATAAAAACATGGCCAAAACAAAGCTCCTATTTATTTTTATTTATGTTTCACCATACAGATAATAATTTACATTTTTGAATGACCGGAAACAAATGTGGAGTGAAAAGGTGCTGCTTTGTACTACTTAGAACTCTCTTGAATGCAAATGGAAATCTCAAAACCAAAAGTAATAATTAAAAAATGGACTGCATTTATAATGCCGCATAACCTGGAACGTTTCAGGAGTGGCCCGGATTCAATCAAACTTATTCCGGTGTCTCAGAAATGCTGGACAGGTGTGAGCTGGGGGTGTGAGGAAGAGAGACATGTACTGATTGCCTCTTGGCTCTATTCAGTAACTCAGACCTCTCATTTGGCGGAGAAAGTGAGTCTGGAGGTCCCACATTTACATACCAGAAGTCAACTTTGTTGAAAAGAGGTTATTTCTCTTTAAACACTGAAAACAATTCAGAAAAAGACTCCCATCAACCTGTGTTACTGCCCATCCCTGGAGTACCAGCCACTTTTGTGAGGCAGAAGTAATTCGGATCATGCGTGGAGGTTAAGAGGTTATGGAGGGTGGGAATGTGGGCAATGTATTGAGCCACTGCTGCATAGACTGGGGTACAGCCACCCAAAGGAAATAGGAGCAGATTTCAAAGGGTGGAGGGGGTGACTCCATGCAGGAAAGCAGTTTACAGTCAAAGTACAAAGTTCAAGCTATTCTAGATGAGTAAAGGACACACAGAGTAACTGAGTAAGTTGCGACGCTTTAGTGATACAACTAAAAGTCAGGGTAAATAGGCCTATCCACATAAACACACACATGGACCTTCACACATATTATTTCTTATTTGTTTTCCTTAGTTTATCTTCATCCAATTACAAAATCTAGTATTAGTGTTTTCCCAAAACCTGCCGTGCCTTTCTGTCTTCTGACTGTCTACCTTCATAGTGAATTGCCGGAGGAAAAGAATGGATGAACAGAGAACTTGCTGCTGACATCTGATGTTTCTGGTCTAATTTATTTTTTCCAGTGTAAGTTTTGTTTCATCAGGTGATGTTCATTCTTCTAAAATGTGGCCCTTTCCACCTTCTCATTTTATCTCCTCTTTAATTTCTCTCTTAATCTTATATTCTAGCCACATTGAGCTACTCAACATTTGTGGAACTCACTGTGTGTTTTCAGACTCTTCTCCTTTTCTGGAACGCCTTTCTTCTTCCTCCTTCCTCAGCTCTCCCCATGAATCAATGCTCAACTTACATGCCACATCTCTGAAACTTCCTTCAAACTGTCTTTTTTTTCACTGCTCTATGCCGCTGTTGTGACACATACGACCCTTGCCCCCTACTTACAATACTCATGTCAAGAAGTATCTTATTTAATCATGATTTACTATAAGTATTATTTTATCCACCTCATTATATTCTCAAGTCCTGGAGACTGTACTTATGATTGCCACAT
Source organism: Cebus imitator (assembly GCF_001604975.1). Lineage (NCBI taxonomy): Eukaryota > Metazoa > Chordata > Mammalia > Primates > Cebidae > Cebus > Cebus imitator. The sequence goes on along the minus strand of NW_016107388.1, from coordinate 738,973 downwards.
TTTAATCAACCACATTGCCTGGCACAAGGCTTTTCATATAGTAGGCAGATAAAGGAGTTATTCAAACTTTGGTAAACACAACTTTGGGGTTTTTTTTGCTTAAGAATTCAGATTTAATATTGTTAAATAAGAGCACCTTGAATAAAGCATGTGAGATGTAATGACTTTGAAATATTCAAATAACCCTCTCCTTAGCTAATGTTTCATTTAAATCATAGAATTGACAAATATAATGATTCACTGATCTATTGTAAATTCCATTCATTTAAAATTCAGAAGCATGAAATTAGGATAAATTTTGGAGGACTTAGTCTTTATTAATTAAAAAAGATTTATTATAATATTTCAAGTATAATTTAGATTTCAAATATGCTTAGCAAAATGCAAAGCTCACAGATACATGAGTATAGATTACTCAGAGTAATCACAAACCTTGGTATTATTTGCTTTCATGTTCTTTACTCTTGGTTAGGCAGGGTTTGAACCAAATTCCTTTCTGCTTTTCCCTAGGTTCTCCTAGTTTGGGTTTTTGTTGTTGTTTTGTTTTGTTTTTCGTTTTCTGAGACGAAGTTTTGCGTCCTCAAGTCACTGCAACCTCTGCGTCCCGGGTTCAAGCAATTCTCCTGCCTCAGTCTCCCGGGTAGCTGGGATTACAGGTGTGCACCACCACCATGCCTGGCTAATTTTTTGTAGTTTTACCAGAGACAGGGTTTCACCATGTTGGCCAAGCTGGTCTCGAACTCCTGACCTCCAGTGATCCACCCACCTCGGCCTCCCAAAATGTTGGGATTACAGGCTTGAGCCACCGTGTCCAGCCATTTGGGGGTTTTCGACAGCACCGTGTTGCAGCTGGGTGCCACGAGGGCAGAGGGGTGATGGGAGCAGGAGCCCAGGCTCACAGTGCAGGACAGGCACAGAGCAGGGGCCTGTGTGCCCATGTCTGAGGCTTCTTCGCTGTCCCTGAGCACTGCTCCTCTCAGGTTATGACAGCATTGCTGGACCTTTTGCAGTATGACTCAGCTACTTAGTTTATCACTTTGTGTAGATCCAAAACACCCCAAAGCAGCAGATCATGAACTCCTCTTGAGCTCCAGAAACCTTTCAGTTGGAGGCAGTTGTCTGCCTGGTACAACTGTCACACTGCCAAGGATCTTTTCCTGCCTGCTTCCCAATCTAGGACGTCTGCCTCACCTTCTTAGCCAATAGGTATCTACTTTCCCTTTCTCAGGCCTAGTTTATTTGTTTGGGAATTCCACAAAGATGTGTTTGTATGGGTGTAGGATGAGTAGATATGTGAATCCACTGACCTTTCCTTGCATCTCACCCATGAAATAGTTGTTGCATTTTTTCATCTTGTGATTCCCCCAGTATCTATATTTCTCTCATATAACTCGATTTCCATAACTTATGTCTGTATCAAATGTAGGTAAGTGACATCCAAGGTTCCAGGGATCAGACGACTCCAGGGGTGCACCTGGCCACAGGGAAGACTGTTTTCATGCATTCTGTACTAACCCTGGGTGCGTGCTGTTGCCAAGGCAAGCAAAAGTTTTTTGGCAAGCAAGAGAGAGACTGCGGCCCAGCTCTCCCTATTCAGACATGCTGGGGACATGCTCCTTTCCCTTTGCCGAGTGGATGGCCCATGTTCATCCTTTGATACAATCCAGGTTCCTGTTATTTCAGGATACTCCCCTGATGGTTTCTGTCTCTGGCCCCACTGTGCTGCCATAGGACCTTAATTAAATCCTTATCACAACGCTTGTCAATTTGTAATGTAATCTGCTCACTTGTAGGTCTCCTCCCTGGGCTATGAAGCGTTTAAAGAAAGTGACGATATTCTCATTGCCTTCAGATCCTTGGTGCTCGACAGGTCTGTACTGGGTAAAGGCTGTGCCTGGATGCAGCCCTGCCTGTGTGCCCAGGACCCTCTCATTCCCCTAGCCTACTCTCTGTGCTTTGTGTGTCACATGGCCTCAGCCATGGGCCGGCAAGCATCAGTAGGATACCACTCCTTAAATAAGTAGATCAACACTTCGATTAGAATTTACAACTTGAAAGGTATAGCCATCAAAATCCTAAAAACAACTATACATTGTAGATATTCTACTGATTTAGAGGTTTTGTCTTCAAGTAATCAGTAAATTTGTACTGTGATACTCTTATTTTTTTTTAATTTGGGTTATTGTCATTTAATACATTATATTAAATAAATATTAACTGATTAATGTAAGCAAAACGTAGCAGATCTTCTGGAATAAAAAGAAAATCTGATATTGAAAACCTTGCAAATGAGAGATCCCAGTCTGTGGTTAACTGTTTAAAATCATCTAATATTTACTTTTATTTGTCATAAAAAAACTATACAAACATATAATGGATCTACTACTCTATCTATAACTCCCTTTAAAGAGGTGCGGATGTTGTAAATCTGTTCCTCAAATGACAACCTCCATCTGACATGTGAATAAATGCCATTTGTGTAGAAGCCTGCATTGTCAGCAAGAAAAGCCTTACAGGAGAGTACTAGGAGCAACCTTCAAACTAACACACCTGTTTTCAAAAGGTTTTCATGAAAATCATGTTTCACTAAGAGGAGAAATTGTATGAGAACCTCTGCAGTATTCATCTTAAAGTGCTTTATGTAATAAGTTATGTCAACAAATACACAGTCTAAGAATGAAAATGTAAAGAGTTCAGAAGTGAGAAGGGTCTCAGTGGTCATGGATGTTTTCAGGTAGGCCGAGGGACTTGGAATAATAGACTTTTTAGCATTTTACTTTTAAACAAGTTTAGACTTAGTGAAATGTTGAAACTAGTGCAGAGAAATCTTGTGAATCCTTCACAACTTTCTTTATTTTTCGTAACCATGATGCATTTGTCAAAACTAAGAACTCACCGTTGGTATAACACTATCAGCTAAACTATGGACTTTGGATTCTGCTGTCCCCCCCATTCATGTTTTTTTCTGGTCCAGGACCCTGCCCTGCCTGTGGTCGTCAAGTCCCCTCAGGCTCTTCCGTTCTGTGACAGGTCTTCAGTCTACCCTGGTCTGCATTTATATTCTACTGCTGCTCTAAAAGCAGCAACTTTTAATAAAATTGACACCTTAAAAAACACAAATTATTTTCCTACAGTTTGGTAAGTCAGTTGTCTCCACTGATTCTTCTGCTTGGGTTTTACCAGGTGAAAATCAAGCTCAGCTCTTACTGAAAGAATCTGGGAAGAGTCAGCCTGAAGCTCATTTAGGTGGTTGCTGGAATTCTACTCTTTGTGGTTGTAGGACTGAGGCCGGTTTCCCTGCTGGCTGTGAGCACGGGCCGTCCTAAACTCCTGGTGGTCTCTCTCTGGTCCTGGTGCATAGCTGCTCATCTCAGACCCAGCAACGGCGCATCAATTCGTCCTCAAACTTGGAGTCTCTCCGGCGTTCCCTCCTGCACTTGCAGCGGCTTTTTAACAGGTGCACAAAGCTCTGTCCTTTTAAACGTCCCTGCGACTAGACTGGCTAAGGCTGCAGAATCCAGAAAAAACCCTCCACTTGAAGGCTGCTAACCCCACAACTTCACATCTGCAAATCCCTGTTGCCAAGTAAGTTCACGTCTGCTGGAGCCAGGGCTTAGGGTATGCGTGTCGGGGAGGGGCGGTCTACTCACCATGTTGTTTTCCATGACTGACACTTCTAAATAGTCCTATTCAATTAGTTCATACAGTGTCCCTCAATATACATTTGTCTGCTGTTTTCTCATAACTAAATTCAGGTTCAACATTACTAGGAAGAACATCACCAACAGATGACGTACATGCTCAGCACATCAGAGCCATAATTCACAATGCCAACAATGTTACCCTTGCTGACATAGACAAGGAAGTATCCGCTGAGCTCTTCAAAGTGTACAGTAAATATTTTCACTCTGTGATTAATCATGTTTTTGGGGGGAGATATTCTGAGACTCTGCGAATACCTTGTTTCTGCCTGAGATGGTGATTTTTCTCTTATTCTTCACATTTATTAAATAGAATTCTCACAAAAAGGAGAAATGTCCCTTTTCCCTCATTTATTGATTCAATCACTTATTTAAATCAGTATGGACTCCTGGGTATGTGTGTATTCTATGGGTTTTAATCCAGTATTACCATTATTTGTTTTTTGGTCCAAATTGTTCCAGTTTTGGCCACTGGGAGTACTACCAGGCTGGTTCTTCCATGTCTCCAACATGCCATCCATTTATAAGTGCTTCCTCATTTTTCTGGCATCACAAGGCGCCCTGGACTCTTGCATTTTTCCCAGCCAACCTGAAGCGAACCAGTTAGAGCTCTGGTTCCTCTCACCGGAGCATGGTATTTGAGAAGCCACATGAGGGTGTGAATGCCAGGTAAGCTCAGGATAATACAATTTTAGAGGAGCTTGAAATGTCATGTATTATTTTCCTCCTCTTTTATTGCATTTTTAGCTCCTTCTTCTCTACTGGCTTCTCCCCGTGGGTATTCAGGTATAATATAATGAAGTCTGTCCTACTTTTAATGACAAAAATAAATATTCTTTTGAAGAAGTTTATATCCCTACTGAAAGGAGTTAGCCAGCTTGCTTTAGGCAGATGTAAGGGAAGGGTCTCCGGAGAACCTCTGACCTGCCCCGCAAGTGTTTACATCGGAGGTGTTTTGCAGATAAGGGCACTTGCACTGGGGGCTTGCCTGCAGAAGACTAAGGGCCCGCATGCACACTGGGGGAAGTGGGTGGAGTCACCAGGAATTCATTCCTTGTACAAATAGGGAACCCAGCTTCAGTATGTATCTGTATATAAACGCCTGTATTCAACTGTGAGGAGCAACCAGCACTCTGCGTTCAGGGCTCCTCTCTTCACTGAGAGCTTTCTTCTGCTTAATAAATTCTGCACCACTCACTTTTTGGTGTCCACGCACCTAGTTTTTCCTCGTTGTGAGACAAGAAACCAAACCTAGCTGAGCTGAGGAGTAGAAAATCTTGAATCAATATGTTATCCCCACCTGTTGTCACTCCAATTTTCTTTTCCGTTTTCATTACCAAACTCCTTGACAATGTAGGTGATCTAAATAAGGGGTTCTTAGGTTTTTTTCCTCTTGAAAGCTTTTTACACATATTAGATTTACTCAGTACCCCCCAAAAGATTTTATGTATATGAATTACAGGAGTTGATATTTGCTACATTCCGGATTAAAACTGAAGTTTTCAAAAAATTAAAAATGTTTAATGATAATAAGTAATTTACATGTTAATATGCATAATGTATTTTTGAAATAAACCATAATGATTCCTCCAAAGATTAGTGGAGAGTGGCAATGTTTAACACACTTGCAAATTTCTCTCATGTTGGGCTTACTAGTACACAGCTAGATTCTGATGTCTGCTTCGAAAGCCAATCTCTTTCAGGATGTGGTTCTGGCTGGAATAGTGAAAATCAGGCCTAAATGGATATGCAGTTGAGAGGAGTATTTTAATAACCAATTGGATAATTGTGGATTTTTCACTGATACCACACCAACCTTGAAAAGTGGTAGTTTCTCAAAGTTTAGCTAAATATGGACTTAATTCATAATTGAAGAACATTTTCTACTCTATTTCATTTCAGTTCTTTGGTATATCTTGGGTTATAAATGGCTCTTTTACCAAGGCATTATTTTGAAATATGTACTGGTCATTGAGAAAATGCTGGTTTCCTAAGTTATGCAGATCTTCCAAATGTTGGTACATTTCTTTAAACAACTGTCTTACAAAATTCTAGGAAATACAAGAATACCCAAGCATACATTCCATTAGCCATCTCTATGATAATATCAACACGTTTCATGGAGACTCTAAAAAACTCTCCTGTGCACTCGTTGGAGAATGAATATATAAAAGGCAAATAATAACATTCATAAAAATAAAAAAATTAACATTCATTTTTTGTTAAAGTGCCTTGGACCTCTTGAACCCACTGTCAAAGTTACAGGATGCTCCACCCATAGTGTTCCCCAGACCCCAAATTAGAAAGCAATGGTGCACACAATTGCTGCCCTAGATGTCTCACTGAAAACCTCTACCCACAGAGTCTCATTTAATATAACCACAGGAAAATAATTCCATTTATTTTCAAATCAACATTCAGTTCTGAGGTTATGCACTCTCTTGTGTGTGTGGCCTTTTGACTCTTGCTTGTTTTGAGACGAGTTCTGGTTCTGCCAACCAGGCTGGAGTGCAGCTGCGATCACAGCTCCCTGCACCTCCTGGGTCGAGTGATCGTCCCACCTCCGCCTCCTCAGTAGCTGGCTCTACAGTTATGTGTCACCAGGCTTGACTAATTTTTGTGTATTTTGTAGAGATGAGGTTTTTGCCATGTTGCCCAGGCTCGTCTCAAACTCCAGGGCTCAAGTGAACCTCGCCCCACCTTGGTCTCCCAAAGTCCTGGGATTCTGGGCATGAGACCCCACGCCTGGCTCACTTTGACTCTGGATCACTTCTTCCTGGAATGTTCTTTCTCCTGGACTTCTTTAGAACTCTGTGACATTGCTTGTTACTCCTTCTGCCTCTGTGACTAGCATGCCCAAACTCCTCTGTATCTTCCTGTTTTTTGCATATCGCCTTAAAGTAGACTTTCTATTTTTTCAGGTTTCTCTCTTCAGCCCTTACCTGTTTTTTACTTGATTTCTCTGGGGGGCCTCCCCTACTACTACTGCATCAGATCCCATACCTGTGGGGATGATTTCACACTTCATTAGACATCATCCACGTGAGGACAATTTCCAATCAAACACCCCAGCATACGCCTTTGCCTGAACCTCAGCATCGCATATTCAGCACCGTAACGTGCATCTACACCTAGATGCTCCTTAAACACATCCTCAGCCTTTCTTTACCTGAGTTGATTTCCTCTAGCACCACTGACAACACTTATCCAAGAGTTTCAATGACAATCAACAGAAAATAATATTTTTTTATCAATCATTTTCCTCTCTCAAAATCAGAGCGATGTTTTCTTAGTCTCCAACGTGTTTCTTCTATTTTCCCCAGTTCCTCAAAGGCCACTAGCTTTTTTAAATAAATTCATTTTTAAGCTCCTTTAGCATTTTGAGATGTTATCCTTCCAGTCCTCACTTAAATTATCTAGGCATTATTTAACATATCTAGGATTTATTTCACTTAGCATAATGATTTCCTGGTTCATTCTTGCAACATGTTTCAGTGTTATATCCCTTTGTATTGTCATGTAATATTCTAGTAAGAATATATATATATATATATATATATATATAAAACATTTTCTTCAGCAGTTCATTTGTTCATGGACATTTGGGTTGTTTCCAACTTTTGAGTATTGTAGATAACATTGCTATGAACATTTGTGTAACTTGTGTGGGTCTGTGTATTAGTATTTTTAAAGTATTTTTACATTGATACCAAGGAGTGGAAGTGCTGGATCATATGGTATCTAATGTTCAGTATTTTGTGGAACCCCAAAAGTACAGTACAAAGTGGCTTCATGATTTTATTAGTCTGGCCAGCAATGTATGAAGATTCCAATTTCTAGCTATCTATCAATCATGTTTAATACACATATACTAGTGGCTGTGAAGTGGTATTATACTGTGGGTTTTATTTCTACTTATCCAAAGGTGAGTAATGTTGAATATCTTATTGTCCATTTCTATATATTATGTAGAGAGCTGTCTACTCAAATCCACTGTCCATTCGAAACTAGGTTATCCTTTTTATCATTGAGTTATACAAGTTATTTTATATTCTGTGTTGTAATAACTTATATACAATTTGTAAATATTTCGTCTATTCTGTTTTTTTCACTTTTTGAAGATGTTGTGTACAGTATGACATTTTAAATTTTGATGTGATACAGTTTACTGGCTTTTCTTTTGTTATGAGTGCTTTTAGCATCAAATCTAAGAAATGATTGACTAAGCAAAAGTCGTAAAGATTTACTACTACGTTTACTTTTAAGGGTTTCATTGCTCTTACATGTAGATTTATCAGTCTTTTAAAAAATACTTTTGTATATGATATATGCATCCAACTTCATTTATTTTCATATGAATATACAGTTACCTCAGAGCCGTTTATTGAAATAATTTTTCCCCATGGAATTATCTCGGCATCCTTGCTGAAAATGAATTAAAAATAGACAGAGGAGTTTATTTCTGGATTCTCTATTATCTTCCATATTATCTTTATACCAGTACCATACTGTCTTGATTATTCTAGAGGTACATTAAATTTTGAAATCAAGTGAGAGTGTCAATTTTTCAAGATTGCTTTTGGTATTCACCATCCTCTGCATTTCTAAATGGATTTTAGGATCAGATTTGCAATTTCTAGAAAAAAGGCAGCTGAGATATTGAGAGCAATTCTGTTTAATCTGTAGATTAATTTGAGGAGGGCATCTTGATAATCTTAATTTATCTAATCTATAAACAGGAGACATGTTTTTACTTACTTAAATAAATTTTAACATAATTCAATAACTTTTTAGTTTATCGTGTAATGCTGTTGTGTTACACTTACTTTAAGTATTTTATTCAATTTGGTGCTATTGTAAAAGGAAGTATTTCGTTAATTTTATTTTCAGATAGCCCACCACTAGTGTATAAAAAAACAATTAATTTTTGTATATTGATCTTGTATCCTGCAACCTTCTTATACTTATTAATTAATTCAAATCATTTGTGTTTGTGTGTATTCCTTAGAATTTTCTATAGGTAAGATCATACTATCTGAAAACCGATACTTTTGTTTCTTTCTTCTGAATCTGAAGGCCTTTGATTTCATTTTCTTGCCTAATTGCTCTTGCTAAACTGTCCATTACAATGCTAAATAGAAGTGATAAGAGTGGATTTCCTTATCATGTTCCTGATGTTTGAGGGGAAGAATTAAGTCTCTCACCATAAAGTATAAAGTTAGGTATGGAATTATCACATGTGACTTCAATGACATTAACTTTTATTTCTAATTTGTTAACTTTTTATTATCAAAGAGTACTGGATTGTGTCAAATGACTTTCTGTGTCTATGAAGACAGTGTTTCTTTTCCTTCTCTTTTTTCTATTACATAGTGTATTTTTATAATTCAGGCATTAAATAGTATTAATTACTATATTAAGTAATACTTTATTTCATATGTGCTATGCAAAATGTCTTTGAAAGGTAGAATATTTGACTACTTTGTCAGTTAGCAGATGATTAAAATAATTCAGTGGTGATGACGAAGTTAGGATTTGAACCAGAAGAAATTGTAAGGTGACTTCCACCAAGATGACCCAATAGGAACAGCTCTGGAGCACAGATCCCAGTGAGAGAGACACAGAAAATGAGTGATCTCTGCAATTCCAACTGAGGTACCAGGTTCATTTCAATGGGACTGGTTGGACAGTGGGTGTAGCCCAGGGAGGGTGAACCAAGGCAGGGCAGCGTGCTACCCCACCAGGGAAGTGCAACTGACAGGAAGATCACGGACTTTAGCCCCTCAGCACCCCAGTTCAGATATTGTGCTTCTTCCATGCCCTTTGCAACCCACAGTATGTGAGAATCCTGCTGGGCTGAGAAACACTGCGAGTTGCCAGCACAGATCTGAACAATAGCTCTGTCCCACCCTGCACTGGGAGTTGTCAGCACAGAACTGGGCAGAGGTTTTGGCTAGCATGGAGAGCTCCTACAGCACGGATCTATTCGCCCCCCAGAAAGAGGGAGACCTGAAAGCAGGGAGACAGGTGATACAGTTTGGCAGGTTCCACACCCACAAACACCAGCAAACTGAAGCCTTCTCACTTGAGAGTTTCGCAGCCAGCACATCAGTCCAAGCACCACCCAGAAGGATTGAGCTTGGTGGGGGCAATGACATCTGCCATTGCAAAGGTGGATCTAATCTCACCAGCGTACACAGCAGCTGGGCTGAGTCCAAGGCAGCCCAGCAGTACCTTACAGGCAGACAAGGGACAGACTGCCTCCTCAAGTGGCTCCCTGGATCAAAGGTAGATAAGCCTATGAAGATGAGAAGAAACCAGCATAAAAAGGATGAAATCATCAAAGACTAGAATGCCTCTCCTCCTCCAAGTGTTCGCAACTTCTCACGAGCAATGGAACAGAACAGGATGGAAAATGAGTTTGATGAATTGACAGAAGCACTCTTGAGAAGGTAGGTAATAACAAACATTTCTGAGTTAAAGGAGCATGTTCTAAACCAATGCAAAGAAACTAAAAACCTTTAAAAAAGGTTAGAAGAACGTAAATGAATTGATGGAGCTGAAATACACAGCATGAGAACTTCGTGAAGCATACACAGCTTCAGTAGCCAAATCGATCAAGCAGAAGAAAGGATATCAGAGATTGAAGATCAACTCAATGAAATAAAATGAGAAAACAAGAATAGAGAAAAAAGGTGAAAAGAAATGTACAAATCCTCCAATAAATATGGGACTATGTGAAAAGAACTAATCTACACTTGATCAGTGCACCTGAATGTGATGAGGAGAATGAATCCAAGCTGGAAAACACTCTTTAGGCTATTATGCAGGAGAATTTCCCCAACCTAGCAAGGCAGGCCAACATGCAAATCCAGGAAATACAGAGAACACCTCAAAGATGTTCCTTAAGAAGAGCTACTGCAAAGCACACAATCGTCAGATTCACCAGGGTTGAAACACAGGAACAAGTGGTAAGGGCAGCCAGAGAAAAAGGTCAGGTTACCCACAAAGTGAAGCCCATCAGACTCACAGCATATCTCTCTGCAGAAATGCTACAAGCCAGATGAGAGTGGGGGCCAGTATTCAACATCCTTAAAGAAAAGAACTTTCAACCCAGAATTTCATATCCAGCCAAACTAAGCTTCATAAGCAAAGGAGAAATAAAATCCTTTACAGACAAGCAATTGCTGAGAGATTTCATTGCCACCAGACCTGCCTTACAGGAGCTCCTGAAGGAAGCACTAAACAGCGAAAAGAACAACCATTACCAGCCACTGCAAAAACGTACCAAATGATAAAGACCATTGATGCAGTGAAGAAACTGTATCAACTAATGGGGAAAACAACCAGCCAGTAACAAAATGGCAGGATCAAGTTCACACATAACAATATTAAAGTTAAATGTAAATGGCCTAAATGCCCCAATCGAAACACACAGACTGGCAAACTGGATAAAAATTCAAGACCCATTGCTGTACTGTATTCAGAAAACCCATCTCATATGCAAAGACACATATAGACACAAAATAAAGGGATGGCAGAAGATTAACCAAGCAAATGGAGAGGAAAAAAAAGCAGAGGTGGCAATCCTAGTCTCTGATAATAGGGACTTTAAACCCACAAAGATCAAAAGAGACAAAAAAGGGCATTACTTAATGGTAAAAGGAACAATGCAACAAGAAGAGCTAACTATCCTAAATATATATGCACCCAATACAGGAGCACCCAGACACATAAAGCAAGTTCTTAACTACCTACAAAGAGACTTAGATTCCTGCACAGTAGCAGTGGGAGACTTTAACACTCTACTGTCAATTTTAGACAGATAAATGAGATAGAAAATCAACAAGTATATCCAGGACTTGAATGCAGATCTGGACCAAACAGACCTAATAGACATCTATAGACTCTCCACCCCAAATTCACAGAATGTACATTCTTCTCAGCACAACATCACACTTACTCTAAAATTGACCACATAATTGGAAGTAAATCACACCACAGCAAATGCAAAAGAACGGAAATCATAACAAACAGTCTCTCAGACAAAAGTGCAATCAAATTAGAACTCAGGATTAGGAAACTCACTGAAAGCCACACAACTACATGGAAACTGAACAACTGACTCCTGAACGATGACTGGATAAACAATGAAATGAAGGCAGAAATAAAGATGTTCTTTGAAACCAATGAGAATGAAGACACAATGTACCAGAATCTCTGGGACACATTTAAAGCAGTGTCTATATGGAAATATATAGCAATAAGTGCCCACATGAGAAGAAAAGAAAGATCTAAAATCGACACCCTATCATCAAAATTGAAAGAGCTAGAGGAGCAAGATCAAAAAAACTCAAAAGCTAGCAGAAGACAAGAAATAACTAAGATCAGAGCAGAACTGAAGGAAATAGGGACACAAGAAACCCTTCAAAAAATCAATAAATCCAGGAGCTGGTTTTTTGAAAAGATCAACAAAATAGACATACTGCCAGCCAGATTAATAAAAAGGAAAAGAGAGAAGAATCAAATAGATGCAATAAAAAATGATAAGGGGGATATCACCACCGATTCCACAGGAACATACACTAGCATCAGAAATTACTACAAACAACTCTATGTACATAAACCAATAAATCTGGAAGAAATAGATAATTTCCTGGACACTGGCACCCTCCCAAGACTAAATCAGGAAGAAGCTGAAACTGTGAATAGACCAATACAAGGGCTGAAGTTGAGGCAGCAATTAATAGCCTACCAACCAAAAAAAAGTCCAGGTCCAGATGGGCTCACAGCCAAATTCTGCCAAACATACAAAGAGGAGCTGGTACCATTCCTTCTGAAACTATTATAAACAACACAATAAGAGGGAATTCTCCATAACTCATTTTATGAGACCAACATCATCCTGATACCAAAACCCAGCAGAGACTCAACTAAAAAAGAAAATTTCAGGCCAATATACATGATGAACATAGATACAAAAATCTTCAGTAAAATACTGGCAAACTGAATGTAACAGCACATCAGAAAGCTTATCCAACATGATGAAGTAGCCTTCATCCCGGGGGTGCAAGGCTGGTTCAACATATGCAAGTCTATAAACATAATCCAAAACATAAACAGAATCAAAGACAAAATCCACTTGATTATCTCAATAGATGCAGAGAAGGCCTTCAACAAAATTCAACAGCCTTTATGCTAAACACCCTCAATAAACTAGGTATCAGTGGAACATACCTCAAAATAATAAAACCTATTTACAACAAACCCACAGCCAATATCACACCGAATGGGCAAAAACTGGAAGCATTCCCTCTAACATCTGGCACTAGACAAAGATGCCCTCTCTCACCACTCATATTCAATATAGTATTGGACGTTCTAGCCAAAGCAATCAGGCAATAAAAAGGAAATAAAGGGTATTCAATTAGGAAAAGAGATAGTCAAATTATCTCTATTGGCAGATGACATGATTGTATATTTAGAAGACACCATCCTCTCAGCCGAGAACCTCCTTAAATTGATAAGAAATATCAGCAAAGTCTTAGGATCAAAATCAATATGCAAAAATCACAAGCATTCCTCTACAACAATAACAGAGAGCCAAATCAAGAGCAAACTCCCATTCATAACTGCTACAAAGAGAATAAAATACCTAGGAATACAACTAACAAAGGATGTAAAGGACCTCTTCAGGGAGAACTACAAACCACTGCTCAAGGAAATAAGAGAGGACACAAACAGATGGAAAAATATTCCATGCTCATGGTTAGGAAAAATCAATATCATAAAAACAGCCTTACTGCCCAAAGTAATGTATAGATTCAACACTGTCCCCATCAAGCTACCACTGACCTTCTTCACAGAAATAGAAAAAAACACTTTAAACTTCATATGTAACTGAAAGAGACCTCACATAGTCAAAACAATTCTAAGCAAAAAGAACAAAGCTGGAGGCATCACACTACCTGACTTCAAACTATACTACAAAACTACAGAAATCAAAACAGTATGGTACTGGTACCAAAACAGAGATATATGCCAATGGAACAGAACAGAGGTCTTGGAAGCAACACCACACACCTACAACCACCTGATCTTTGACAAATCTGACAAAAGCAATGGTGAAAAGATTCCCCGTTTAATAAATGGTGTTGGGAAAACTGGCTAGCCATGTGCAGAAAGCTGAAGCTGGACCCCTTCCTGACACCTTACACTAAAATTAACTCCAGATGAATTGAAGATTTAAACATAAGACCGAAAACCATAAAATCCCTAGAAGAAAACCTAGGCAAAACCATTCAGGGCATAGGCATAAGCAAGGACTTCATGACTAAAACACAAAAAGCATTGGCAACAAAAGCCAAAATAGACAAATGGAATCCAATTAAACTTAAGAGTTTCTGCACAACAAAAGAAACAATCGTTAGAGTGAACCAGCAACCAACAGAATGGGAAAACATTTTTGCAAGCTACACATCTGACAAAGGGCTAATATCCAGGATCTACAAAGAACTAAAGCAGATTTACAAGAAAAAAAATCCATTCAAAAGTGGGTGAAGGATATGGACAGAGACTTGTTAAATGAAGACATATATGAGGTCAACAAACATATGAAAAATGCTCATCATGACTGGTCATTAGAGATATGCATATCAAAACCACATTGAGATACCATCTCATACCAGTTAGAATGGCAATCATTAAAAAATCTGGAGACAACAGATGCTGGAGAGGACATGGAGAAATAGGAACACTTTTACTTTTGGTGGGAATGTAAATTAGTTTCACCATTGTGGAAGACAGTGTGGCAATTCCTCAAGGATCTAGAAATAAAAATACCATTTAACCCAGCAATCCCATTACTGAGTATATACCCAAAGGATTATAAATTGTTCTATTATAAAGACACATGCACACATATGTTCATTGCGGCACTGTTGACAATGGCAAAGACCTGGAACCAACCCAAATGTCCATCAATGATAGACTGGACAAAGGAAATGTGGCACAGATACACCATGGAATACTATGAAGCCATAAAAAGTGATGAGTTCATGTCCTTTGTAGGGACAAGGATTAATCTGGAAACCATCATTCTCAGCAAACTGACACAGGAACAGAAAGGCAAACACCACATGTTCTCACTCATAGGTGAGTGTTAAACATTGAGAACACATGGGCACAGGGAGGGGAATATCACACACTGGGGTATGTCCTGAGTTGGGGAGCTAGGGGAGGGATGGGGGTGCAGCAAGGTTGGTGAATGATAACACTGGGAGAAATGCCTGATGTAGGTGACGGGGGGATGGAGACAGCAAAACATATGGCATGTGTGTACCAATGCAACAATCCTACAAGATCTGCACATGTACCCCAGAACTTAAAGTACAATAAAAAAAAAAGAAAGAAATTGTGAGGTGTTTGAATGATTAAAACTAATCCATGTTGACAACCAATTATAGTAATGTTATAGACCTTTTGGGAGACTCATAAGAATACTTGTGAGTTTTTCCTTCATCATACATTCGTTTTTTGGTCAGAAATAAGGCTAGAGAACATAAACTTTACAACTAGAGAACACATTCCTAACATGTTTATACCAGATGAGTAGCATGACCTAGGAGAATAAGAAGTATCGTTTTTAGGCTTACATCAGCAACACACTCAGAATTTGCCAGACTCAACTTTATTCTCAGAATAAATACAGCATTCTTAAGTTTTTTTCCTCTGGGAACTGACTTGAGTTAATTATCTTATAATATATTCACTCATTTGGCTGTGAAAGACCTTAGCGTTTCTTTAAAAGCAACTTCTTAACTATAATGAAAGTGTCAAACCTGATTAAATGTATGACAGTTTTCTTAATATTGCTACAATTATTTTAGACTTCTTGATTAATTGGCATGATATCAAGAGCAGTTCACTGAAAAACTCTAAAAGATGTATTTACATTTCATGAAAGTGTTATTTGGTTTGAAAAATCACATAGGACTTTCACATAAAAACAAAATAGAAAAAATATTTATGTTCATTTTCATATTTATATTTATATATTATATATAATGTATTAGCTTTTATATATTATATATAAAGTATCATTTTGAAATTTTTCTTTACTAATTTTCTTTATTAGTACTTAATAAATATAAATTTTAATCAAATAAAAACTGATTTCCTTGATAAGCTTTAAATTGTGTGCATCTAGTTGTAAAATAATGGTTTTTGTAAGAATTTTTACTGTGTGCATTCCAAGATTGAGTCACGTCTTTGGTATCTCACTGTTCAGGTATGTATGTGCTGACAGTGGTATACCAAAGATTTGATTCAATCTCATGCTTACACTCACTTTGCTATGATTGCTATGTTAATCTAAGCACAGCATATAAAAATGCCTACTTAAAAAAAGAAAGATGTGTTTTATCTGTAAGAAAAATATAAATTATAGATCAAGATGTCAAAACTTTGTGATAGGGAACTAGAATGAACAAATAACTAATACGACCATTTAACAAACACCTGAAAAAAGGTGTAACTCCTACGTTTACTTTAAGCTCTCACCTCTCAGAACTGACTTTTTGAGAAACTTAGTAACAAATGGTTAAAATCACACTGGCTTCATTAGCCCTACCTTTCTTATATAAATCATCTGTTTAATTGAATCATTTCCAGTTAAAGGTGGCCTGCTCTTGGTTCACATAAAGAAGAGTTGTCTCACATTGTTCAATCACCTTGATTGTCCTTTTCAGTCAACAGCTTTTCTTCTAGAAATGTTTCCTAATATGGTTTCTTTCCTGAGTCTTTCAAAAATATTTAGCAATGTAACTTATTTTGGAAAATGTGATACTCTTTTCTTTTTAGTTCTGGCTTCTCTGTTCAGTTCTCCCAATGTCCATCTGCTTTGTCTCTTGTGTTTATGATGTGGGCTAATGCTTGTGCAGTTTGCTTCACAGGCATGTAGAACCCGTTCTAACCAAAACTTGGCATCTGCACACTCCTTTACATTCATTTTCTCAAAAAAACTGGTTATCTACATTAACACCACTGATCACTGGATGACTGCATGGAAAGCTGCACTGTAATTCAGAACAGCAAGTTGAACTTCACATGAATGAAGTGAATCCAATATGGGTAGCTGAGGTTGGTGACCAAAAGGTTTTACAAGCACTGCTTAGTCAACACATAATTTTTTTTTCTAGCAGCATAAGAAGCTCAGTCCCATGAGAAGAGAAAATTAACAGCTTTATAGATTAAAGACTGAAGACTTGCAAGTTAGATATGGAAGGGAAACAAGGATCATAAGATATGAGCATGTGCTGAAGTTACTGCACCACAGTGTAGAAAGACTGGCTGGTATCCACCAAGACCAACTTCTTGCTGGTCACAGAATTGGATGGCATTTTCTAGCTTCCCTTTCAGTTAGGTGTGCAAATCTGATTGAGTAGTAAGTACTAATGATATGCACCAATTCTTCAAAAAAAAAAGCGGGGGGGAAGATAGAAGACAAAAGTCTTCAAATCAGTGAGAATTTTTTCTTTATGCGAAAAACGATTCAAAGGACAACACATATCCCATCAGAAAACATGAAGGCATAAGGAAAACACAAAAATTTTTAACAGCTGAAAGAAAAAAGTTAGTTTGATATGTTTTGGCTTTGTGTCCCCTCCAAAATCTCATCTTGAATTATATTCCCATAATCTCCATGTGTTGTAAGAGGGATCCAGTGGGAGATAATTTGAAGTGGGGAGGCAGTTTTCCATACTGTTCTCATGGTAGTGAATAAGTCTCACAAGATATGATGGTTTTATCAGGAGCTCCACTTTTGCATCTTCCTCATTTTCTCTTGCTGCCCCCACATGAGGAGTGCCTTTCCCCTCCTGTCATGATTCTGAGGCCTCCCCAACCATGTGGAACTTTAAGTCCAATTAAACCTCTTTTTCTTCCTAGTCTCACGTATGTCTTTATCACTGGTGTGAAAATGGACTAATACACAGTCCCTAATCATTTATCTAACAAAAATATCCTTCAGGGATGAAGGAGAAATCGAGACATTCTCCTATGAAGGAAAACTAATAGAATTTATTACTCACAGACCTATCCTACAAGAATTACCTAAGAATCTTCTCTCAACAGAAAGGAAATGATAAAAGAAGAAATCTTAGAACATCTGAAAGAAATAAAACACAATAAAAAATAAAAATGTATGTACATACAGTATTTTTCTGGTGTTTTCTAAACATTTATTGAGCCAAAAAATTACTATTTACGTATTTCAGTGTATAATGTTATACATCCATAATATATTCTAAAATAACTGTCTACAAAAAACAAAAACATAAAAATGAGTTAAAAATAGGAACTGGCCCTTTGCAAAAATTATACAAACGAACTTAAATATACGAAAAGATGTCCAATTTTACTTTTGATAAAAGAAAGGGAGTAAGAAAATGATAGCACCCCCATTTCTTACCTATATGATGGGCAAAAAATCACAAACTGGCCATCCTCCTATGTTGCCAAGGCTGTTATCGCAATGCTGTCCTCCACATGCTGCTGTTGGAATGCCAACGTTCACCTACATGGAGGGGAATTTGGTGACATCTAGCAAAGTTATATATGCCTTTATTTTTTAACACAGTAGTCTTACCTCCAATAATTCATCTTAAAAGATACTCCTTAAATACAAAACAACATGTGCAAGGTTATTAACTGTGACATTGATTATAATAGGAAAATATTGGAAAACCACAATATTTAGAATGATTAAAGAAACTATGTTCATCCGCATAATAGACTTTAAGAGCTATAAAACAGAATGGATATGTTAATAGATTGAGAGTGATGACTTCCGGATATATTGCAAAGGCGAAATAAATATGGGAAAAAATGATCACTCAATTCTAATGAATTACAAGTATCTTATGGATGAACTCAACCATGTAGGTTTATTGCATTGATTTCAAGAACTGAACTGCCAGTTTGTGATCCTGCTCCAAGCGCCCTCCTTGGCCTAAAGCATCCACTCTTGTAGCTTAATTACAATTCAACCAATGGTTTTTAACCTTTTATTGGAAACTAATACAAAGCACAAGGAAGAAACTCTAAGAATGCCATATAAACTGTTCAGTGATGGAGCCTCACTGTTTTATTACAATCTATTAAATTCTACATTAGAGTCCAAGTTAAAAGAGCCCTTGAAAGAAGAGCCAGATGATACACATAGTTCCCCCTTATCCATGGTTTCCACGTTACATGGTTTCAGTTACTGGCAGTCAGCCACAGTCTGAAAATATGAAGATATTTTGAAAGACAGAGAGATACCACATTTACAAAGCTTTTATTACAACATAATTTTATGATTATTTATTATTAGATTTCAGCATTAATCTTTCTGTACCTGATTTATAAATTAAACTTTATCATACATATGGTACTGAACTCTCTTTCTGTATACTATATACTTTTCTTTACATGCATACTTACGATAGAGGTTAAGTGAGGACTACTTGTATCATCTAGCTCTTTCAAGGAATTTTTGAACTTGAATTACAAGACAATTTAATTGATTATGACAATACAATATTATAAGTCCTGGAATGAAACTATAGTAGGCAGAATAAAGATAGGGAGAGCCGTGATGAGGATGAATTTCTTAAGTGAGGTAGCTGGTGTCTGAATTAACGATTAACAGCTCAACTGTCAAGATGAAAGATTGTCGAAGTTGACATTCCTGGCAGATATAGTGGTCCCCCTTATCCATAAATGAAACATTCCAAGGTAAAGTTTTTGGCATTCACCGGGGGTCTTAAAAGTTTGCCCCTATGTATAAGAAGAGATTACCATATTTAATTACTTTAAAGAATTTATCTTTAGCAAATAATTTCTTTACCATGGTTCATAATTAATAAATATATTTTTCAGTAATAGATAAATGAATAAATCAATAAGAGGCATGATAAATGGATACTAAGCAATAAAGCCTAAGGATTTCAGGGTAGAATTATTTTTTTAAATGGCCCCATGTTAACAACATGTCATTGATTTATTCTTAGTAAACTTACAGATTCTAGATTCTATACCCCTTTCAGCCAGCACTGTCTGGTCAATGACTACTGGGTTTAAAAAAATCTATAGTAATATTTCAAGGTATATTTTGCACATTCTAATATGTCACTCACTTAGCAGAAAGTCAGTTCGATTGCCTGCAAACTTATCTTACTGCTTGAGTGATTGTAGGTTAGATATTTATTTTCCATAGGAAATGAAAAGGGAATGTGTGGCCTTCATAAACATTTACTTGTTAATATTGGTAAGTTTCTAATTATGTGTCAGGCTGTGCTCAGCCTGAGCAGAAAGGACACAGAAGTGAATGTCACAGGGCTCTGCCATGACAGCAGGAAAAGACGCAGCAAACGTCCTGAGGCAGAGGACAGAGCAGCAGTTACCTCGGGGATCAGGGCAGCTTCGCTAGTGGAGGGCCCATTTTTCATGAAGAAAGCGGACTTCACCAGATTCAGAAAGATGTTGAGATTCACTTGGGGTGGCAACAAAATACTATGGAAAATATTAGCAAAAGTTATAGATTGTAATCTCAAACCTTTTGGAAGCCCTGAGAGTTTTATTGAGGCAGGCCAGGTAGCCACCTCGTTTACATTAGCATAGGAAAGAGATAGAGATGGTCAAAGGATCAAAGGCCTTCCTAGTTTAGGTGCATTTACCCCACATCCCTTTGTCTCCACTGTTTACTCATGTTAACTTTGTGCTGGGTGGTCCTCTCAGGGGGAGATAAAGGGAAATTACCTGTGAATAGGGTTTACTCTGGGCCTGGAAACCAAAGCTTTTATCAGTCATAAAACCATTCTTCTAACCATGTTTATTACCCACAAGTGTGTTGTCTTCGGACCTCTGCTGTAAAATTCATACTGAATAAATGTAATGATGGAGAGGGAGTCTTGGTGGATTGGTTGCATTTCACCCTCTAAAAGCAGCCGACAACCATCCCTAGCCCACTTGTACCGCTGTGATGGTGTGAGAGTGCCTTCATTCGTCCACCCTTGAGTCAGGGTCGGCAGGCCAGATCTCTGCAGATGGTGGTCAACATCTCAGAAAGAAGGCAGGGCATCCCAGAAACAGAATCAGCTGAATCATTTCAGCAGCTGTCAATGCTGAAACATTTTTGTGTTGATCTCTTCGACTCGGGTATTTCACAACATAGTAATGCCAATATGTTTAAATACAGGCAAAAAAGCTCAAACATTTTTTTTCATAGACCTTCCATGATGATTACTGGGGTGCTTTTTTTTTGGAAGACAAAAATCTCTACACAATCACCATGTCCTTATTTGCTGGTACCGTAACAAAGGCTGGTTCTGCCTATTAGCTTTCCAGCTTCGCCCAAGAAGCACATGCTGTTCAGCAGTAGTGAGCAAACGACTTTGGCTGAAGGCCAGTGTTTGGGCGAAGTAGGAAGCAGCATCGGTTGAGATGTGCATGTTTTATTGCAGCCATATTGTGAGGAGGGGGTAGTATTAAATGAGGTCGAGATTACAGAAGATGAAGAGGCAGGTTTGGGATGGAAGATACTAAATTTGGAATTGAATGTGTTAAGTTTGAGGTCACTGTGAGAAATCCAGAAGCAGACATAAAGAGAAGTCATGAATCGGGCATATGTGTTTGCCGTATTTATGGATGAAGTCCAGATTTCTCTCCATCAAACACTAAAAACAAAAATGGAGAATAAAAATTAAAACAGGAGAAGTCTTGCTATGTCTCTTTTTTAATTGTACTCCCAGGAAGAGCAATGCAGAGATACAGATAGTGGCCCGGGGTAGGTGGCTGATGTTCACACTTAGAAGGCAGCATGGTACCGTGATTTTTTTCCCAAAACTTAGTGAGGAAAATGAAACAACAGCTCTGGTTCCTCGTACAATTCTCTTTGCAAAAGCTGCGACGCATTGTGATGGATGCAGGAACACGACCAGATGCACTGGGCGCCAGGCTCGTAATGAAGCACAGGAGTTTGTAATTACCTTCTCCTCTTGTGAGAAGAGAAGGATAATTAAACAACCAAGTCCCAGCAGATGCTCAAAAAGGGTTTATGATTGTTAAGGCGAGCCCTAAATTCACTTGTATTTTAACTCTTGACAGTATCAGGGAATTATTGTTTCCCCTAAAGTATTTAATGTTTCCTGAAATAATTGCTTCAAGTCTGAAGCGATTGTGTAGGTTGGCTTTAAAAATTCAGGCAGTAAACATGTATTAAATAACTACCAGGTAGGGGTGTGTGTGAAGCTTTGGTGTTGACGTGCTCAGTTCTTGTCCTCAAATAGTTCACAGTCTAAAGGAATGGATGATCCTGGAACCAGTGTATAATGTATAGTGGTTGATGTTTTAATAATGATTTTTAGATTTCTCTTTTTACCTTTCAGACTGGAGGAGTTTGTGTCATAGGTTTTAGCTACCAGAAAAACTGGAAATCTCTGTCAAGAGGTGAGTTTAAGGGATGTCAGATCTCAACCCTGAGTGAGATGAGCCAGTTGTATGACAATCACGAGGAAGGGTGCTCTAGGCAGTGGGCACAGCTTAGTCAAAGACCACCCAGCTAAAAATGAGGTTGGTCTTTGGAAGAACAGAAATAAGGCCAGTGTGGCCAGAAGCAAGTATGCAAGAGGTGACTGACAGTAGTCAAGGATGAGGTACACACAGGTAAGAGACTTTGATAATGCAGTAAATTATTTGCAAAAATGTGTAAGATCATTCCTCTGTCTGTGCCCAGGCTGCTTTGCAATGTGACTTTCCAGCACCTCTTCTAAAGAAGTGAAGTCTATTTCTAAACCCTTGAATCTGGCCTGGCTTTTTACTTTCCTTGGGCACAGAACACAGAGGAAGTGTTGTTGTAACATTTCCAAACGTGGCTTTGCACAATTCTACTCCCTCTGACTGAATATCGTGTGAAAATGACTGGCTGCCACTCTGAAAGATGGAGTCCATGTGGAGAAAAGCTAACTGCTCCAGCCCACGGTCAGCTAGCCCCCAGCTGGCCACAGACGCAGGAGGGGCCCCCAGCCAAGAGCAAATGAACCTGTAACAGGTCAGCAGCACATCCTCTGTGAGCCCAGCCCTACTTATCAAAAACAGTGCTGTGAACTCAAAAAATGTTGTTCTCAGCCAATGTCCTCTAGGGTAATTTTTAATGGATTTTTTGTGGATCAAAAACTAGCTGATGCAGGTAAAAATCAGATTATATTGAACATTGTAAGCTACATTGAATAGTTTAGATATTTGTGCACTTGCTGTGCAAAGACATTAAAGTGTTTGAGATCAATTTCATGTTTTAATAGCATTCTGATGATTAGAAAAAGAGTTCAGGAAGGCCCAAGAATGACACCACTGAGATCATTTGGGAAACACTTGCAATGGACAAGTGAAAATAATGTTGATTAGAGTGGTAATACTGGAAATGAAAGAAAAAGAACAGAAATATGTATATATTTTGAATGAATAACAGTCAAGATTTAATGAATGATTGTATACAGTTGGTGAGAGAAAGAAAAGAATCAACGATTCTTTCAACAAATATTGTGTGCTTCTAAGTTTTTGAAAATGATAAAGTATCCCTGAACAAAGGCACAGACCTTGTCATCGTAGAACTACAGTATCCTAGATGTTAAACAAATATTCACAGAAATAAAGGCAAAATTGCTACCGTTATAGTGTTTTTAGAGAAAAGGTTCATATGTTGCTGTGGAAGCTTCCTGATACTGGAGTCCATATAGTTTAGCACTGTGCTATAGGCTATCATTTTTCAGATTACAGACTCGATATCTACGTTATTTTGTCATTACAGTGCTGACTTGTGGCCAGAATTCTTTTAGAAAATAAAATAGGTACAGATATCAGTATACATTACAGAGGTTAATGATACTTAGAATTTAATGAATTCATGTTTTATTTTAAATTTATGTCATGCATTGAGAAATAATGTATGTGTGTGAGTGTATTTGCATTCATCTGCAAATCAAAAATGTAGGAAAAGCACACATAGAGCATAGGGTTTGAAATTATATTCTATATAAATACGGTTTAGGCCAGATGCTTATCAACTTCCTGTTAAAAAGCCTCTAATAGTTGGGAGTAGAGATACTTTTATCTTCTAACATAAGAAAAAATATAAACCATCTCATATTGTTTGCTCAAACAGTTAGGTCTGCATTTAGTTTTTAGCCCAGAGCAAAGTGATGTTGGTCAATTGCTACTGATGTAACAGCTATCAGTTTTGCAGGAAAAGTGACTGATTTCCACAGAAAAGTTAAAAATTATATTCTATTTCCTTCTTTATTTTTTTCTCCATGTTGGTCAGGCTGCTCTTGAACTGCTGACCTCTGGTGATCTGCCCACCTCAGTCTCCCAAAGCGCTGGGATTACAGGTGTGAGCCATCGCACCCAGCCTTTTTCTTGCTTTTCTAGTGCCTTGAGTTGCATCATTAGGTTGTTTATTTGAAGGCTATTTTTCATGTGTTTACTGCTATAAAATTCCCCCTGAGTGGTGATTTTTCTGTATGTACAGGTTCTGGTTTGTTATCAGTTATTTTAGCCAAGCACATTGCTATCTAAAATAAAATCAGGTTGTTTTATTTTTCTGTCAATATTGCTTGTTTCTCCTTCTCTATAGCTGTGTTAGCATCATGAGTATTAAAAAGCAAAGCCATTTTAAGCATTGTTTAAATGAAATGTTACATAAACGACATGTATTATGAAGTGTTATATGACATAACATTAATAAATTAAGAAATAGTGTACGTTACTTTGGTTCAATAAATAAATATCAATAAAGTATGGTGTATGTATATATACACATATATACATATTAATACACATATATACATATAGTGTGTAAATATACCTATGTCTATATACACCTACGTGTATATATATTACTATATGTATATATGTGTATATATAATATTACATACACATAGACATAGTAATATATATATATCATATATATTATATATACATAGGTGTAATATATATTATATATATATATATACACAGGTGTATTATATATAATATTACTATGGTAACATGCAATTAAAATACTACTCAGTTAATCGATTGTATATAAATTAGCTCAAATATCAAAATATATCTTTGAAATTTCTTAACTTTTTAAGCTTGAATTATCACAAATACCATCCCAGACTTACCTGTATAATATAGAATTTCTGATTTGCATTGGAGTTGCATTAATATATATGATGGGAGAAAATATTTGAAGAAATGTGAACTGAAACACTTAAGTATTATCCTTTATTCTAGGGTCATTCTATATCAGCTTTTTTTTTTTTGAAATAATGTGTCAGTAATATTGACAGAAAAATAAAACAACCTGATTTTATTTTAGATAGCAATGTGCTTAGCTAAAATAACTGATAACAAACCAGAACCTGTACATACAGAAAAATCACCACTAAGGGGGAATGTTATAGCAGTAAACACATAAAAAATAGAAAGCCTTCAAATAAACAACCTAATGATACAACTCAACGGACTAGAAAAGCAAGAAAAAGTCTCGGCGCAGTGGCTCACGCCTGTAATCCCAGCACTTTGGGAGACCAGGGTGGGCAGATCACCCGAGGTCAACAGGTTGAGACCAGCCTCACCAACATGGAGAAATCTGGTCTCCACTAAAAATACAAAATTAGCTGGGCATGGTGGTACATGCCTATAATCCCAGCTACTCAAGAGGCTGAGGCAGGAGAATCCCTTGAACCTGGTGATTATTCATATTCAGTGATCATTCATACTCAGAGAAAGACCTGAGAAGACCTTAAGTTTATGTCTCAGGCTAATTCTCAGCACAAAACAGCCTACAATTAAAACAAAAA
Source organism: Cebus imitator (assembly GCF_001604975.1). Lineage (NCBI taxonomy): Eukaryota > Metazoa > Chordata > Mammalia > Primates > Cebidae > Cebus > Cebus imitator. The sequence goes on along the minus strand of NW_016107388.1, from coordinate 713,385 downwards.
CAAAGGCAAAAAGCAGCAAACCCTGAGAAAGGAGTTTCTCTGCATAACATAGGAAGGGAGGAGAGGGTTACCACATTATTAGGATTTAAGCATTTAGTTTTCAACAAAATATAACAAGGCATGCAAAAGACAAGTAAGTATAGCCCATTAAAGAAATAAACAAAAACTTTCACTGAGAAGAACCAGATGGTAGATCTTCTAAAGACTTTAAAACTATCTTTATGATGCTCAGCTAACTAAAGGAAGATGTGGAGAAAGTCAAGCAAATGATATATGAACAAAATAGAGTTGTCAGTAAAAAGAAAAAAGAAACCAAAAATAAATTCTGGAAATGAAAAGTACAATAACTAAAATTAAACATTGAGTCAATGTTGAATTCCTGCCTTTCTGGGATTCAAAAGCAAATGTGAGCAGCCAGAAGAAAGAATCAGTGAACTTGAGGATAGGACAATGAACATGATGAAACCTGAGGACCAGAATTTTAAAAAATTAAAGAAAAATGAACAGAGTCATCAGGTGGGACATCATCAAGCAGAACAGTGTATGCAGTATGGGAGTGTCAGAATAAGAAGAGAAAGAGAAAGGGGCAGAGTAGATGTTTTAGGGTGTTATGACCAAAACCACACAGTTGATGAAAAACATGAATATAAGCATCTGAAAACTCAGCAAACTCAAAATAAGACTCAAAAAGAGATAAAAACCAAGACACATTATAATGAAATTATTAAAAATCAAATACACAAAATAAAAGCAGGAAGAGGGAAATAATTCATCACATTAGAGGGAACTTCAATAAGATTATCAGATTTCTCATCAGAAACCCTAGAGGTCAGAAGGCAGGTAGAGGATATATTCAAAGTGCTGAAAGAAAAAGAAGCCTCTAATTTCAGCACTTTCATAGGCCAAGGACAAAGGATCACTTGAGCTCCAGAGTTTGAGCCTGGTCAACATAGTGAGACCATCTCTACAATAAATTTAAAAATTTTTGCTAGGTTTGGTGGTGTGTGCCTGTGGTCCCAGGTACTCAGGAGGCTGAAGTGGGAGGATCCCTTGAGCCCAAGAGACTGAGGCTACAGTGAGCCATGATTGCACCAGCACTGCGGGCTGAGTGACCTTGTGGAAAAGAAAAAGTGAGACCTGTCAAAAAGAAAAGAGAAAAGACTATCATTGAAGAATCCTGTATCCAACAAAACTATCCTACAAAAGTGAAGGAGAAACTAAGGCATCTCCAGGCAAACAAAACCTGCGGGAGTTAATTCCAAGTAGACCTGCCCTTCAGAAAATGCTAAAGGGAGTCGTGAAAGGTGAGTGAAAGGACACTACACAGTAATGTAGCCATATGAAGAAATGGAATCTCAATAAAAGTAAATACAAAGGCAATTATACAAGCTACTATTACTGTAATGGCAGTTTTTAACTCCTTTTTGCTTTCTACATGATTTTTGAGACAAATACATAAAAAAACAGTGACTTAAAGGCTGGAATCATTGTAACTTTGTTGTGTAACTCCATATTTTATTTTTAATATGACTTCAGAGAATTATGCATTTAAAATAATTACTTGTTTGTTTCTGAATATGAAACTTATAAAGATATAATTTTGTGACATGAACAGCTGAAAGGAGAGGGGACAGAGCCGGAAAGACGTGTCTATATGTTTACAGGCTGTGTGCAGTGGCTCATGCCTGTAATCCCAGCACTTTGGGAGGCTGAGGCGGGTGGATCACCTTAGGTCAGGAGTTTGAGACCAGACTGGTCAACATAGTGAAGCCTTGTCTCTACTAAAAAATTACAAAAATTAGCTGTACATGGTGCACACCTGTAATCCCAGCTACTTGGGAGGCTAAGGAAGGAGAACTGCTTGAACCCGGGAGGCAGAGGTTGCAGTAAGCCAAGATCATGTCATTGCACTCCAGCCTAGGTGACAAGAGAGAAATTCCATCTCAAAAAAAAAAAAAAAAAAAGATAGAAGTAAACCTCTAATGATTTAGATATAAATGAATTAAACTTTCTAAGTAAAATACAAATATTGGGAGAAGGGAGAATAGCAAATTATCTAGCTACATGCTGTCTATAAGAAACTCATTTTAGGTCACAAAACACAAATAAATTTAAAATGAAAGGACGGAAAAAGATTCTATAGATATCGTAACAAAAAGACAGCAGGAATGGCTATACTCATATCAGATAAAATAAATTTTAAATCAAATACAATTAGAAGAGATGTACCCGGACATTTGTATTAGTCAGGGCTCTCTAGAGAAAGAGAACCAATAAAGTATAAATATATAACGTGATGTATCACGATATAAAACGGGATTTACTATGGGAATGGTCTCATGTGATTAGGAAGACTGAGAAGTCCCACAACATGCTGCCTGTCATCTCAGCTCAAGTCCAAAGACCTGAGAACTCAGGGAGCTAATGGGGCAGGTCTCAGTACAAGGCTGAAGGCCTGAGAACCTGAAGTTCTGAGGTTCAAATGCAGGAGATGTGTGTTTCAACTCCAGAAGAGAGAATAAATTTGCTTTTTCTCTGCCTTTTTGTTGTTTCTGGGTTCTCAGTTGATTAGACAGTGCCCTCAAACATTGAATAAGGGAGGGTCTCCATATTCAGTCCACTGAATAAATGCCAGTCTATTCCAGAAACATCCTCAAAGACATACACAGAAATAATGGTTTACCAGATATCTTAGTATCCTTTAACCCACTCAAGTGGACACTTAAAACTGCTAGCCAATACAGCATTATATATTAATAAAAAGTTGAATACAGCAAGAAGATATAACAATTATAAACATTTATGCACCTAACAAAATACCATCATTATATATGAAGCAAAACTGAAAAAATTAAAGGGAGAAGTAGACAGTTCAACAATAATAGTTGAAGACTTTGATACTCAATCTTAATAATTAATAGAATAACTAGACAGAAGATAAATAAACATACTAATAAAGTACAGATTTAAAAGGCATATACAGAACACCCTACCCAATGACAACAGCACACATATTTGTCTCAAGTCCATCTGAGACATTTTCTAAGATAGATCATGTGTTAGGTCACAAATTGGGATCAAAACATTTAGAAAGATAAAAATAATACAAAGTATTCTAACTACAGTGGGATAAACTTAGAAATAATTAACAGAACTGAAAAATTCACAAATTTTGGGAAATTAAATAACCAATGGACCAAATACTGAATTACAAAGAAAAATTCAAAAATTCTTACAGGTGAACAAAAACGAAAACATAAGATACCAAAACTTACAGGACACAGTGAAAGTAGTGCCATTGGGAAATTTATAAACACTTACATTGAACAATAAAAAAGATCTAAAATTAAAACCTTGGCAAACTAAACTCAAATCTAACAAAAGGGAGTAAATATATATTAAAATAGAGATAAATAAAATATATATTTTTTAAAAATAGAAAAATATACAAAAGTTGGTTCTTTGATTAAAAAATTGACAAAACTTTAAGTAGATGAACTAAGAAAAAAAGGAGAGAAGACTCAAATACTGAAAATCAGAAACAAAATTGGAATGTTATTATTAATTTTAGAGAAATAAAAAAGATTATGACTACTATGAACAACTGTATGCCAACAAATTGGATAAACTATATAAAATTGATATATTTTTAGAAACACAAAACAAGACTGACAAAAAAACTAGTGAATATGAATATACTTATATCTAGTAAGGAGATGGAATCAGTAGTCAAAATCTACCAAAGAAGAAAAATATTTACTAACTCATTTTATGAAGCTAGTATGACCTTGATACCAAAACTAGACAGATACTGTAAGAAAACTACATACCAACATCCCTAAGAAAAATTAGGTCATGATACTCAACAAAATACTAGCAAACTGAATTCAATAGCATATTAAAAAGGATTATATGTCATGACCAAATGGGATTTATTGCTGGAATGCAAGGATCGTTCCAAAAATTAACATAATACACCACATTAACAAAATAAAAGAGAAAAAAAACCACATGATCATCTCAATTAATGCAGAAAAAATCATTTTAAAAATTCAAGACCCTTTTATAATGAAAGTACTCAACAAACTAGAAATAGAAAGAAACAATCTTAACATAGTAAAGGTCATATTTGAAAAACTCATATCGTATTCATTGGTGAAAGACTGAAAGCAGTTTCTCTAAGATGAGAAATAAGTCAAGAATGCCCACTTTCACCACTCTACTCAACATAAAACTGGAGGTACCCACCAAGTAAATTAGACAAAAAAAAAAAGAAACGGCATCCAAATTGGAGGTAAAGAAGTAAAATTATCTGTTTGCAGGTGATAAGAAAGAAAAAGAAAGGTTACATGCAGAAAACTCTAAAGATTCCACAAAAATACTGTTTTGGCTAATAAATGATTCAGCAAAGTAGAGGAATACAAAGCCAATACAAGCAAAAATTAGTTGCATTTCTACACAGTAACAGTGACTGATCTGAAAAGGCAATTACGAAACAATTCTATTCACAATAGCATGATAAAGAATAAAATACTTGAGTTAACCACAGAGTTGAAAGATTTATACAATGAAAGCTACAAAACACTGTGCAAATAAATGTAAGATGATATAACAAAAATGGAAAGACATACCATTTTTATGGACTTGAAGACTTAATATTGTTGAGATGTAAATACTACCCAAATTGATGTACAGGTTCAACATAATTTATATTAACATATCAATGAGATTTTATTCTAAGAATAGAAAATCTCATCTCAAAATTTATATGGACTCTTAAAAGACCCCAATGGCCAAAACAATCTTAAAATAGAACAGTTTAAGACCCACAATTCCTCATTTCAAAACTTCCTATATAGCTATAGTAATCAGCATTATATGGTACAGACTGAAAGACAGGCATATATCCTAATGGAGTAGACTACAGAGTCTACTCAGTCTACTACAGAGTCTACAGAGAAATTTCTGTCTCTTCAACTATTGGTGCTGAAAAACGTAGAAGAATTAAGTTTGAAACTTATCTAACACCATATAAAAAATTAACTGAAAAGGGATGAAAGACTTAAACGTAAGACCAAAAACGTAAGACCAAAAAAATAAGTAAAGAGCCTAAAAAAGTCCAGATTTTATAGGCATTCTTATAAGAAAATGTAGGGTAAAAGCTTCATGACAGTTGATATTTGTCTATCATTTACTGGATATGACACAAAAAACACAGGAAACAAAAGAAGAATAGACAAATTGGACTTCATTAAAATTTTTAAAACTGCATATCAAATGACAGTATAAACAGAGGAAGAAGTCAATGCATAGACTCAGCGAAAATAATTGCCAATCATATGTCCAATGAGATATTAATATCCAGAATTGTAAAATAATGTACTGTGGAAAATAATTTCGTGGTTCTTCAAAAAATTAGAATTACTGTATGATTCAGCAATTCCGCTTCTACATACATACTCCAAAGCAGTGAAAGCAGTTCTCAAATAGATATGTTTGAACCATGTTCATCAAAGCATTATGCACAATATTTAAAACATGGAAGCAACCCATGTTCATCGGGGGGTGAATGAACAAGCAAAATATGGTTTATGAATACAATAGAATATTATTAAGCTTTTAAAAATAAGGAAATTCTGCAAAATGCTACATGTACAAATCTTGTGGATAGTATGCTAAAAAAAAAGTCAATCATGAAAAGAAAAACATTGTATAATTCCACTTATACTAAATACTTAGGGTAATCAAAATGATAGAGAAAGAAAATAAAATGGTATTAGCTATGGGCTGAGGGGAAGGGGAATAAGGAGTTAACATTTAATGGATATAAAGTTTTGGTTTTACAAGACATAATGGGCTACGAAGATAGATGGTGGTGATAGTTGCACAGTATTACAAATGTATTTAATATCACTTAACTGCACACTTAAAGTTGTTACAAATGGTAAATTTTAAGAGGAATAAAATCCTATCATTTACAGCAACATGTATGGAACTGGAGGACATTATGTTAAGTGAAATAAGCCAAGCACAGAAAGACAAATATAGCATGTTCTATCTCATATGCTGGAGCTTAAAAAGTAGATTTCATGATGATACGGAATAGATTCGTAGTTACTAGAGGCCAGGAAGGGGAGGATGCAGGGATGAAGGGCAAAAAATTACATACTTATATTTGTTACCACTAAATTATACACTGAAACGTGGTAAAGGTATTAAGTTTTTAGAAATTAAAAGATAAAAATTAAAAAAATGCATATTATGTATATTTTGCCACAATACAAAATTTTGAAGGAAAACATGCTGGGTAAATTTAATATCCAAATGTCTTTTAAAATGTGTCTCAACCTGTTAAAATGCACAATGATAAATTCTAGATGGATTATAGGTATGAATATGAGTGAAGAAACTAGAGAAAAATATTTCATATAGTTGCAATAGGCAAAAATTATTAAAATACACATAAAACAATATAAGTATACATAATGAAAAATATTGATAAATTAGTTTACATTAGAGTATAAACTTCTAAAAACAATGATAAAACCCAATTAAAAATGGGCAAAAGCATGAATAGGTATTTCTCAAGTGACAGCATGCAAATAACTAATAAGCACATGAAAAAATATTCAACATCATTTAAGAAATGAAAATCAAAACCACAAAGAGAAGTGAGGATGGCTATTATTTAAAAAAACAAACAAATCAGTTAACAAATGTTGAAAAGGATATGGAGGAAATGGAACTCTTGGCATTACTGATGATAATGTAAAATGGTAAAGTTGCTGTGGCAAACAGGAGTTCCACAAATCTTAAACACTGAATTTGAATTGTCATATGATCCAGAAATTCCACGTCTCATTATACACCTCAAATACTTGAAAGCAGGATTTGAACAGATATGTGTTCATAAGTGTTTGTAGCATCATGATTCACAATGCTCCAAATGTAGAAACAATTCAGATGTCCATGTATACCCAAATGTGGCACATACGTACAGTGCAAACTATTAAGCCTTAATAAGGAGTGATATTTTGATACATGCTATAATATGGAAGAATTTACAAAATATTATTCAAGTGAGATAATCCAATCTTAAGGCCAAGTACTGTTTTATTGCTCTTATATGTTTTAACTGGAAAAAATTGTATAAGGCCAGAACATGGAATAGTAGTAATTACGAGCTTGGGGAAGGGGTAATTAGTATTTATTTTTCATGGGCACATAGTCTGTGTTAAGATGATGAAATTGTTTTGGAATTGGATAGTGGTGATTTTTACAAAATAATATGAAAATATTTATTACCTGGAGTTGTATGCTTGAAAATGGTTAAGATTGTCAATTTTATGGTATGTATGTTTTGCCAAAATGGTAAATATACCAATATGGTGAAATACACATAATATTTTAAAAACTATTAAAGCTTCTCTTGCAAAGTAAGAACAGTAAAGGGACTTTCTTAACTTGAAAAGGAGTATCTACAAATATCTCTAACATCATAGTTGTGATGAAAACAAGACAAAAATGTTCCCCTTCACCACTCTTTCCAAAATTGTACTATTAGGCATAGCTAATGCAATAAGACAAGAAAAAAAAAGGTGTACAAATTGAGAAGGAAGAAATTATTACATTATTCTTTGTTCTCTAATGGCATGATTGCATAAAAAGTCTGAAAGAATTAACAAACAGCTCCTGGAATTAATCAGTAAATGTAGCAAGTCTGAAGGATACAAGGTCAATATACAAAGTCAATCAATGTTTTTTATACTATTAAATAGCAATGAACAAGTGGAATTTGAAGTTAAAAGACAATAGCATTTAGATAAGCATTCCCGAAAATAAAACACTCAGGTATAAATCTGTAGCCACTTTGTAAGATTGTTTGGCAGTTTCTTTTAGAACTAAACATATTCTTACTATACAATCCAATAATTGTACTCTTTGGTATTTACCCAAAGGAATTGAGAAATTGTCTACAAAAAAATTTATTCACAAAAAAGCCTGCACACAAATGTTTACAGAAGCTCTCTTCATAACTACAAAACTTGGAAACAACCAAAATGTCTTTTCATTCTGTGAACTGATAAAAAAACTGTGGTACACCCAATGAAGTATTATTCATCACTAAAATTATATGAGCAATCAATCAAGCCACAAGAACACAGAGAAATCTTAAATGTATATAATACGTAAAAGATGCTAATCTGAAAAGGCAATACACTATATGTTATCAACTATATGACATTCTAGAAACGTCAAAACTATGGGAAGAGTAAGAAGATCAATGCTTGCCAAGAGTTGGGGATGGGAATGTGTGAAAGGCGCAGAGGACTTTTAAGTCAATAAAAGTACTTTGTATAACACTAAACAATGGATACACATCATTATGTATTTGTCCAAACCCCATAGAATGCACAACACCAAGACCGAATCCTAATGTAAACTATGGACTCTGGGTAAGTATGATATACTAATACAGTTTCATTAACTGTAAAAAAAATGCATCACTCTAATGGGAGATGTTGATAATGGGTGAAGCTGGGGATAAAAGGTGTATGGGAAATCTCTACACGTTCCTCTTAAGTTGATGTGAGCTTAAAACTTAAAAGACTTTTTTTTTTTTTTTTTCCCCCAGAGTGTGGCTCTATTGCCCAGGCTGGAGTGCAGTGGCACTGTCTCAGCTCATTGCAAAGTCCACCTCCTGGATTCAAGCAGTTCTCCTGCCTCAGCCTCCCAAGTATCTGGGATTACAGATGTGCACCGCCATGCCCAGCTAATTTTTGTATTATTAGTAGAGATGGGGTTTCACCATATTAGCCAGGCTGGTCTCAAACTCCTGAACTCAGTCACCTGCCTCAGCCTGCCAAAGTGCTGGGATTACAGGCATGTGCCACCACATCTGGCCAAAACTGCTCTTAAAAAAAAGGGAAAGTCTTTGAAAACTTTTAAGATCTCTGCTAATCCAAAGGTTCTTTAATAGAATGAAAATGTCAGCCACAAAGAGGGAAAGATGCTTTCAATACATAAATCTAAAGTGGACAGAATTCTAAGAAAGCCCTCAAGATTGTATTTCTTGGTATATTCACCACATATAGGAGACCTTCCTTTCCTCATGAGCAAAGATCTGTGAATATAAGGAGATACTTTTATGATTATGTTGCTATAACAAAGACATTTTGCCGATACCATTAAGATGTCTATTTAGTTGACTCCAAAGGAAAATTATCTTGGGTTGACTTGATCTAATGAAGTGAGTCTTTTAAAGAGGCAGTAGTGGAAGCCTACCTGCTGTCGTAGATGAGAGAACAGTCCAGTTGTGAATTTCTGATGGAGAGAGTCAAGTGGCTTGGATATGGAGGTGGCCTCTGGGAACTGAGATTGACCCTCGGCACACAGACAGCAAGGAAGCAGAGAGCTTTGCCCTACATCCATAGGGAATTGAATTCTGCCAATAGCCTAAAACGGCTCTGATGTGATTGATTCCTATAACATTCATATATGTTGATGCTATAATAAATGGCATTTTAAGCTTAATTTTCTAATTGTTCATAGCATATATAAATTAAATAATTTGATTGAATTTGTATGGATTAGAAAATTGAAGATTTTGATTTTAGTTATTAATCCTGCTAATACATCTATAGATTTTTTTAATGTTCTGCATATACAGTTATGTCTTCTGCAAGTAATGATAATTCTATTTCTTCTTTTCCAAGTCCTTATGCCTTTAAAAATAGTTTCTCTAATTGTATTGACTCTGCCTTTGAATATTAAATGAGACTTCCAGTATAATAAAAATTTTATTATAGAGAAAATATGTTGTTCTATTTAACAGATACTCTCTCAGATTAAAGAATTTCACTTTTATTCCTAGTTTGTTAAATTTAATTTATTAAATCAATTAATTTAAATAATTGAATTTATTTAAATAAATTATTAAGTTTAAATAAATCGCTAAATTTATTAAAATTTATTTTATTTAATTTGTTTTAAATTTCCCATCTGACAATCATTTCAATAGTTTCGAACATGCGTATTATGCTATTTGGGGTTTTCTGAGCTTCTTAAATCTGCAGGTTATTGCCTTTCACGAGCCTCCGAAAATCATCAGCCATCACCTCTTTGAATGTGGCCAGTGTCCCATTTCTGTTACCCCTCTTTTCTATGACTCCACTTGCAAATGTCTTATCCCTTTTGATTGTTCCCACTTCTCTAATGCATTGTTCACCTTTTTCATATTTTGTCTCTCTATGCTTTGAATTCGCTGTTTATAATTAGACGAGCCATTTATTAAAACATTGCAGAAGAAAGAAAACCTAATCTGCAATTGGTTGAACATCAGAATTTAGTCCCTGGAAGAATGGAAAAGTAAGTTTTTAAAACCAGTCAAATTTCTTACAGAAGTAAATGTACTTTATCATACATGTCAGTAATTGTGCTTCTTGATGTTTATCCAAATGAGTTGAAAACATTTCTCAAAAATACCTGCACGTGAATGTTTATAGTAGATAAATCATAATTGCCGCATCTTAGAAGCCACCAGTATTTTTCTCAGTAAGTGAATAAACTGTGGTACATGCAGACATATTAAATAAATTAAAAAAGATCAATGGATGCAGGGGGTTCTAAACCTAAGGTAGAGGAGGAATGGATAGTTAGACCAGAGGGGATTATTTATTTATTTATTTATTTATTTTTATTTTTAAGGCATTAAAACTTTTCTGTCTGATAAAACAATGATGGACATATGTCATTATGTATTCATCAAATCTTATAGACTATACCAGACTAGGGGTGAACTCTAATGTAAACCACAGATTTCCAGTAATAATCATGTATCAAAATCAGTTTATTGATTATAACAAATGCACTGCCCTGGAGAGGAATGTTGGTGACAAGGGAGGTTGTGCGTGTGTGACGGCAGTGCATATATGGGAATCTTCTGATTTCTTAGGCAATTTTGCTGTGAACCTAAAACAGCTCTAAAAAAATTGTCTATTTTTATAAAATCAGATATTGTGAAATATGTGGTGTCTTAAATAAATATCAACATAAACAGCTCATAAATATTCTCTCCTACTCCAATCATACTTTTAGAATTTCATATAATTTAAAAGCCTGCACAAAAATAGAGCTATAATATACACCTTAAGAAATACAGCCAAGATCCTTTTATAAGTAAAGAGCCTAAAAAAGTCCAGTTTTGTCTTATTGAATCTCCCTAAAAAAGGAAAATGTAAACTGAGTTAATTCCAACAGACTATGGATCTTAGCCTACCTAATCCTACTACTGTGCTGTAAATATAACAATGTGAAAGCCGTCTATTGCAGTTTTAAACTTTTCTCTGTTGAAAGGAAATAACAGATAGGTACTTATTGAATTTTCTTAATATTTGGCTGGTGTGAGGAACTGTGGCAACAACCGCCAAGTATTTTTTGAAATTCTGTTTGAATTTAAAAAGTAATTGGCAGAAAGATAATATTTAAAATATTGAGTATTCCCCTCTGACACTACAAGATATATCTATTTAGCTAAAGACTTCATTGAATGACTTTCATTATAGCTTCATAATTATCTTTGTACATAACTGGAAGTTTTATTTTCTTATATAATTTTATATTGTTATTCTCAACAGAAATATTTCAACCCATTATTATTAAATTTTCTTTCACATTATGAGATACTCTGACCAAAAATATAAGGAAATTATAAAAACATGTGAATCACACATTTTTATAAATGTTAATGTTTTATATGAGTTTTATACTTTGATTGAATAGAATATCACATTGCAGTTTGTTCACCTTTATCTATTCTTAAATTCTTTTCAACTTCTTCACGAGAAATACTCACTCTTTGTAGATGAACAAAAACTTACACATAATCTGGGTTTCTCTAGGTAGAAACCATTTGCACAAAATGACTTTTGTTTCTTTCTTTCAAATTGTTGTAACTCGTATCTCACTTCTTAGCCTTTTGCACTGGTTTGTCTATTTAGAATGCAGTAATGTTTAAAAGGTTTGATCTATCCATCATTCTCAGCAAACTGACACAAGAACAGAAAATCAAACACCGCATGTTTTCACTCATAGGCGAGTGTTGAACAATGAGAACACATGAACACAGGGAGGGGCGCATCACACACTGGGGTCTGTGGGGTAGAACTAGGGGAGGGACAGCGGCGGGGGGGAGTTGGGGAGGGATAACATGGGGAGAAATGCCAGATATAGGTGATGGGGAGGAAGGCAGCAAACCACACTGCCACGTGTGTACCTATGCAACAATCTTGCATGTTCTTCACATGTACCCCAAAACCTAAAATGCAATAAAATATATATTTTTTAAAAAAGGTTTGATCTAGTGTCCATTTTGTACTTTTTCTTTAAATATAAAAATTGATACTTACAGTCTATGATTGTATTGTGATTTGTCTGCAATTTATTCTTTTTGCAATTTATTACTATTGCAGTAGGATGCATTAAAATTTTGTAAATAAGCAAACTTAGTGTTATCTCTGAGTCATGAATCTATCTAACAATTTACAACAAAGGAGTAATTCTTCCCCTTAGCTTTATTAGGAGAGATGCTGAGATACAATAAACATCTAGTACTAAATGTCTACTATATAACTTCCTGTACTCCGGTATCATATCTGACATTGAATATTGTGGAACATAAAGCTCATGTTCTGTGGGATCTACTCAGAACCTAACAGTACAGCAAAGACAGAGATTCAACAGTTGCAGGAGAAAGCCTCCATGGAGCTTCTCTATCTAACAGCAGAAACTTCTGAAGAACGAGGACTATCATAAATTCCATTCTTAGGGTGGCTTCTAACCCAGGAGAGAAATCAAGAGTAAACCTGTTATGAATTTGCTCACTAGGGAAGTTTTCGGTCAACATGAAGACTGAAAGACCACTGCTACCTGCATTCACATTTTTACAAACTTTACCTCCTGTTTCTTCTCTTTAAAAAATCCATTTGTCTTTCCTAAAGAAACAAACCTGTTTGTCCTCCCTGTAGAAGTCTTTTCTCTCCCCTCCCTTTCCCCTTGTACGTTAGGTATATAAACACCATATTCTAACCACCCCTTTGAGTTATATATCATGGAGGACTCCTGCATGCATGCATGTTGCATGTGTAAATAAACTCTTCTCTCTGTCTCTCTGTCTCTCTCCTCTCTCTCTCTCTCTCTCTCTCTCTCTCTCCCCCTCCCCTCTCTTTCTCTCTCTCCCTCTCTTTCTGTGGAGTGCAGTGGTGCGATCTTGGCTCACTGCAGCTTCCACCTCCTGGGTTCAAGCAATCCTCCAACCTCAGCCTCCAGAGTAGCTGGAATTACAGGGGTGCGCCAACATGCCTGGATAATTTTTGTGTTTTTAGTATTTTAGTAGAGACGGGGTTCCACCATGTCAGCCAGGCTGGTTTCAACTCCTGACCTCAAGAGAGCTGCCTGCCTTGGCCTCCCACCAGGGCTGGCATTATAGATGTGAGTCACCCTGCCTGGCCTCTCTCTTCCTAATCTGTCTTTTGTCAGATTAATTCACAGACCTCCAATGACTGAATATGATTCAATGATTTATAATTATCTTTGTAAATAACTTGAAATATATTTTCTAGCGTTATATAATTTTATATTGTTATTCTCATCAGAAGCGCTTCAACCCATTCTTGTTAACTGGTCTTTTTGCATTATAAAATAACCTGACCAAAAATACAAGGAATATTATAAAAATATATGAATCACAAATTCCTGCCTTCTTTATTAGATCATATATTAAAACCTTATAAATGGAAATGAAATAATTAACCTTATCTACTTTTAATAATAGAAACTATGCATTGTTGCAATAATACTGGACAATTTACCTTCAGATAATCTGTTATTGAGAGACATGTATGTATCATTGTATAGCAGAAGATATTTCTGTTCAATTAATTTTAAGAAAGACCATGAGGAAAACATGACAAGAAAGGAGAGAAGAGAGACTAAGAGGAAAGAAGCTGAAGAAAAAAAGGACACATGTCTCTCAAAAAAAATTGAAATATTATGGACCGCATTAATATACAAAAAAAGTAATACAGAATGTATATGGTACACAATTTTATGGCAAATCTTTATCACCAGAAGTAAATACATAGAATTAATTTAAAAAATAAACATTAAAGGCCTACATGCGAATCTATTTAAAGTAATAGTTAATACTTAAATATTCTACAATACAGAAAGGTAAAAAAGTTTAAGAAAATTTCCTAAATTTAATGAGATTTACTGTATTGGCATCAAGTAGTGTATTATGCATTTCAATTACTATTTCGCTTCTTGTGACAAAATTACTGAACAAAATTATGCCGCTATAAAGCTATACTATTTTGTACTTCAAACAAATAAATATTGCCTACGGTTTTCTAAGGTAAACACCAAAGCAGCTGTCCAGACTGGCCACGCTGACCATTGAGATGAAATAAGTATGGTGCTTCTCTGCCTCTCAACAGCACCTCAATATCGATCCAGACCTCTTTTCAAAAAATAAGCAGAAGAAAAAAATGTTCAGATTTTGGACTTTATTTTTTTTTTAATGGAGAGTTGGATATTACAGTTTTAATGAACTTTAAAGTCTCTCTATTCCTAAATTATAATATCAGTTACAATAATATCAATAGAAACTAGGTTAATAGAATTTTAATGCACAAAGATTTATGAATTTTATATCCGTTTTAACTGTACCCTTCCTACTATTATTAGATATTTATAATTCAGTCATTGTCAATAGGCTTCCCCCAGTTCGTCTTCGGATGTCATTACTGGGAGGTGAACATGGGGACAAGCAAATCATGGGATCTGAGTGTCTGCAAATAATCCCTTTTTTTTTTGAGAGGCAGTTACCCAGGCTGGAGTGTTACCCAGTCTTGTTAGCCAGGCTGGAGTGCAATGGCGCGATCTCGGCTCACCACAACCTCCGCCTCCTGGGTTCAGGCAATTCTCCTGCCTCAGCCTGCTGAGTAGCTGGGATTACAGGCACGCGCCACCATACCCAGCTAATGTTTTGTAATTTTAGTAGAGACGGGGTTTGACCATGTTGACCAGGATGGTCTCCAGCTCTTGACCTCGTGATCCACCTGCCTCGGCCTCCCAAAGTGCTGGGATTACAGGTGTGATTGACAAGAGGAAGTTTTGCTGTCTTCAGAACTTGGCTCTGGGCTATGGGTTTGAGAGAGGAAAAGCTCCTCTGAGCTGGTAATGCACCTTTAACTACCTTCCGGTTACTCCAAGTAGACATTTGTCTGGATTTGGATATTGGAATCATTTTCTTTTATAACTTTAGCAGTGGAGCCACTGAACCCATTTCTTGCTTCCTAAGATTTAATTAATGATGGTCAAGGCTTCCTGAATATCTGTCTCGAAATAATCTGAATACTGCCAAATGTCCAGTTTATCCTGAGTAGGACAAATAAACCTCTAGCCACAAAAACATTTAGAGAAAATCACTTGGTGCTCAAAGCTGAAAACCACTCCTTGGTACAAAGTGACATCTCAAAAATATGGAATATTTCATAAATTATTAACACAAAGTAAGTAAATTAAAAAGTACATTTCAAAGATTAAGTATTGTCACAGTTGACTTTTGGGTCTTATGTTTAAATTTCTGTTCCAATAAGTATGTTCTAAGCTCTCAGAAAGAATAAACAACTTAAATAATGTAAATAGCATAATGTGAACAGTGATGTCTTATCACCAAATTTGTAACTCAGAAAGGTTGCTGCTTTTTTTCTCTCTACAAATAAATAAATAACAAGTTTTTATGAAAAACCATGAGACAGGTGTAATAAGAGTGCTGAGGTCTACAAAACATGATCATTTTCAGAATCTTTATTCAGTTGCAGATAAATAGCTAATGTATCAAATAAATGAAAAGAGATGATCTAATACTGATCATAAGGATATGAGGAGTTCAAACAAGAGAAATATCAGTGGATCTTCAAGAATAAGTTAGGAATTTAGCAAAACTTTAGAATACGGAAGAAAACCAAATTCTAAGTGATATAACAGCATCGTTAAAATTGAGAAAAGTCGAAAAATGTATATGTATGAGGTATCTTTCCTCACCGGAACGTTAAATTCTGGGGATTAATGGAAAATGATGGTTTTTTAAAAATATAGAATCAGATTTTAGAAAAATGTAAAGAGCTGAAGAACTCTTTGAACTTCAACTTGTAGGCAAGAAGGAGCCTTCCTCGCAGTGAGGACACAGCAGGCTGTGTGCAGTGTAGCCATAGTAACCAAGTAGTTGATGATGGGGAAGTTTTTATAGAAGAATCCCAGCTAGGGCATGCAGAAGGAGTGATTGCATTTGGATACCCTGCTTTTCAGCCCCAGTGGAAAATAAAAATGGATGGAGACAATGAATAAGGATCACCTGTAAAATAATTTCTTTTAACTATCAGAACTATATATTATTATGCTTCTAGATTTATTAGAAAATTTACCAAAAAATGTAGAGTATAAGGAATATGTACAATGATACCACGGAGACGAAATGGGGCAGATCAAGAATATGTGAAATTTTATAGAAAAAAAACTTAGTTTCAATAAAAACATACTATATTAATAGATGAATACTTATTTACCAATAAAATGACAATCTGTGAGTTTAAAAAAATTCCAGAGCTAAAACATTTTTAAAATGTAGTTGGTGTGTAGATGAAACAAAATTGGTCAAATGTATTTAATTGTTAAAGTTGTATATTGAGCACATGAGAATTCCTTGTATACTCTTTGTACTTCTGTGTTAGCTTTAACATTTCCATAGACAAAAAGTTAAAACAATGTGAGAAAAGAGCTTTGCGGTGGCTTTCATGAATCTGTTCCATCCTATGATCCCCTAGGTGATCTCATATCAGGATTGAATCTCTCAAAGAATAAAAAATTCCTCATTAGGATAAAAGTAATTTTTATTTTTAAAAACACGTAGTTTTTTAAGGAGAAGTGCAAATGTTAAATATGACATAATTAGTGCAATATTAAGAAACATGTGTGAAACCCTTTAGAATGAATGGAATATGAGACCAGTTAAAATGAAAACTAGTCTGATTTCTGCAGGGAAAATTCTTCTCTTGACTCGACATGAAATGCTCATTAGAAAACTTTATCTTCCCAAATGCAAACAAGAAAGTCTTCAGAATTTTTTTCAGAAAATATTACAGCAATATCAATTTATAATTAACTTCTCGAAGATTGATAGAATCCCATTATATTTTCTATATTTTGAGCACTGCAAAATTTCAAGTTCACAATGCTACGTTGGCAGAAGAAACCAAGGTAATATCCTTTGATAGTTTAACACCTGATGGTATATTTTTGAAGCAATTTTATAGGCATGCCCTTAGGAAAGTGGCATTTCAAGAGTAACGTATGATATACTCACTGTAACTAGATACAAATAAGCCTTATAACAGTGCTTTTAAGATTTCTGCTATACTGCTTTTGAATTCTGTCTAGACTTTGATGACAGCATTCAGTTACCAAGCCCAGGTAAGCATATTTAACAATACTTAGGTTAGCACAAAATTATGAAGGTGCCTAATGAGCTGAAACTCTTCCCTTTCACATGAGCAATCCGTGATTTGTGCTGTGCTTCTCTGTATAAAATGACTTCAACACTCTTTCTGGGCTGTAGTAAAACAGTCCTTTCCATTCTTCCTCCCCAGAAATGTAAGTCTAATGACAATTACCGCAATGGAAATAGGGGTTGAATGAAAAAATGTGAATGTGTTTTCAAAATAATTCTAATGAAATTTTTTTCAAACAAAATTATACTTAGAGTGATAACATTGAGGGAAATACATTCTTGATGAGGCAAAAGAAAATTGAAATTTAAAATGGTTACATAATGAAAGCAAAGCAAAATCTTGTGGAGGGTGTTTGGGAGTATTACAATATTTGCATTTTATATAAACTAATGACATTAATCAAACTAACCTTTTCCTTTACACTAGCCTCACAGGACCTCTGAAAACTCTTGATATTTACTCAAAAGAACAAAATCTGATGAAATTTAATACAGTAGATTTCTTGCAATTTGGGGATCTTTCAAAGAAACTATCACAAAGCAACTTATTATCATAGTTCTTCAATCTCCACTTTCATTCTTTATTGTTTTTTGTTTTGCTATTAACTTTATGTTCACCAACTGCCAGTTTGAAAAAAGTCTACATTATTTACAATATCATTCCTGAATTATCAGATTTCATGTTGCACAAATCAAAATCTCTTGTTATATATTCTTTGTATTATCATACCCTAAGGTTTAGGAGCAAAACACCACCTAGAATTAATAATACTGAAGTTTTCATTCTATGTCCTTGTGCTGGCTAAGGATATACTAAATTCAAGAAGCGTCTGTAGACTCTTCCGTGGAAGACCTTCTGATGCTGGGATCTGTGGCTGCTCTGCCTCCCTGCTTCCAGGGCAGCTGTGCAGATGACAATGTCCAACCTATAGCAAAGCTCAAGACAGCAGGGCTGGCACGTGGAGCCTGGCATGCGATGAGAACTCGGCATTCCAAAGGAAGAGAGATGGAGGCTGGGCGTGGTGGCTCAAGCCTGTAATCCCAGCACTTTGGGAGGCCAAGGCGGGCGGATCACGAGGTCAAGAGATCGAGGCCATCCTGGCCAACCTGGTGAAACCCCCGTCTCTACTAAAAATACAAAAAAATTAGCTGGGCGTGGTGGCGCGCACCTGTAGTCCCAGCTATCCGGGAGGCTGAGGCAGGAGAATTGCTTGAACCCAGGAGGCGGAGGTTGCAGAGAGCTGAGATTGCGCCCCTGCACTCCAGTCTGGCGCCTGGTGACAGAGCGAGACTCTGTCTCAAAAAGAAAGAAAGAAAGAGAGATGGAAAGGGGAAGAATTCCTTTTAGCTGCATTTCATCCCTACATTTAAAATTGTCTTCAATTCTAATATATTGCTACATAGATCATTCTAGAATTCTACCTGTACTTGTCTGTAACCTTCCATGCCAACAGTGAGACACCTGGCTACTGCCACTGACATTTCATTTACTTAATTGCTCATGTCTCATTTAAAAGTACAGTGATTTCATTGTTGTTAACCTTTACCTACATGGGGAAGAACTTTATCAATCTCAGTACAGGGCTCACAAAGGGTTTATTTAGTCTACAGACATCACTCATTTTAAAAGTTACTTGGGTCAGACCCTTTCCCCCACTCCTTTCAATGACAATATTTCATACATTTACAGTGAAAATACTTTTTCAAAGTTATATTTCATCTTGAAATCCCTTGATCTCCTAGATATGTGTGTATATACATATATATATATAAACACGTACTTATATGTGGCATAAATGAAGATTCCCTCTTTTTGCTATAAAATTATGTCTCCCTACATGTGCTATTTAAAGCAGTCAGTAGTATGTAATATCATCCAAATTTTCTTAATAATTTCTGAACCTATGGTTCTACATAGCAGCATTTTATCTCTTTAAAAGTTAGGCACTTTTTTTTTTTTTTTTTTTTTTTTTTTTTTTTG
>NW_016107388.1:687615-693825 GCF_001604975.1 Cebus imitator | reverse complement strand
TTTTTGAGACGGAGCTTCGCTCTTGTTACCCAGGCTGGAGTGCAATGGCGCGATCTCGGCTCACTGCAACCTCCACCTCCTGGGTTCAGGCTATTCTCCTGCCTCAGACTCCTGAGTAGCTGGGATTACAGGCACGCGCCACCATGCCCAGCTAATTTTTGTATTTTTAGTAGAGACGGGGTTTGACCATGTTGACCAGGATGGTCTCAATCTCTTGATCTCGTGATCCACCTGCCTCGGCCTCCCAAAGTGCTGGGATTACAGGTGTGAGCCACCGCGCCCGGCCCGTTAGGCACATTTTTAATGTCAAATTTTAAAATCTAATCTCTTATTTATTCTTATAAAATGCATTAACCAGATTTAAAATGAGTTTCAGTACTTTTTTTTTTTGAGACAAGCTCTTACTCTGTCACCCCGGCTGAGGTGCTGTGGCACGATCTTGGCCTACTGCAACCTCTGCCTCCTCAGTTCAAACAATTCTCTCAGCTGAGTAACTGAGACTACAGGCTTACAACACCATGCCTAGCTAATTTTTGTATATTTTGGTAGAAACAGGATTTCACCATGTTGGCCAGGTTGGTTTTGAACTCCTGACTTCAAGTGATCCACCTGCCTCAACCTCCCAAAACACTGGGATTACAGGCTTAAGCCATCACACCAGCCTGAGCTCTCAGTAGTAAATATTAATTAATATATATTATTTCTGTCTTATCAATGATTGCTTATTCAGAATATACAATATTTAAAATTATGCTTTTGGAAAAACATTTATCTATTTTTATTCACATTTTTATTTTCCTTTTAAATAGGATTGTTAATTCCCTATTTGTATTAATATTAAATTCTGTACTATAATTTGGCTCACTCACTTTAATATTCTTATTGTGCTTATTATTTAAATTATTTTCATTTGAAAAAACATAAAACAGGCTACAACAAGTTATGTTGAATGGCTCCCTTGTTCTTCTATTAAAGGAAATATGGTACAGCACAATAAGAGAAGTCTATGGAAGTTTCAAATCAAACCTTTCA
This sequence comes from Cebus imitator, assembly GCF_001604975.1. Classification (NCBI taxonomy): domain Eukaryota; kingdom Metazoa; phylum Chordata; class Mammalia; order Primates; family Cebidae; genus Cebus; species Cebus imitator. Next base: position 692,793 of record NW_016107388.1, on the reverse strand, counting down.
ATAATCACCAAAAAATACTGAATAAATTTAACTTACTAAATCAATATCAGAATATTTTAAATGTGAAATGCAGCTCAAAAGAAAAAATGCTGGAGACATGCTTTTAAAACGGGGAAGTAAGAACCTTCCAAAAGCCATTCCTCTAGGAAAGCAAAGAGAAACTGGCAAAAATTAACAAAACAAGCTTTCTTGAAAGTCTTAAAACTAACTGAAGCATTGCAACAATCCTTATTGAAGAAAAGCAATGAATATTAGTAAAAACAGAAAGCTTTGTGGTCTTCAAATTTATTACACTTAAATCTTCATCTCTAGCTCTGCGCTTAACTTGTTCGTTTGTTTAATTTCACTAGTTGAGACCAAGTTCAAACAAACCACAGTAAACTTCTAAGACCAGCAGCCTCACAACCACAGCAGTGTGAAAACCAGTAGTCTCATAGTCACTGAAAGAGAAAGAATGGGTCTAGAATTCTCAAAAAGCCTACTGGTAATCATTATTTTACCTGGGTGGCAGCTCCTTAAAGCTCCATTTCCAGGGCTTGTCTTTGGCATGACTCCAGAGCTTGTGAATGACTATGTGTCTAGGATGTTTACTGAAAAGAACATCAGAAGCACCTGACATGCTGATAAGTTTGGACTAACAAAAAGATGGCAAATAGTTAAAAAATTAAAGGCTGGGCGCGGTGGCTCACGCCTGTAATCCCAGCACTTTGGGAGGCCGAGGTGGGTGGATCACGAGGTCAAGAGATCGAGACCATCCTGGTCAACATGGTGAAACCCCGTCTCTACTAAAACTACAAAAAATCAGCTGGGCATGGTGGCGTGTGCCTGTAATCCCAGCTACTCAGGAGGCTGAGGCAGGAGAATTGCCTGAACCCGGGAAGCGGAGGTTGCGGTGAGCCGAGATCGCGCCATTGCACTCCAGCCTGGGTAACAAGAGTGAAACTCTGTCTCAAAAAAAAAAAAAAAAAAAAAAAAAAAAAAAAAAAAAAATTAAAAAAATAATAAATGTAATAGTCATAGAAGACTGGGAAAAACTTACATATTCTTGGGACATGCTGGAGCAACAACTAATTGTTATATTAAAAAGCAAATCCAGGAAAGCCACTAAACAAACAATAACAACAAACATAGCAATAGCAATAAACCCAGTGGAGGTGGAGAAAACCTAATTTATAATTTTACTACATAATATTTTAAATACTTAATTTTCAACCAAAAAAACTATAAGGCATCCATGGGGACACCAAAGCATGACCTGTGCACAGGGAGGAAAAAGAACTCAATAGAAACTACCCCTAAAAAATACAGATGTTTCACTTACTAGGCAAAGGCTTTGCCAGCCATTATAGATATGTTCAATAAGCTAAAGGAAATCATGTCCTTTAAAAAAGTAAAGAAAACTATGAGAATTATTTCTCATTTTATATATGCATATACAGTTCCAGAAGCAAAGGAGCAAGATAAAGGAACAAGAAGATTATGTGAAGAAAATGATAGCCAAAATACATCTCAAATTTGATGAAAAAAAAATCTGCACTCTAAGAAGTTCAAAGAACTCCAAACAGAATAAACTCAAAGAGATCCACAACTAGACAAATCTTCATCACAGTACAAACAAAGACAAGGAGAGAATCTCAAAATTAGCATGGAAGGAGAGACACGGCACATGGAAAAGATAGATGCTCCATAAGATTAACAAATGACTTCTCACCAGAACCATGTAAGCTGGAAAGCAATGGAATGATGTATTCGAAGTGCTTAAAGAAAAAGACAGGCAGTAATAACTTTAAAATGAAGTGGAAATTAAGCAATTCTAAGATAAAATAGATAAATTAAGTAAATAGTCACTGGTAGACCCAACATACAAGAGTTAGATATAGGTTTCTCAGGGAGATCTTTAGGCTGAAATTAAAGGATAGTAGATAGCAATTTGAATTCATGAAGAAATAAAGAACAAAGTAAACATATACACAAATACAAAAGAGAGTGGACATGTAATTTTGCTTATAGCGCCCTTTTTTCTTATCAGATATCAAAGGAAACTATAAACACAATAATTACAAAACTGTATTGATGGGCTTAAAAATATAAAAATGTAATTTACACTACAAAATAGCAGAAAGTTGGGGAGAAGGGACAGAACTGTATTAGAGAAAAGTTTTTGTATACTATAAAAATTTTATTACTATTAACCTGAACCTAATGGTTTTAAGTCATTAGATGTAATTCCCAAGAAAACCACTAAAAATTACTCAAAAATATAGTATGAGAAAGAATATGAATATTCCAGAAAATTTATATTTAACACAAAAGAAAAAAGAAGTTAAAAACAGAACAATCAAGAATACTTACATAAATATTGACAGAGAAACAGAAACAGCAAACTGGCTACTATAATTTCTAACTTACCAGTAATGAAATTATATGTAAATAGCTAAGCAATTCAATCAAAAGGCAGATATAGGCAGAATAGGTTAAAATAATATAATTTAACTATGTTTGGTCTATAAGAGACATATGTTTAACTCAAAGCCACGAAGTTGAAAGTAAAAGAACAGAAAAAGTTGTATTAGCACATAAAGAGAGCTGTAGTGGTTACATCTTCTGCATTCTTCAAAAAAGTCAGACTCTGAGACAGAATTTTTTCCTAGGGACAAAAGACATTTTATAATGGTAAAAGGGTCAATCCATCAGGAGGAAATAACACTTATAAATATATGTGCACTTAAAATTATTGTCCCAAAATACATATAATAAAAACTGATAGAATTAAATGAAGAAATAGACAATTTTACAATAATATTTGGAGACTTTTATATCTCAATTTGAATAAGAGATAAAACAAGAAGACAGCAGATTAGGAAGAACAGGCTTAAGCAACACTACAGAGCAACAAAACCTCATAGACATATATAGAACTGTCCTCTTAATAAAAGCAGAATAAACTAATCTCAAGTGTTCATGGATTATTGCATAGAATAGATAAAATTCTATGACATAAAATAAGCTTAATAGGTTTAAAAGGATCAAAACCATGCAAAATATGTCTACTATTTTGTACTTTGTAAGACACAATTGGAAAAAAATACAAAAAATATCTAGACACAATGAAATGAAATTAGAAATTCACAATAGAAGAAAATTGGGGAAATTTACAGATAAAGTGAAATTAAGCAATTAATTAAAGTACTTCCACTTGTAAATAACACATCAATGAGAAAAATTATAATGGAAATTAGAAAATGCTTTAATATGAATGAAAATGAACACACAACAAACAAATTTATGGAATACAGCTAAATAAAAGCTTAGATACACATGTATAATGAAAACCTGCCATGTTCAATCAGAATCAATAGCCTCATAGTCTTAAATCAACAGCCTAAACTTTCACCTTAAGAAATAGTCAAAGAATAGCAAACTAAAACCAAAGCAAACAGAAGGAAGAAAATAAAGCTTAAAGAGAGAGAGAGAAAAACACACACACACACACACACACACACAGAGAGAGAGAGAGAGAGAGAGAGAGAGAGAGAGACCAGGAAACAGTGGAAAAAAATCAATTAATGAATGTTTTTCATATGCGATGTTTCTGTCTAGTTTTCGCGTCTTATTCTATGGCCTCACAGAATGTGTTTGGCAGTGTTAAGTCCTTTTATATTCTTGGAAGAGTTTCTGAAGGATTTATTTAATTCTTTTTAAATAAGATAAAGGCACCACAGGAAAAGAAAAGATACCCAGGCCAGCATCCCTTAAAAATATTGGCAATTGTATCCTCAATAAAATGCTAACAGAACAAAGGAACATGTAAAAAAAAGATACAAAATATAAAGGACAAAACCAGGTGCTAATATCAATATTTAAAAAGAATACTTGTAAAATCCAACCTTCTTTCATGATGAAAACAAAGAATAGAAGGTAATTTCTTCACCTGATAACTTCTCTGAAAAACTCATAACTAACATCTTACTTAATTGTAATCCACAAAATATTTTCTCCCTAACATCAGTAATAAGCCAAGAAATATTGCTTTGGACACTTCTGTTCAACATTGTACTGGTGAATCTTGCCAGGGCAATTAGGTAAGAAAAGGAAAAAGTCATATTTTATTTGCAGATGATAGAATCTTATGTACCTAAATTCTAAGGAATCCAGAAATAAAAATACTTTAAGATTAATATATAAAAGTAAACTATATTTCCATATACTAATCATAAAATTATAAAAAATGAAATTAAATAATTTTACTTAAATAATATCAAAGCTATACTTAGGCATAAATTTTAAGCAACAAAGGTAAGATTTTTGAACTGAAAACAATAAAATGTTGTTGAAAGAAATTAAAGAAAACAAATAGATATCACATGTTCTTGGATTGGATGACAATAAATTTTTTAGATGTCATTACTTCCCATGTTGATATACCATACAGATTCAACATAATCCCTATTAAAATTCCAGTCACTTTTGTTCAGAACATGTCATTTATCTTAAAATTCATGTGGAAATATAAGGGATTCAAAATAACTAGAACAATCTTGAAAAAAAAAAAAAAAACAACGTTGTGGGGCATATGCCTTTGTATTTAAAAAGTTACCATAAAGCAAAACTAATTAACAAATATGGTACTATTAGGATGACCATATAGATCAATGGAATAGAATTGAGAGTCCTGGAATAAACTTTTCATTTAATGTCAACTGATTTTTAACAGGGGTCATTAGAGGAAAGAGTAGCCTTTTGAACATAGTGGTGGGAGAACTGGCTATATACATTTTTTAAAAAGTTGAACGCTACATCACTTCGTAATTAAAAATTAAATCAAAAGGGATTGTAGACCAAATCGTAATGCTATCTCTGTTAAACTCTTATCTGCCATAGCCACCTGCTAAAAACTTGAAGGTCTGAGATTTCCACCCTGCTTGTAAGATTACAGTTTACCTTGCCACCATTTTATGGATGCTGGTAGAAGTCACAAGACTCCTGTGTAAGAAAAAGCTCTTTAGGATTCAGCAGGCAGCATCGGCATCATCACTGCTGCCTTCGACTTCCCATACAGGTGGACCAGAGGGAGGCCTGCATATGCACATTACAGGAGCTGAGCTCTGAACTGTGCAACCCAAGTCTTTTTTTTTTTTTTTTTTTTTTTTTTTTTTTTTTTTGAGATGAAGTCTCGCT
>NW_016107388.1:616645-687024 GCF_001604975.1 Cebus imitator | reverse complement strand
GGTGTGATCTCGGCTCACTGCAGCCTCCTCCCCGCCGGGTTCAAGCAATTCTCCTGTCTCAGTCTCCTGAGTAGCTAGGATTACAGGCGCCTCCCACCACGCCTGGCTATTTTTTGTATTTTTAGTAGAGAAGGGGTTTCTCCGTGTTGGCCAGGCTGCTCTCCAGCTCCTGGCCTCAAGTGATCTGCCCGCCTCAGCCTCCCAAAGTGCTGGGATTACAGTCGTGAGCCACTGCGCCTGGCCCCAGCAAGTCATTTCTAATTGCCCTGAATTGTTTCATAGGACAATTCCTATCTATAGAGAAGGCCAGTACAGGTCATTTTACAGTAAGGCATAGGACTGCCTTAAAAAGTTGTCATTCTGAGGGGAGGGGAGGATGGATATTGGAAGACCAACTATTGGTTTATATTTATTTTATCTCCCAAGGGGTATTCCAAAAACATAAACCTTAGGTTTATCTTTCCCTCAGGCTAAAAAACAGAGACTCTCATTTGCGTTATATTGCTCAGATGCACTCAGTAAACACTTATTGACTATGGATAATTTTAGAGTTGCAGGTTTTCTATGGTCATTTTCACCAAAAGAATGCTGTAAAATTTATGAAAAAATTATCTGTGCTAGATTTTCTCTTAATGTAAAGGTTTTTAATAAGCAAAAAGCATTTGTATAATAACACTCACCCTCTTTGCTATATTTTGTTTTTGTAGAATAGCTTCTCAGTTCCTCCTCCACATTATCACTTACTTCCCAGATACAGTAAGGTCTCAACTGAAGTAAGAAGCTTAATCTGTAAACGAACAAACACTATCTTACGTATACTGACATATTACCACAATTATAGAAATTGTGCATATCCTGATTTGTATAATTTTCACACATGATAATTTCTTATATTAACAGTTTCATAAAAAAATAAAAACACTTTGCAGCAATTGTGAATGTCAGTACATTTTTGATTTGGCTCTCTTTAAGTCTGTTATTGGTGTATAGGAATGCTCATGATTTTTGCACATCGATTTTGTATCCTAAGACTTTGCTGAAGTTGCTTATCAGTTTCAGGAGATTTGGGGCTGAGACTATGGGGTCTTCTAGATACACAATCATGTCATCTGCAAATAGAGACAATTTGACTTCCTCCTTTCCTAATTGAATACCCTTTATTTCTTTTTCTTGCCTGATTGCTCTGGCTAGAACTTCCAATACAGTATTAAATAGGAGTGATGAGAGTGGACATCCTTGTCTAGTGTCAGATTTCAAAGGGAAAACTTCCAGTTTTTGCCCATTCGGTATGATATTGGCTGTGGGTTTGTCATAAATAGCTTATATTATTTTGAGATACGTTCCATCAATAACTAGTTTATTGAGAGTTTTTAGCATAAAGGGCTGTTGAATTTTGTCAAAGGCCTCCTCTGCATCAATTGAGATAATCATGTGGTTTTTGTCTTTGGTTCTGTTTATTTGGTGAATTACATTTATAGACTTCCATGTGTTGAACCAGCCTTGCATCCCCGGAAGTAAAGGACTTCTTCAAGGAGAACTACAAAACACTGCTCAACAAAATAAGAGAGGACACAAACAGATGGAGAAACATTCCATGCTCATGGTTAGGAAGAATCAATATCATGAAAATGGCCATACTGCCCAAAGTAATTTATAGATTCAATGCTATCCCCATCAAGCTACCAATGACCTTCTTCACAGAACTGGAAAAAAACCACCTTAAACTTCATATGGAACCAAAAGAGAGCCTGCATAGCCAAGTCAATTCTAAGCAAATAGAACAAAGCTGGAGGCATCATGATATCTGACTTCAAACTATACTGCAGGCTACAGTAATCAAAACAGCATGGTACTGGCACCAAAACAGAGGCATAGACCAATGGAACAGAACAGAGCCCTCGGAGACAATGCCACACATCTACAACCATCTGATCTTTGACAAACCTGACAAAAACAAGCAATAGGGAAATGATTCCCTGTTTAATAAATGATGTTGGGAAAACTGGCTAGCCATGTGCAGAAAGCAGAAACTGGACCCCTTCCTCACACCTTACACTAAAATTAACTCCAGATGGATTAAAGACTTAAACGTAAGACCTAACAACATAAAAACCCTAGAAGAAAACCTAGGCAAAACCATTCAGGACATAAGCATAGGCAAGGACTTCATGACTAAAACACCAAAAGAATTGGCAACAAAAGCCAAAGTAGACAAATGGAATCTAATTAAACTCCAGAGCTTCTGCACAGCAAAAGAAATAATCATTAGAGTGACCCAGCAACCAACAGAATAGGAAAATATTTTTGCAATCTACCCATCTGACAAAGGGCTAATATCCAGAATCTACAAAGAACTAAAACAGATTTACAAGAAAAAAACAAACAAACCCATTCAAAACTGGGCAAAGGATATGAACAGACACTTTTCAAAAGAAGACATATATGAGGCCAACAAACATATGAAAAAATGCTCATCATCACTGGTCATTAGAGAAATGCAAATCAAAACTACACTGAGATACCATCTCACACCAGTTAGAATGGCAGTCACTAAAAAATCTGGAGACAACAGATACTGGGGAGGATGTGGAGGAACAGGAACACTTTTACACTGTTGGTGTGAGTGCAAATTAGTTCAACCAGTGTGGAAGACAGTGTGGCGATTCCTCAAGGACCTAGAAACAGAAATTCCATTTGACCCAGCAATCCCATTACTCGGTATATTCAAAGCATTATAAATCATTCTATTATAAGGACACATGCATGTGAATGTTCATTGCAGCACTGTTTACAATAGCAAAGACTTGGAACCAACCCAAATGCCCATCAATGATAGAATGAAGAGGGAAAATGTGGCACATATACACCATGGAATACTATGCAGATATAAAAAACAATGAGTTCGTGTCCTTTGTAGGGACATGGATGAACCTGGAAACCATCATGCTCAGCAAACTGACACAAGAACAGAAAATCAAACACCACATGTTCTCACTCATAGGCGGGTGTTGAACAATGAGAACACATGGACACAGGGAGGGGAGCATCACACACTGGGGTCTGTCGGGGAAATAGGGGAGGGACAGCAGGGGGTGGGGAGTTGGGGAGAGATAACATGGGGAGAAATGTCAGATATAGGAGATGGGGAGGAAGGCAGCAAACCACATTGTCATGTATGTACCTACACAACAATCCTGCATGTTCTTCACATGTACCCCAAAATCTAAAATGCAATAAAATATAAAAAGTAAAAATAAATAAATAAATAAAAACACTTAAAAAAAACTCTGTTGATTAGTAATAAGTATAGAAAAATAGAAAGGGAATGGAACACCAAAAAGCTATAGCATTAACAAGTCAAAATTCCTCAGTGGAGGGACTGTGAAGTCTGTAGGAAGGAAGGACATCATATGCCTTTAAAAGAGGCAGGGCTGGCTGTCCCAGAAAATGAGGGAAAAGGACTTGAGACCAGTTAAAATAAGTCTGACCTGTTTTACTGTTTTTCCTAGGTATAGCAGTCCATTTAAACAGTACAAAGCATGTTAAAATTGAGCTCCAAATTGATGTCCTTTACAAGGCTATGTATCAAAATACTAGGAATTGTTTCTATTTCTACTGCTGGGCTTTTAATATTATCCTAAATGTTTTACATGACCATGTATTAATTTAACAACTTGAAAACAACAAAGCTAATTTCAGTCATAAAAATATGATATAGTATAGTTATAAAGTCTTATAACAGTTACTGACACATTTAAATTGAACTTTTTAATTAAATATACAGTATTAGCAAATAGGCAAAAAAGAAAAATAAATACGCCACAACAACAAAAAATAGATTTGAGAAAAAAAGTCTACTTTTTATTTCCAAGGTTGTATTTAAATGAATGTACAAATGCAAAATACTTATTGATATTTTTAGGAACAACTTCAGCTGTTTTATTTTTAAATGCATATATAACCTATTGTACAAGTGTGAGTAAAAATTATCACACAAGGAATGACATAAATTAAATATCCTGTGAAATTACGAAAGAACAGGCAAGAAAACAACGTGAAATTCTAGAAGAATATCAGCTTATGAGGGTGCAGCAGTGGCTACTAATGGTTAATTATTATTAATTAATAACTTCTTATTTTTATTTTAGAATTTCCATTTTTTTTCTTTTTTTGCATGTGGCAACAACTATGAATGTGAACATTTACCTAACACTTTGGTCTCAGGGGTTCTCATTTCTCATCTTTTTGAGGCATGAAGTAACAATATTATTAACTTATTTAGGGTCAAAGATCCCATGCTCTTTCTCTTTAGCAAACTAGATTCATTTGATCTGACTAGATTTGCTATATTTGCTTATCTGAGTGGTGTGATTAATTCATGGGAAATAAAATACAAATACTGAAACTCTTTGGAAGAGAAAGATTTTACTAATTAAATCGTAACAGACAGAACTAGTACAACGTGCAGATGTATTCACAACACCTGCAAGAGTATAATCAATCAACATCGCAAACAAAATGAAAACTCTCCCTGGTCCTTAAACTAGGCTTTCTTTATTGGATATCTACAGCTGAGAGTTTCATCCTCCTGCGGTCCTCACAGTAGGTGTTTCAGTGTGACTTTTCCTGGTTCCTTTGCCTCAATGTTGTCCAGAGTGCATGGTGTGACAACACTGTAAAATACAGCATTTTGCTTTCAAAATAATGGGGAACTTGTCAGAAAATCTAGATTGTGCCTGTGTTTTTCTTCCCATGCTGTTCCCAGAACTGTTTTTGCTTTTTCACCTAAGGGAAAAACAGAATGGCATACAGAAAGGGAAATGAATATTTGAGGTTTCAGTTACTGCCCGAAAATCTTTCTATTGGCTTTAATACTGCCACGGTGGAAATACTTGAAGGAAAGCAACCTTATGAACAGTGTTTTTAATGATATTAAAGTTAACTGCATATATACTGAATATTTAGGAATCCCTCTGTGCATGTGTTTAATTACTTTGGAAGGCATTGTGTCCCTTGTTATCATAACAATACCATGTAACACGCAACAATAAATGATTGTTGATTATTACCCTAGTCAACAATCATTTATTCTTGCCCACGCAGCTCTGTTGGCTGGTGGTTGTCTAACCCAGGATTGGATTGGCTGGGCTTGGCTCCAAGCTGCAGCGTGGGTACAGAGTACCTCCACCTTTCTCTTTCATACCTTAGACCTTGGGTTACTCTTGATGCATGTTTTCAAGCTGACGGCAAGTGTAAACCGGTCCTTTCCTCCTGTCACATCTGCTGACATCCCATTGGACAAAGACCAATCAAACATCTATGGAGCTGAGAAGTATACACCATCTTCTATGGAAAAACTGCAGTGTCATATGAGCAGGAGAGTGGATATATAAAGCGATGAAGGCATGGTAAGCATCAATACAATGTATCCCATGCTTGTTGTCTATGACACATCATTTTATATTATACATAATTACATGGATATATGTATATATAATCATAAGAAAGATGTTTGGCATTTCTCCATGCAACTGTGATGCATACAATTTTACCAGCATTTGAGTAAGCAGTCGCCCACAGGACTCACGCATGGCAAGTTCTCTCTTGCAGGCACCAATACCCATGTTATTTCTTTTTCTTTCTTTTTTTTTTTTTTTTTTTTTTTGAGATGGAGTCTCACTCTGTCATCCAGGCTGGAGTACAATGGCACACTCTTGGCTCACGCAACCTCCGCCTCCCAGGTTCAAGCAATTCTCTTGCCTCAGCCTCCCAACTAGCTGGGATTATAGGTGTGCACCACCACACCTGGCTAATTTTTGTATTTTTAAGTAGAGACCAGGTTTCACCATGTTGGTCAGGCTGGTCTCGAACCCCTGTCCTCATAATCCACCCGCCTCAGCCTCCCAAAGTGCTGGGATTACAGGTGTGAGCCACCGCACCCGGCTCCCATGTTATTTCTTATCTGGATGATTACTCTGACTTTTACATCTGCTTATTTCTATGCTCTGTGACATCATCCAATTAGATCCTTTTTCCCCCTGACATCTTTCCAAATTAGTTACCAGAACCAAGATCTTAAATTCCATCAGATTTTATGAGTGCACAAGAGGAAACATTCATCTTCTGAGAATCTGAAGACATTAATTTTACTCTAGCAGCTGTTGGGCCTGTTTTCCATGTCAGCTACACATGCTTTATGTTTATATGCAAAATGCACATTGCAATGACATATGTATTACAATTTCACAATTAGAGAAAAGCTGTGATGACTTAACATATCTACAAAATCTTGGCAATTAGTTTAATATTCTAATTGCCAAGATTTCTTAAAAACAAGAATTTTAGTGCTAATTGCATATATCTAATTCTTTTATTAGAGCTATATCTGTTAAATTGCATAAATTTGAAATATTTATTAGTTATTTTAATTATCTTTCTTGTCATTATAGAATTATTGTCTTTAAAAAATTTATATCATTTCATTTTATTTACTATTCTCTAAAGATCTGTCATGTATTTGGTGTACAAATCTTATAAGAGAAAACTTTACAAAGCCATGTGTTGTATCAAAAGTGAATACTTTTCTAATGTTTTTTTATTATAACCACCTAGATTTATTATTCCTGACAATGAAACTTTAAAATTTTCTATTTGAAATAGAAACATCTTGAAACAGCCAGTCTAGGGAAAACATGGTTTCTCAAAATTAGAGACTGAAAAAGGAAAAAGGAAATGCATTTATGTAGAGAGATATTAAAGAAAAAAACACACTTTATAGTTGATAAAATATGATGCAATTATTCATTAAATAAACCATTCATTAAATAAGCATTGAAGACATATGACAATCACCTGTGCAAATTTCTGGGCTTCAATATAAGTAAAATGTACATCTCTTACCTTTCCAGAATCATATTATCAGAAGGTTAAGGGCTCTGTAGAAACAAATACATAAACAGGAAATGATGTTAAGTATTTAAAAACACATATAATATGATGAGGGATTGTGACACATTAGATGAGCCAGGTATGGCAGGGGAAAACAGCAAATAAGTCAGATCATTGCTGTATTATAGAAACGATTACGTCAAGTAAAAAAAAAAAAAATCTTCTGTGGATAATTTTCTCAGTAGAAGAGGTCAATTAACACAGAACTGATTATAAAGTGATTGTGATTCTTGTGCATGCATAGCTGCAAACCACTGCCCAGGACCCAAGGAGTATCCACTTTGATCTCACATTGTCACTCGTAGAAGTAGCCAGGATCTACACCCTCAATCTTTGCATGTGCTGTGTTGTAAACATATTTAGCCATCCAGGTAAAACGAACAAAAATAAAAACATGGTGTAGATTTTTTATTGCTCCCCTAACAAAATCTCTCATACTTACTATCTTAAAACAACACCCATTCATTTGCTCATCTTATGCTAGATTTAAAGTCCTGTATGGCATGGCTGGATTCTGTTCCCAGGGTTTCATGGGCTAAAATCAAGGTGTCCGTGTTGGCTGCCATTCTTATCTGAAGTGGGGTCCTTTTCTAAAATCCTTGATTGTGGGATTCTGTGGACAGAATTCAGTTTCTTCCCACAGTTTTCATGTGGCCACTTCGTCATCATAGCAGGCTTGGTATGTGGGGCCTTTCCAGTGCTTAAAATGCCCTTTCTCTTCTACTTTTAGGAGCTCTGTGATCATATGGAGCTCATCTGGGTTAATTTCTCTATATTCACAATATCCATAGTGTAGTGTGTGGCATCTTGGAGGCCTTTTGTCTGCCTTCCATGAATATAAAACATCATTTCCCCAGAATGAAAATGTATATGAAGAAAGAGAAAAATGCCACTGGAAAGTGGTTCAAATAATGAAAGTCTTTTGCTTGTCATAGCCTTCCTTTGTTCTCTCCTTTTTTCTTTCTTCGATAAAGAGGATTTATTATATGCTTTTAGGAAAATAACAAAAGCAGAATGTTTGCTAACCACTTGTGGGTGAAAGAGTAGCGAATTTGGTTTAAAGGAGATGTAAATAATGGTATGACAATTCCCGGGACTCTGAGAGCTACTTAATAAGGAGACAGAAATTGATTCAATATGCCAGTGCGCACCTAATGAGAAAAGGGGATTCTTTCACTGAGGCCTGTAATCTTGGAAATATGCTTTTAATTAAAATTATAAATCTACAACTTTTACTGTTTACTATGACTGTTTATAGCCCACAATTTAACTCATTGAACAGAGGAGTGAGTGGATGAGTGGACCACACTCAAGATGGAAAGGGAGTGAAGAGTGAAAGAAAAATCCACCCATCTCCTCACCTGAAGGCCCTTGACACGTCCACGCTTTGAGAGTAAGGCAACAGGAGATTTAAATCCAGTTGGCAGCTGATTTTTGAACTGCAAAGTTCAATTTCCAAGAGGTGTATGAAGATAAAACTAATATGAGAAAAGATGGACACCCATTACACTCATTCCTTCTTCAATGTTCCATTTTATCATTATGGCCATTGCCTTTGGCAGGCACGCTCTGAGATGGCCCTCAGGGTTCTGTCTCCTGGACTCCACACCCTTGGTAATCGTTTACACTTCAGTGTAGGCTGGACCCAGTGACTCATTACTGAAAAAGACAAAATGGCAGAAATGCTGGGATGCCACTGATTTTGTTAGGTCATTGAAAGGCTATGGCTTTTGTCTTAAATTTCTCTCCATACTGATTTTCTTACTCTGTAATATTTTATAAAAGGAGAAGCAAGCTTGCATGATGGGAGCAGCTTTATGGAGAAGCCCATGTGGGAAGGAACTGGTATCTCCAGCCAAAAGCTAGTGAGGCTATGAGCCTGTCGGGAACCAACGAATGAATTTGGAAGCAGATCTGTCAGCCTCTTTGAAGCCTTCAGATGACTCCAATTCCAGATGACACCTTCTCTGAAATCTCATGAAGCCATGAAGCATCTAGCTAAACACATTCTTTACCATTGAAAACTGTTAAATAATAACAATCAATTGTTTTAATCCATGTTTTCAGGTTATTTATTATAGCAATAGATAACAAATACGCATAGTGCTCAAGTTTAAAAGGGATTATATACCATTAAATGTGCATTGCAAATATGGTTATTTGGATCCATTTTTCCTTAGAGGCAATATTATAAAACAAAAGTGAGATTCTTGGACAGCCTAGCAAGATAAAATTACTTTCATAAAAAGATGACAAAAGTGTTTGCATAAAATATTCTTGACATTTCATAACACCAAAGCAAAAGAGTACTTCAGAGAGCAGCGTAGATTGTAAAATACTCAGGTCACTTACAGAACCATGGGGTCATTTTGTCTCTTTGACATGTGGTATTTATTTCCACCAAGTTTGTTGGAATAAAGTCTGTGAAAGTCTCCCAAGCAAGTTCAAGGTATTGCTCTTTCTGTAGTGCATATTTCAAAAAAAAAAAAAAAAGCTGATATTCGAAGCCTTTCAAAATAATTCCACCTCTCTTTCTTGCTTTACAGAAATAAGAAAAATCAAATATTGTATTTCAATTAAAGATACAAATCATTTAAAAGAGCAGACAGTTATTAATGAACAAATATGTTGTTGAAGAGGTGGCAAGGAATGGTTCCAGTTATTTTCTTTTTACTTCAAATTGGTTATTCCAGCTCTAAGCACCTACATTATTATTTTGAGCTGCTGTTAATTGAGCTTCTATTTTATTCCACCTTGCGCAAGAGCCCTACAAACAATCTCTATAAGCCTTAAGATAATCTCACAAAAGGAAGCCGTTATCTCCATTTCACAGATGAGGAAACGCACTGGGAGTTATCAGGTAGTTGTCTGCCTATGACATGGAAGAAAAGGCATTTGAATTCAAGTTTATCTAGTCCTAAAACTAGAAAGCACTTCTCCTTATGGTTCTAAAACTCAGTACTTCCATAATCAATAAATTGTTTATTGAAAATTAATAAATAAATGCTGTTCAGAATGGCTTTTATCCCCAGCTTTTACTCCTTATTAATATAAAAAGCTTTATTTTCTGGCAGATTATGTAATGATTATTTCAGGATCTAAGCATAAATAAAAGAAAAGTCCCTACACATTTGTCAGACTTCATCTGCCTACCAACAGGTTTCTTTTGGTTGACTGGCAAGAAGGAGAATAATGGCCAATTTCTTCATACTTTGTGTTTAATAATGTTAAATTGCAGCCTTCAATAACCTTCTTAATGTCTTTCAATTTATATTTTTCTCATGACTGGAGATTTTATTCTCAAATTCCCAGAAAAATAAAGAATAAAAAAGAGATTTACAACATAAATCTGCATTTTATTTTGGCTTTATATGTTAATTCCCATGGATCATAATGTTTCTCATTAGTGGCTAATAAAAGCTTCCAGAAAAGCTTCTCCTTTAAGGTTGTTTTTAATTACTTTCATCTACAAAATTAAATTAACATAGATTATTTAATTATAAAGTCACCAAATTAGCATTTACCCTATTTTATAATCCAGATATAATGTATTGATTGAGTGAAGGTTAACATTTCCCTGAGATTCCTATATTTCTTTGTATATTTTTTTCCATTGCGCCTTAGAAGTTCTGCCATCCCGATTCTATGGTAACTAAATCACGGTGAGTGATGTGCTGGAATTGGCTTGAAGAGCTTTGAGAAGGGTGATTGTTAGCATCTTTTCTCAATCTCTCAGCTTGAGTGGTGTCATATATACAGTTTGAAATCTGCCTGGCAGGAGTATTGACATCATGGAAAATAAAAAATGGTACAAACTGGGGCTTTAAGTCTTCGGCAAACCATTTTACTACAGATTACCATCCATGAGGAGAAATGAAATAATAACAAGGTGTTTTTTACTTAATACAGAAGGAAATTTTAAAAGTATTAACTATAAGAAATACTAAATTTGATGAATATGCTGAAATATGTGTAATTTAGCATATTTTAGATGAACAAATCAAGGTTTTGGGAGCCATCGCAATGAGAAAGTCACAGAAAAATTTGAGCCTGAGTGTCGGTCATTTAGTAAGCAGAATCAGTTTCAATGTTTTTTTGGTAGCCAACAGTCTGTGAAGCCAAATGGCAATGCCACACATAAGTGAATTTAGTTTTAAACAAAGTGCTCATGATTTATTTTTTAAAGTTAATGGTTAGCCTGTAGGATTATCTCTGTCCCTCCCCCACCCCCACCATTATAAGTATAGGGGGAGAAAAGAGGTCAATGTATGCCAAATCTCAGAAGTTCACCAAGGGACAATTTCAAACAGTTAACTTTCAGTCTTTGAAAAGTGTGTTTATCTAGCAGAAAGGAAGCACCTTTAGCAGATGAACTGAGATGAAATAGAAGGCACTTTTGCATGCAGTGTAAAACATTTTAGGTGAAACTGTTTTGAATTATAATTGAGTACAAACCTTATTTATGCCAAGAATAGTTTAGTGCGATTCCTCTACTTAGCTCAAAAAGAAGAAAAATAATCATGGTGAAATGGCATGCGTTATCCAAACAGGACTGTGCTTGGTATATATTCAGATCTCACATTGTGATCCTGAAAAGAATATATTAACAAACTAATCCACAGAGCTGACCTCAATGTGAGGCTCATATATCTGCTTTGTTGTTCTTTAATAATAATGGAGCTCTTCCACTATGACAGTGACTATAGAGCAGGCTTCCCTATTTCAACAGCACCATCTTGGATGGAATGACACAGGTGCACATACCTCCCGAAGAGTACTGCTCTTAGGCAGTGCTGGGGCCCAGAGTACCTCAAAATGAAGGCCTCAGAAGCAGCCTCAGAAGCTGAGGTTTCTCCCCTGCCCTCCTGTGTCTGGTGCCCTCATTCTCCCCTGAGGCCAGCCCTATAAAACAGAAATTCTCTTCTTCAAGGCAGGTCATGGAAACCTGAGCCCCTTTTCCCAAAGCCAGCCATGAAACCTAAAAACATTGCTCTGACTTTTCCTATCAATTCTGTGTAAAAACTGGCCTTAATCGAATGTCTGACCTACCTTGTTTGATTGTGGATCATAAGACTCCCATTCCAAATAGAGACCTGCGTCACATCCAGATGGAAGGAGTTCTATGCAGAGAGGTCCAGAAGAATCCAGACAGGCCCTGACAGGTGTCCCACTCAGTCTATCTGCACTAGATCCCACCCTTTCATCTCATCAGATTTCTGTGCAGCTATCTATACTCTGTTGAACCTAAGCATAAAAATGGGCAGTTTCCCCCATATGTGGGGGTTCTTCATTCCGAAGGCTCTCATGTCACATGAAACTATGATAAAATAAATTTAGATGCCTTTTCTCCTATTAAACTGTCTTTTCTCAGTTAATTTTCTGTGACCCTTCAGAGGGAGAAGTGGGCGTTTTCCCTTCAGCCCTACAGCAGCTTCAAAGTTTTACCTTTTCTATAAATTGCATTGCATTTAAAACACCGTGTTAAGCCAATAAACAAATCATTTCATTTGAACAAAATGAGCACAAAAGGCATGAACAATTAGTTAACATTTGGTTTAAAACTGAAGCATCAGGCCAGGCGGGGTGGCTCAAGCCTATAATCCCAGCACTTTGGGAGGCCTAGGCAGGTGGATCAAGAGGTCAAGAAATTGAGACCATCCTGGTCAACAAGGTGAAACTCTGTCTCTACTAAAAATACAAAAATTAACTGGGCATGGTGGCGTATGCCTGTAGTTCCAGCTACTCGGGAGGCTGAGGCAGGAGAATTGCTTGAACCCAGGAGGTGGAGCTTGCGGTGAGCCGAGATTGTGCCATTGCACTCCAGCCTGGGTAACAAGAGCAAAACTCTGTCTCAAAAAATAAATAAATAAATAAAAATAAAAATGAAGCATCTGCTAAACTGTTACCAGATACAAAATTAATTGAATTTGTCATATTATTGTTTTCTTTAAGAATTAAAATTTAAAACAGTTTTATCAAAAAATTGCATATTTGCAATTCACTATTTATTAATTTAATTCATTAACCTTATAATAAGCTAAAAACTATTTCTAGCCAAGACATAATAATCACAAAAATAAATATACTGCAGCCCCTGACAAACAACAGAGGCAAATTATTTCAAAGTAAATGTAGTATTTGAGAAAAGCTAAACCCATCTAATTCTGTTTGTTGGTTCCAATAATTCATTAAAATGCTTGGGCAAGGTAGATTTATTTATGGCCTGAAGTTACATGAAATAGAGAAAGAATAAATAGTCTACTCAAAAGAGGAAAAAACATTTAGCAGAGAATATAACAGTTGCATTCATCATTGTGTGATCACTTGACAGTTTCACTCAATATCCTGCCATTGTTGCACCAGTTCTCTCTGTTTCTCACTACTTTATAAGGTCTGTGACGTATCCAGAGTTAGCCTGACTCAAGGTCAGGCTTAGACAGTCCTCTAAGCCACAGGTGTGTACAATTCTTCTGACATCGGCTGTAGGTGCAGGGTTCCCAAGGGCCACCCTCACTTCAGACTAACTGGCTGCAGTTATGGGGGTCCCCACAGAGTCCATGATGATTGATACTTCCCTAGAATGACCCAGAGCCCAAGAAAGTGCTATATTTATGTAGGGGCAGAAAGGTATGACACCTTTCCTTACCCACCATAAGGGTCACAGCCAACAGTCCTGTAACAAAAGACAGGTTAACAAAAGAAAAAGCGTAGCAAATTGATTTAATAGAAGTTAGACATGATGAGGGAACTGTTAGAAATGAAGAATTAAAGACCAGGGAAACCATCTGTTTTTATGCTTGGATTCAACAAAGAATGGAAAGCCATGAGGAAATGTGACAGGACAAATGGGTATGATCTCACAGTAACAGACTGAAGGGGGAAACCCAACAAGGCCTGTATGTTCAGAGTCTTCTCGGTCTCTGTGTGTAGCTTTTCCTCCACCCAGATATGGGGCAGAACTCCTCTGCAATGAGGGTCCTTCAAGAGAGAAAGAAAATAGTGATCTTTCTAGGCTTTACGATTCACCTCAGGGAAGAGGAGTTCTAGTTTCTATGACCTGCCTTGGATAATTTCTATCTTTTGCTTTGGGGAAGAAAGAACAATGAAAGACAAGGTGATGGGAGATGAGAGAGACCTTGCTTCTGAGGCCTTTCCAGTCTCCTTCAGTTCAAAGTGTTCAGCAAGCCAAGGTGCTGTACTTTGGAGTATTGTCTTCCTAGCCTCAACACTACAATTAAGATTTTATTGTTCCATAAGAATATAAATCAGTACCAGGCAAAAGAAGGGATGCGTAGGGCAGAATTTGGGGTTGGGGGTTTCCACTGCCATGCTCCCGTGTCTTCGGCATGCACTCCCCTCCTGGTGTGTATGCATGGAGCACTCAGAGGACCACCATATGGGAGCCCCCAGGCTGCTCAGTCTCCAGAGCTTCTGCTAGGGCTTTGTTGCATGAGCATGGATGGCTTAGGTCCTGTCCACAGGGATAAATTCTATCTCCAGTCCCCCAGCCCCCAAAGGCCAGTCAGCTTCACCTGTCTCAAAGCCCCAACTTTTAATCACATGATGGATCTTTCTGGTTGGTGTCACCCAGAGTCGTCTTGTTAGTATGAATGATTAAGTATGGTCTGAGGAGTCCACCGTAAATAGCAAAGAAACTTCTATCTCAGGAAATTTCAATGGCTATAAGTCACCTCCCAGGAGCTTGGACCTAAGCCATATATCTCTTTGGGTAAAGTTAATTATTCACTATACAGATGCCAAAGACCAAATCTGACTTTCTGACATCTTATTTCAAGCACCTAGAATTGTATGTAGCATATTAACAGCATCTTGACAAAAAATTTTCAAGAATGGAAGGAAGGAAAGAAGGAAGGAAGGAAGGAGAGGGAGGGAGAGAAGAAAGAGTTGTTTCAGTTGCCGTTAAAATAACGTTTATCTGCATAGTTCTCTAAAAATATCTTACCATTTGGTAGGGTTTTTTTTCTTTTTAGTTAATAAAAGAAAGTATAAAGTCTGTTGCTTTGTGTTAAAGGTCATCTGTTAAATGTTTCTTGTTTTTTGCCTCTTAGTCTTTATTTCTCATTATTCTCCAATTTTGTTACTTTTCTCCATTCAAACTAATCTTTTAGTTAACACATACTGATGAGTTACAACTTTCTCACTTCAGGACCACAAAGCAAGGTGTGTTTATAATCAGTGATATTCTATCAATTCTTATTGTCATTATAAACCTCATTATTCCTATTCCTACGCAATATGGCTGCATGTTCACCTTCTTCAGGAGAATCACCCTTCTTTCTTTCATGCCTGTGCCTACCATGAGTCAGCGTTTGGTTTCATAGGATAGGTTATGACACCTAATAGGTATTGTCTATAATTTAAATGATGCAAGTTTCAACTCTGCAGTTCTGATGCATGACATCAATCCTAAGAGCCCAGAATCTGTTGATTCAGATGCCAGATGTGGAAAAGACAGTACTTGTTAAAAATGGTATTTAAAAAATAGAGGCACTAATATCGTCTAGCAGTTCCACCTCGTTTTTGGGGGTTCCTGTTAGGCTGTTAGGTTATGTGACATATTTGAGAAATTAAAATCATTTTATAGGAATAACAACAACATCAAAGAATGAAATGTTCATGCCATATTCTCTAGGTTTATATAATCACTTTAAAGCACATGTAAGTATTATTAGCATCAGAAATTTTTGTACTAGGTGTAGTGAGAAATGATTATTGCATAGCAATGCATAGTGTTTTTTCTCTTCAGAATTTAAAAATCTAGTCATAAAAAATTATGACATACTCAAGGGCACAGAGGAGGACAGTAGGTTAGATATAGAAGGGTGACATTCAATACTGAGAGAATCTTCTGGAACTCTAGTCCCTATTTACAGCTCTCTAAGTATTATCTCAGGGAACCCACCTGCTGATGTACCTCCTGTACTCCTCAACTACAACCTGGGGACTTGCTACATAGAATCAATAGCTAGGATCCAAGACACAGAACCCAGACCTGGGACCAGTCAGGTGATTCCCTGCGGGATGCACTAAAGTGCCCATTTGAAGAAAGGGAAGAGGGATTTTCCCCCAGAAGTCGGTTGGATGACAGACAAGGCAGAGATTCAAGAATCTCTTGAATCTCTTAAACAGCGCTGAATCTCTTAAAACAAAATTGTAAATTATATTTATTCCAATAAATTTACCAGGTGGAACTATATAAACTTTTCTTTCTCATCATTTTCTTTCCTTTTCTTATTGATACTAAACATGTAATGCCGCCTGAGAAACGTATGTTTCCTCTACACAACTGACTTATGATAACTGAGTTGTAGCATGAGTAGATTTTTTTTTGCAAGTTTATCACATAACTTAAATTACTATACAGCAAATACTCTTCAAAGAAGTTTTTTAGACATCTGGTTGTACTGGAGCGAGCATAGAAATTCAACACCAAGACAAAAGTATGCCAAATTGCAGGGTCTTTATTGCTGGAGGCCACAGAGGACCCCGTCTCTCCAACCCGTGGCCCCGAAAGGAGGGTGTCAAGAGCTTTTATGCCTGTAAACGACCTCGGGAGTGAGGGTGAGGGGTGGAAGGTGGGGGTGAGGGGCTTCAGACATTCAGAGGGCCAGTGGATTCCGTAAATCACCTCCTGGGTGGAGATGAGGGTGAGGGGCTCCGGACATTCTGAGGGCCGGGGGACTTTTGACATTCTGGTTGTTACTTAAGAGGTTTACAGAAGTCAAGATAAGCATTAGTTTACACATTGTCTGGTTAGGGTGGAAATTACAGACCTTAGTTACTTATTACAAGTTGCAGGAGCCAAGATGGCATGGGTTAGGACTGCTTGCCTGTCACATTTGGGGTTACAGAGAGCAGTTTCAACAGAATGCCGAGGTACGGTTGGGATATGCAGTTTTATGGGGCTTTTACCATGTCACAATCTAAAGTAATTAAATAATTTATGGCATAAATTTTTTTAGCTTGACTATCAAAGTGAGGTGAGTATTGAACAGGAAATAGTAGCCTTGAAGTCAGAGGTCCATACAAATCCCAGCTCCATCCTAATTCACTGTTGTTAGGAAAGATTCTTAATCTCTCTGATTCTTTATATCACTATGTATACAAAGCTTCTAGGCTCATTCCTGACACATGAAGAACCGAGCAAATGGAAGTTGTTACTATTATAAACATTTAGAGAGGTCTAATACAGAACAAAGAAAGAAATATGAAAAATATTAATATTAAGCAGCAAATACTCAGGAAATTGGTGCATCGTAATCTGTATTTTTCAAAGATATTTGCTCTCTAAAACCTTTTTTTAATCTGACAGCAATGGTAGTGAGGTCTTAGTCCCAGCAACACTTTGCTAGAATACCTTTGAAGAGATAAAATAAAAACAAATAACAGCAATAAATGTCCTTACCCATGAGGTGTGCTATGAAGACTTGCTGGTTGCAAGTGAGATGAAAGAGCTCTGAAGAAATGAAATGCCTAATACCACGTTTATAACATGTTTTGGAAAGCTGCCAGCTTTATTAGAGTCTTCTACAGTTTCCGTGAAAATGCTTGTGGAACAAAGTGATATTTATCTGTACTATCACTTCAAAGGAAAAATGCTACCTCAAATTTTAATGGCAACAATGTTCTCATTATTTTTCAATATGTCTGGGCTACCGCCAGCCTATAAACACCATAGGTAAATAAAATCCAAACGATTTTAAAGAAAAATGTACTCAATTTTAATAAATCAGCATTTGTTTTAGAGGTTTTACTAAAATGGAAAATATGCCTTTTTTGTATTGAACAACTGAATAATTTTCTTTCAAATGTGAATTATTCATCTTCTGGATATAACGCTATTTGCAAAGCCACAACAGAAATTACTGCTAATTGCTATAGTGAGCAATCACACGCATGCAATGAAATTATTAAGCAACTTTATTGTTGTCCTTAACTGTTCACTTAAATATATTTTCTTGAGAGCTTGTTTGGAGGTTCTAGAAGGGGAGTGCAGTTACTTGTATACCCTTGACCGAAGATTGGTCTTCCTCTATCGGGGATGGTTGTCTTCTTCGACCGAGCAGCACAGCTTTGGGAGGGATGCACGTGGAATGGTGAGGGAGGAGGCAGACACATGCCTCACCAGCCAGATCAGCTGACTCAACCTGGCAATCAATGGGGTGACAGATGTTGCAGCCGGATCTCCCTGACATCCAATATATTTTCTTTAAAGAGCTCTTCCCCTGACCCTGGATAAAATTCAAGTCATATAAATTTTAGGGTAAGTAATCTCTCTGCATGACTGAACTGAGCTATCAATTCTACGTAGCTAGCCAGAAGGTTGTAGGTGAGTGTGTAAGAGCTAAGTCAGAGTGTCGGTGCCCCGAGATAATACTTTACAGAGTTACACATGGGTATTAGGGTTACAGGAGATTCTCTCACTGCCTAATGTGACCTGTTGTCCTTCAGTCAGTCCTTAACATGTCATCAATTTTCATGACTGGAGCATCAGATTCTAAGGAGAAAACACTGTAAACTGATAGGCAATAATCACAGAGATAATGAACTCCATTAATTCTTGTTCCTTAGAAATACTGAAAGACCCTCCATCCGGTAATAAATATGTCTAATTAAAGGTGGTCACAACTTTAAACTGCATTCAAAGTCATCCTCTGCCCCATACCCTGTTGAAGGTGTGAAATGCCATAGAAGTGTTGTTTCTTTCTCCTGCTGTGTTCTCAAGGGGCGACCAAGCTCTTTGGTACTCGCAAGCATGAGAAATGGATTCTGTCTGGTCAAATGATGGCCCCAGTTGCTGAAAATATGAGCTCCCTATGGCTCAAAAGTTAAAAGCAGACCCAAGAGGCCATGGAAGGGTGAGGGAGTGGCCACACTCTCTGTGTTCTTAGAAAGTGTTGCAGAAGCTGTTTTTCTGCAACCAATCAGAAAAGAGTTTCTGGAAACAACGGCATCTGGAAATATATCTGAGCTGTCCACCAGCAGACATCTGGAACCAGCCAATTAGGAGACGCTGGTGATTGAGGTTAAAGTACCTAATGCAAACCCTGTCCTTACACCCGTGACTCCTCTTCCCTGCCCTGCTGGGTTTTTGCCTTTATCATCTCTCTCTCTGACCACCACCCCCACTCAGAGCACACTTTTATTTTGCACCAGAGTAGCATCTCCACAATCTGCAGACTGCTTTTAGAGAATAACATTCTCCTTTTGCATCTGCAGATCCCACTGGTCTTATGCTGACACTCTCTCCTAGCACTCTTTCACGGATTTTTCAACACTCCCTTTCTCTGCCACCACCATTACTAGGTTCTCTCACTTGCAACTCCCTAGTTAGAAGAATTATCTTTCTTCTGGCAGATCACTGACATCATTTTCTGTATTAACAACAAATCTCACTGGCTTCACACATAGACATAGATACACAGACACACACACACACACACACACACACACACGTTTTATGTGATTGTGTAAAAATCAGATGTGAACATTAACAGCCTCTGCTCCACACATTGAATTCAGGTCCCCAGGCACCTATGTGAGAACATTACCTAATGTATCTGCCCTCCAAGGCTCTGACTAGAGAATCATTTGTGGGATACTTTTAAAGCTAAGTCTTAAAGTAGCCTTTATCATCTCTGCCCATCTTTCATTGAGTGCAATGTATTCTATCTGCGTTCCCATGTTTATTGCAGCATATTCCCAATAGCCAAGATATAGAAACAGCCTAAGCGTCCATCGACGGATGAATGGATAGAAAAGAGATAATATAAAATAGGCCAGGTATGGTGGCTCACGTCTCTAATCCCAGCACTCTGGGAGGCTGAGGTGGGTGGATCATCCTGAGGTCAGGAGTTTGAGACCAGCCTGGCTAACATGGAGAAACCACAACTCTACCAAAAATACAAAAATTAAACTAGGCATGGTGGCATGCACCTGTAATTACAGCTACTCAGGAGGCTGAGGCAGGAGAATCACTTGAACCCAGGAGGCAAAAGTTGTAGTAAGCTGAAACTGTGCCACAGCACTTCAGCCTGAGTGACAGGTGAGATTTTGTCTCAAAAAATAAAATAAAATAAAACATTAAAAACTATATACATATGTGTATGTATGTATGCACACATATATAAAACTAGTATACATATATGCTTATGTGTATATACACATATGTATATAATGTGTATACATATAGAAAAGTGTATACATATGTGTATGTGTGTACACATGTATACATATGTGTATATGTGCATACATATATACACATATGTGTATATACACATGTATGCACAACGTATATATACACATGTACACATATGTATACACAAATAACATGTATACATATGTGGAAATCCTGCAATTTGTAACAAAAGGGATAAAATTAATGGACATTATGCCAAGTGCATTTACCCAGAGGCAAAAAGAAAAATACTGCATGATCTCGCTTGTATATGGACTCTAAAATAAAATACATAAAAACTGAGGGAAGAATATGTTTACCTGTTTACCAAGGGTGAGGGAGTTGGAGGAGATGGAGAGATATAGGTCAAAGGGTAGAAAAATGCAGTTTTATTTGATACATAAGTCTAGATATCTAATGTAAAACAAAAAGATTATGGTTGATGATATTGTAAGAGAGTAGATTTTTGCATACTCTTACCACAAGCAAAAAGGGAAGGGAACCGCATGATATGTTAATTTACTTGGCCATAGTAATCACTTCACTACAAATATATATATATATATATATATATATATATATACATATATATATATAATGTTATCTTAAATATATATAATAAAACATAAATTTATTTTTCAGAAGTCAGACATATTTGCAAAGCATTCAAGGAAATGTAGTCTTCGTCTGTGTCCAGGGAGAAAATAAAAAAGGTTTGTCAAACTCCTGTTATTGGGCTCCTGCTTTGTTCCCTGTGAGCCGTGCTTCCCTACAGGTCTGGTGGACCAGCTGAGTGGAATCTGAGTAACCGCATCCAGCTCACATGGCAGCAGCTACATGGGTCACACTGATCTACGGAAACTTCTCATTCATTCTTTGCCCCAGCCATCTTCATGAGAGCAGGATGATGGATCCTCACCTATCACCTCTCCTAGGCCTGCCATCAGCAGAGGTTCTTGGCCTTTTCTCAGGTATAAGTTAGAAATCTGTTTTGACATCCACCTTGCACAAGCTTTCAGAGGTGGACCAACTACTGCCTCTTTCTCTAAGCTTCAGCTATAGTCACAGGATGCCCCATCCCTTCCCCTTGGGTATGTGGAATCACAGAAGACCTACAGCTCTCTCTTCTTCTCTGACTTTCTCTTTTGATTGGGGGCTAAAAATACAAATTAGTTTTATCTACCTACACTTGGAAGT
Organism: Cebus imitator; assembly: GCF_001604975.1. Taxonomy (NCBI): domain Eukaryota; kingdom Metazoa; phylum Chordata; class Mammalia; order Primates; family Cebidae; genus Cebus; species Cebus imitator. The sequence continues at coordinate 665,681 of NW_016107388.1, read as the reverse complement.
GCTGATGGCGGTGTCAAACATCACTTCAGAATGGGGTGTCAATCATCTTTATTAGTCAAACTTATGGCTAAAATATGGCATAACACTTTCTTATATCTTTAAAGAGCACAATAAGTTTTCTAAGTAACCTTCTATATGGGACAAAGATCATATGATTAGAATAATATATGTTTATCATGTTTTTGTGGTTTGATAGAGAATATTCCTATACTTGGAAACAGTTGTCTTCAGTATGACTCATAGTAACAACAGGTTTGCAATTATTTCAGCAAATTCCATTGAGTTCCTATTTTGTGCCAAGCATTAAACTTGCTGTGAAGCTTCTGCCCTCAAAAACTTCATATGCTATCAGGGGAAATTGATTGTAAACAGTAATGATATGTGATGATGCTATGGTACAAGTGGTGAATGTGAATGGAAGATAATATCAGACTTTGATTAGAGAACCATCCGTATTCACTGGGTTACAACAGCAGCTAATGACGCCCCTCATTAACAGCAGGCATTCTTTCCTTCACCGTCACTTCAACAGAGCTTCCACCATTCTCATTTCTACCTGAAAATGATCGTGGAGCTGTTACTAGAGTATGTGTCCAATTGCTATGCTCTCTATAAGAGGAAGTCTGTCTTTGTAATTAGATGTTAAATGAACTGAAGTGGAGCTAAACTGTATTAGTTATTAACGTTTCCTGAGATACCATGTGTAGCTATTGGTGTCTGAGAAATATTCAGTTCAAATTGTATATACTTTTCCAAAACGGAAATAAATTATAAATATTACACAAATAATATATCATTTTCTACAACTCAACTACCCACTACTGCTTAGTAAGCAAGCAAGTTCGCAGGCCCTACTGCAACCTTTAAACACGCTTGGTGAAGGTTCATTGCAAACGTGCTTAATGATATCCTTAGTCAGATTTTTAAAATTCCTTTCATTTCTTAAATTATTAAAAATCTTTGTTACCAATGGATAGATTTTATCTAGTGTTTTATTTATTGAGATAATTATGCTTTCAATGAGGCAAATTTCATTAACCCGTATTCTGTTGAGCCAAATTTGTATTGTAACTGTTCAGCCAACTTTGTGTTTCTTGAATAAACAACTCTTGATTAGTATATGTTATCATTTTTATATATTGCTGCATTTTCCATTTTTTAAACATTATGTTTCCAAGAACATATGTGCCTTTCTCTTTCTTCCTTCTTCCTCCCTCCCACACTCTCAATTTTTTTCTTATTTACTTACAATAATTTTTGGATTTGAAATAAAAATTATGTTGATAGCATGAAGAAAATTGGTAAGTAATTCTTTCTAGATTTTGAACAGATTTTTGTACCTAAGAGCTATTTGTTTCTTAAATTTTTGAAAGAATTCACCAGCGAAAATATCTGGGTCTAATACTTCCATGAAAGAAAACTTTATTTTTCAAATTAAATTTCTTTATTTGTCATAAGAAAGTTTAAATTGTTTATTTTTTCTTCTTTCACATATGTTTTAATTTATAGATTTAAAATTTTTATCTACATTATCAAATTTATGCAAGATTGTTCATAGAATCCTTTTTCATCTTCATGTCTGTAGGATATGTTATGATGATCATAAATGATTCCTGATATTGGCCATTTCTGCTTTTGCTTTTTTTCTTTGATTAGTCTCAATAGTTGCTCATCAGTGTCATTAATAATTTACAAACAAACCTTTGGCTTTGTGGATTTTCTCTATTTAAATGTTTTATATTTCTTTTATTCACATAATTATAATTGCCTTTTTTCTGTTTTGGATTTTTTTTTTTTTTTTTTTTTTTTTTTGTCATAAAGTTTCATATGACAAGAAATTTAGATCACTAATTTGCAACTTTTCTTTCTTTTTAATGTATGCATTAAAAGCAATATGTTCCCTTTAATCCCTGTTTTGGCTATACCCTATATGTTTTCATATACCTTTTTAAAATTCTTTTCAAAATTTTAAAAAGTTTTGTCATGAGTACTTTTTGTTGTTTACAACCTATTTAGAATTGGTGTGCTTAATTTCCAAATTTGGAAATATTTTAGTTTACTTTCTGTTGATTTTCAGTTTAATGCAACTCTGGCCAAAGAACATGCTCTTGGTGAATCAAATCATCTGAAATTTGTTACCAGTTTTATGGCTCATATAAATCTTCCAACTGCACTTGGAATAAATGTGTATCCTAAAATGTTTTTCCAGTAACTAACTTATGTCAATTAGGTCCAGGCAGTTAATCACATTGCTTATTTTATGTCTTTACAGATAATTTTCTCTTTATGTTACATCAGTTATGGTGAAAGGTATGTTCAAATCTCCAAATGCACTTGTCTATTTCTCTTTTTCTTGAAAATTTTTGTTTTATATATGTTTGCAGATATATTATCAGATGCTGTATTGGCATGTTTTCACACTGCTATGAAGATATTGCCTGAGGCTGGGTAATTATAAACAAAAAACGTTTAATTGACTCACAATTCTTTATGGATGGAAAGGCTTCCACTGTTTCCTTTGTTCCATATGTTGCTTCTTTATTCCTTTTTTTTTCTTTTCATATTTGTATTAATATCTTTATTATTGTTTTCATGTATAAATTATTTTATTTCACATTATTGGAATAGAAATAAATGAAGTTCACCTAAATGAGAAAAGAAAAACTTGTTTATGCAAATTGCTACAGGAAGGAAGGCAGCCAGCCTCACTCTTTGTAGAAACTCACAGGTAGGCAAAGAAGGAGGAATCATGATGGAAGGCGAAGAGAGAAAATGGCACATCTTACATGCAGCAGGAGAGAGTGAGGGCAAAGAGGGAGTGAATGCTCAAATCCTTTTGAAACCATCAGCTCTCATGAGAATTCATGAACTATCACAAGAACAGCATGGGGGAAACTGTCCCCATGATCCAAACACCTCCCACCAGGCCCCTTCCCCAGCATATGGGGATTACAATTCCAGATGAGATTTGGGTAGGGACACGGTGCTAAAGCATATCAGGTGCATACAAATCTAGGAGCATTATTCTTTATGTTAAATTGATTCTTTTTTATCATGAATTATAATTCTTTATTTCTAGCAATACTTTTAGTTCTATTAAACATACATTACATTTTAACTGCTATTAATTTCTCCACATCACATTTCCTCTGCCTAGTTTTGCATGGCATATATTTTGTTACCATTTTATATTCAATCAGTTTGTGTGCCCCATATTCAAAGTGTAATTGTGTTTACATTGTAATTAATATATTGGTAGGTCCCTCCTTTTCTTTAATCCTCTCTGACAAGGTTTTGATTTTTAGAATTTTTTGTCCAGTTACATTTAATGTAATGACTGCTCTGTGTACTATATCCTTACTTGTTTTTCCTTTGTTCCATGTTGTTTGCTTCTTTATTCCTCCTTTTTTGCCTTTTTATATTTGTATTGATATCTTTAGTATCATTTTCATTTGTCAATTACTTTATTGTAACATTATTGGAATAGAAATAAATGAAGACCACCTAAATGAGAAAAGAAAAACTTGTTCATGCAGATATTGCTACAGGAAGAAAGGCAGCCAGCCTCACTGTGTTTTGGCAGACTCACAGGTAGGCAAAGAAGGGGGAAAGTTTCATAGCAGAAAATAAGTGTCCTGATGGAGGCCATTGGCCTGGGGAAGCTGAAGGTGACTAACTTGAAAGAGCACTCTATGTGATTGGTTAGGGATCCATATTTGGCTTTCCCTGTATGGTCCTAAAATAGAAGCAGGGATAAAAATTAGGGAAACTGGCAGTCATTGACCAAGTCCTGACCATTGGGAGCTGATGGCTCTAGAGTTTGGTGGTTAGTTTCCTAGACTGGCTGCTGCAGGGTTTCTGAGTTAGTATCCTGGGCTGACTGCTGCAGAGGTGTGGGTCAGAGTTCTAGTGTCTTGGGTGGTCTGTGTGTTGTCTGTAAATTGAGTCTCTCCCCACCTTTCTTGTTTTGCTTTTGTTTTTTTCCTAATTGTTCTGCCTCTCCATATTTCTAGCACCTTGATTGCATACTATACCTAATACACAGAATAACTCTGGAGATCCCAGATAATATACTCACACCCCTTTCCTGTGATAGATAGGATGTGGGATTGATCATCTCATTCCAATTAGAAATTGATATGGGGCAGGTTTGCTTCACTTGGACATTTAGAAGTTTTCAGTTTCTAGCTCCCTGGACTCCTGCACAGCCCATGTACTCAGCAAGTGTTCCAGGGAAAACTAGCCATGGTATTGTATTGAATCCCTGCAAGTTTTGGATTTTTTTAGTACCAATCCCTTATGATTGAAAACACTCTACTGATTTCTCTTTCCCCCAGTAGAATATTTCTGTCTTATCCAAGCAAATCTGTCTTTACCCAAAATATAAGAAAGTGTCTAAAAAGGAAAAACAGCCAGATGTTACCAAATTACCAAATTTTGGTTTACCCAATATTTGTTTTTAAGGCATACGATGTCATTACAATGTGATTTATGCATTTTAGTCAGTTTTTCTCTATCTATTGTACCAAGAGCTTTGGTCTGCTGTGATGTACAAAGTCTAACACAAAGAAGTTAGTATTCAAAGAATGTTTCTATAGTGATAACTCTAATTTCAATTTAACATCAAGCTTTTCCCCACTTTCATTAAAACCATATTTTTCTATGCACAGTAACATACTTGACTCCTAAATGATATATCTACTCATTGCTCTATGATATAAAAATGACCATTATTATCACTAAAATAAAATATTCTACCAATGAAAATTTTAAGGCTAACTTTTAGTTTTATTTATAAATATAAATATTTTAATATAGTTTTATTTGTAAATATAAATATTTTAATATTTATATTTATATTTATAAATAAATTTATAAATATTTATACAAATTAATATTTATATTTATAAATAAAATGAAATATATTATTTTAAAATGTATAAATATTGTATTAATATAAATATTTATAAATATTTTTATTTTATATTTATAGCATATTTTTATAAGCTAGCATTATTAGGACAATTATATGGTTCAAATTTCTCCCCTAATGCATAGGATACCTGGAGAGCAACAAAAGGAGAAGAGCTGTGTGTTCTAGTTATCTTCATTTATTTCCAGCACCAGCGTAAACAAAATCTGTCTCTGGTTGCCAAAGTCAAAAAGGGAAAAATGAAACAGGAGTAGAAGATTTAGTCAGACATTCTCAATGTCATCAGGAGAAAGAAATGTATTTAAAATTTGCTATGAACTTAAATAGATACATGTTAAAGGAAATTACTATCCACATTTGGAGTAGCTTTCATTATAATGATATGTTCCCCTCTGTCTTTTGTGGTTTCCTCAAAAGTTCACGGAATAGTCTTCTTTATGAATAACACTCTCAAGGCATGAGCAGTGCAGGTTTGTCCCAGGATGGAGATGGCTTCTCCTAGGGCACACAGGAAGAATCCCTCTGCACTTGAAGTTCTGGCTTCTGCTCAGTCGTTTCAGGCTCCTCATGTTAAGAGATAGCAGGTAAGGACACGAGTCCCCCACTGGCAGGCATAGTAGCCCTGGTCAGAGGAGAACCAGAGCTGGTATTACATATGAAGCTCCAGAAGAACACATTATGAGGCACCCAATGGTCCGTGAGAACAGCTTTTGTACCCGTGGGTCCATGTTTGACAACAAGTGAAAAAGTGAAGCAGCCACACTCTGAGAAGACATCATGACCAGTGCTTCAGATCCGGTGGGGATAAGGGTTTGGATCACTCAGCCAGGTAATCCATCATACCCAGAAGAATTGCTCATTGAAGATGGCGTCCATAAAAAATGGTGAGAGTAGTGGCAGAAAATGACTTCATGAGGACGAATGGGAGTAATGAGCAGACTTCATCTCACCAGAATTCCTCTGGTAATGGAAATCCACTTTCCAAGAGGAAGAAGTTGGAACCAAGCAACATATGAATGGACTGTAGTGTGTGTTGCGTTCCACAATTTCTGCCAGGAATATTTTTGGCTGATGATCCTAATGGGTCTCCTGCTCATGCTTCTTGGTCAAAGAGCACTGTCTCAACACAAACCATGCTTCTCTCTGGGGGCAGCCAACATCCAATTATTGATGTGCAGGCCCCTTCTTGGCCTCTATTCCAGACAGCTCTGAAAAGCCATCCCAGCTCCAGATCCCTACTGGTGTCAGCCAAGCCCTGTACTGCAACTCCATCGCAGCCCAGCTTCATCATCTGCCTGGCTGAGCTCTATCTTTTCCTGATAGGCACCCCGATGACACTATCCATGAAGTCTCTTACGGCAAAATCTCTGTCACAAAACCTCTTTCCCAGGGACATATTAAAGAATAGAAATGCATTTATTTGGTGGCAAGAAGATTCTGACTAGCTGGCTTTCCCTAAAGAGAATCCAAGAAGGATTTCTGCATTAAAAAACATGTGTGGGAGGTCACTAAACCGAGATCAGACAGAAGGCTTCCTAGGCAGAAAGACCAGAAACAGTGTCAACAAAGACCCTGATATGACTGGGGAGTCGTGGAAAAAGTTGAGTGAGAGAAATTTTGTGTATATGTATAGAATGGAAGTGGCTGAGGTGGAAGGGTCAGAGCCAGACTGTGAAGGGTCCTGGGTTCCCCGTCATACTGAGGAAGAGCAGTGTCACACGGAGGTCTCAGTGCATTCACAGTTGAATAAAATGTATGCCCTTCTTAAGCCACCATCCTCTAGGAGAAAAAGAACCAGGGTGTCTCTAGTACTATAGATCAAAGTTGTGACTTACAAGATTTCCTTCAAGGCCCAGGAGATGCCATGGTCCAAGAGATATAATCTGTCTTGCGTTGCCTCACATTTGTTTCCCCTAAAACTCAGTAAGAGAACGTAATTAAAGAATGAGACCTTCATAAAGGTCAAATCTGTTCCAGCCTGAGCAGTTGAGAGAAAATCATCTGTTTAGGGATCTCTACCTTGGGTGCGAGTCTTGTGAATATCTCGACAGTTGCCTATAAAAGTTTTTCTTCACCATTTTTAAAATTAACAATAAAGTTTTAAATCAGTTAAAAAAAAAAAAAAAAGAAACAAGGTGAAGGAGGGACAACTGGATTTGAAATTCCAGGAACTTTGGAAGAGCCTGAAGTAAATTAATCATTCGACTATGATCTTTATTCTTGAGGGCTGTGAGGTCCAAGAAACAAGAAATTGTTTAAACAATTATATATACCATTGACCCTTGAACAACAGGAGATTGAAGTGTGTGGGTCCACTTATATGTCTAATTTTAAAAATAAAAGTTATACCGAATATGCCTGCCTCATCCACCTCCCTTTCCACCTCCTCCACCTCTTCCATCTGTCACCCCTGAGATAGCGAGGCCAACCACTCGTCTCCCTCCTCCCTCTCAATATACTCACCATGAAGATAAGGGAGAAAACCTTTATGATGATTCACTTCCACTTAATGAATAGTAAGTATGTTTTCTCTTTTTATGATTCTCTTAATAACATTCTATTTTCTCTAGCTTACTTTATTGTAATAATACAGTGTATTATTTTGTAATAATACAAAATAAGTGTTAATCGAGTGGTTATATGATCATTAAGAATTCTGATAAACAGTAGGCAATTGGTAGTTAAGATTTTGGGGAGTCAAAAGTTATACACAAAATTTTGACTCTGTGGGAAGGGGCATCCATACTGCTAAACTGCTAACCCCTGCATTGTTTAAGGGTCAATTGTAAAGTTGTGTGTATGTGTGTGTCTGTATGCGTGTGTGTGTGTTTGCGTATGTATCCAAACTGAACACAAAATTATACAAAAGATTCAGAAGAAAATGTCCCACCATACTTGAGTTACTGAGCTTTTCATAGCCCCTCGAGTTCTCTAATAATTTCTATTTATTTTTATTTCTTGGAGTAAGAAAAAGTGGTGGTCATAATACTAGCAAAGGAAATGAAAGGGAAGTAAAAATCAGAACCATGAAAATTGTTTTTCACTTTGCACAAGATTCCTTCTGACTTGTGATGCCATAGAACGGCTGGCTCACTTTGTTCCTGGCAGAGCCAAGAAACCGCAGCTGCCATTCATCACCTAAACAGTGGTACCTGCTGGTTGGAAGTGCAGACTTGCTCTCAAGGATTGCTTGTCAGAGGTATTGCCGAGAACACAAGAGCTCCCAGACTACTAAGTTTCATCATCCTGGATGATGTTTAACTAAGAAATCACAGCTCACACTGATCCTCCGTTAGTGTGGTCCTCTGTGCCGAGAGCCTCTGGCCCTTTTTCTCCCCTGTGCTGTTCCTTTGTTTCTAACATACCATCCCTGGCTGCTACAGAGATGCATGGAGGTGGCCCAAGTTTCAAACTCCAAATATTGATTTATGTAAAAACAAACACATACCTATTTTTTGTGTAGATGAGGGAAATGGGAGCTCATATTCACATCTAAAACAGTTTCAGTAACACACAACAGCATTTGTCATTCAAGTTTATAATGCTGAAAACCGTTCTTTTAAAATCTACTCATTTCTACTTCTGCAAAAGTTGCCTTTTCACAAACTACAGACATTTTGTCTGTTAGACAAATATGAACATAATACATTTTCAGATCCAGGAGAAATTACAGCATCTCAACCTGGCTCTGCTCCTGTATTTTCTCAGAGGAGTTATCAAAAGTCAGGCAAAGAGGTTTTGTAATTGTTCTACAATCCTTTCTCCAGAAACACTGAAATTTAAATTTTCAAGAGACAAAAAAATACATTTATTTCAATATATATATAACAAGTAAAGTCAGGCATTATAATCTCATGCTTCAAAACAAAATTCACATTTTTCTATCAGATAATAATAGACCGAGCAAACTCTTGATGATAATGTCCACAACAAAACTATCAGGAATGCCTCCCCCATTGACAATTACCCTTACAGAAAGAAGCCTACATGTTTCTGTGCATGTGTCAGGTATCTAAAATGTATTCTTTGTGTGCCCTTTGCTTCTTTTGTCTGCACTTCATATTAATGAAGATATAGAAAATTACTTTATGAATATTTCTCAAGGTGTTGCCAATAGGAAAACTCAACATTTTCTGCTCTCATCATCTCAGATATATATACACACACACACACACACACACACACACACACATACACTCGTGCACACACATACATACACACACACACACCAGAGTCTCAGAAACAACAGGTCAGAGAGTTTATTCAAGGCAAATTATTTTCTGTTTATCAAAAATGAAGACAAAAAGTAATTAAATTTCCCATTGCCACAAAGTAACTTAATAACACAGCACCAATGAAACAGAGCCCCGAGTGAGTATCTGCATTGGCACTGAGTAGTTACACTATCCCACCCATGCCACAGATTTAATTTAAACAAGCATAAGACACTAGAATAATTAATTTAAACCGATGCTAATAAGAGCAATAATTTAACTGCAATTTAATATGATTACAGTGAGGATAACAGGGGAGGAGGAAGATAACCTCTCTTCCCTGCCTCAGGGGTTACTCATCACTCTGCCCCGGGAGCAGAGGAAGGAGAGTCTGTTAGAAAGCAAGGCCACTGGTAATCAAATTGTCAGCGGTGTCAGAATGAGTTATATATGCAGTAAGTTAGTACTTAAGTATGACTTTTCCCCAATATATTTTGAATAATTTCACATCTTAAGAGTACATTTTGGGTTTTTGTTGTTGTTGTTGCTGTTGTTGTTGTTGTTGTTTTGAGACGGAGTTTCGCTCTTATTACCCAGGCTGGAGTGCAATGGCACGATCTCAACTCACCGCAATCCCTGCCTCCTGGGTTCAAGCAATTCTCCTGCCTCAGCCTCCCGAGTAGCTGGGACTACAGGCGTGAACCACCATGCCCAGCTAATTTTTGTATTTTTAGTACAGACGGGGTTTCACCATGTTGACCAAGATGGTCTCGACCTCTTGATCTCATAATCCACCCGCCTCAGCCTCCCAAAGTGCTGGAATTATAGGTGTGAACCACCATGCCTGGCCCAAGAGGACATTTCAAAAACTCTTGTCAACCACCAGTGACCTACCTGAACTTAAATCGATTGAACATTTTTCAAACTTCATCTTCTATTACCAGAGTTTCACTTTGCTGTTGATATTTTCTGAATGACTGCATTATGCCTTATCTTCTGGATATTTCAGGAGCCAACCTCAGTGGCCATCCGTCATCATCCACATGCTCATCTGTAGTGCCACTTCATCCTACAGCCCACACACAACCCTTTGGGTATTCTTCACTGCATCCTCTTTCATTGGAAAAATCTTAATATATTTGTTGGAAATCATGCTTTACAATTTGCAAACTCTTATTTTCACCCTCCTTCTCAGAGCATTGCCTCGACGGCTTTGTGAGAAACCTGGTCTTATCCCAAGGCTCATTTAATCTTTCTCTCTTCGTTGCACTTTCATCTCAGGATCTTAAGGTGACATAGTGTTCTTTTATTCACCTGCCATATCTTTGAAGCATTGCCCACTCCACAGTCTTCCAAAATGACCCGGCTACTTCAGCCTTGTTCTCTCAGAACTTACTGCCATGCTTTCCTCCCCAGACTGCCATCTGCACAACTCATCACCGTCACTTCTTCATTTTTTAAATGTTAACACCTGGCCACTCCATTTAAACTCCTACCAACACTGTCATCAGCAACAGGCATAGGACAACCCATTCCAAACACCAGAGTTCATTGGTTTCTCGTCTCCTGTGGTCTTCTCTTTATATCAGAAACCCACTTTCATGCTCATATCCAGGACACAGCCCAGCTGGAAATGGCATTGGCACTAAAATACTAATTCTAACTCTTATGATAACTAATCATCACCTTTCATTTTTCATATTTCCAGTTCATTAATGCTTATTTTTTCTATTGTTTATGCAATCTTTCCTGTTTTCTTTTCTCTCCCGGCATTACTTAGATGTCATGGTTTGCTATTGTACTAAATTGCTTGCAAATAACCTCAGAAGTCGTTTCCTGTATTTTGCTATCATTCTAAAAAATGAAAATGTAAGAACATTGTGGCTGAGCCCAGCAGTCGGCCTTCTTCAAATAAGCAAAAACATATTTGAACACTAATTTTGAAAAAGTAGAAAGCCAGGATGACTCCCTTTGTATTAAATTTCTGATCCATTACATCAAGCATTTAACACTGTCTGGACTACTTATCTCACTAATAGCTTTCTTTGTATCTTTCCTGCTTCTTTTCTATAACAATTTAATGACATAATTCATATACCTTAAAATCCACTATTTTGAAGTGTACAATTCAGTAATTTAATATATTCACATAATTGTGCAACCATCATGCTTAATTTTAGAACATTTTTAATTTCACTTAAGAAGCCAGAAGTATTATTAAAAATCTATTATCTCTTGATAAATTGACATGACACGCTTATTGGAAATCAATTGATCCTAAATGTAAGGATTTATTCCTGAACTCTCAAATTTGTTCCACTGACCTACCTGTATTATGTTTATATATATGTCTATTATCCCAATATTATGCTTATGCTCTCTTGATTACTGAAGCCTTGTAGTGAGTTTTAAAATAAGAAACTGTGAGTCCTCTATAACTTATTCTTCATTCAAGATTTTTTTTTTTTTTACAATTCTGTGTCCCTTTAATTTCCAAAACAGTTTTAGGTCAATTTCTCAATTTCTGAAAAATAAAAATAAATAATCAAACTTAAAAAGGCAACTGGAAATTTGAGGTGAACTGTACTGAATCTGTAGATTCATTAGGACTTATTGCCATCTGCTACAGAAAGACTTGTACGTCCCACCATTCACATGTTAAAGTCCTAAACCCCACCGTGACCCCTATTTGGGGATAGGGCAGATAAAGAGGTAATTAAGGTTAAATGAAGTCATAAAAATGGGAGCCTTAATTTGATCTGATTACTAGTGTTGTAAGTAAAGGAAGAGAGACAGTTTCCTCCTGTGTGGATAATGAAGAAATCATGAGACTACACAGTGAAATGGCGACTACCTACAAGCCAAGAGATGAGATCTCAAATGAAACCTGTCATGCCAGCTTGTTGAATTTGGACTTCCCAGACTCCAGAATTGTGAGAAATAAATTTCTGTTGCTTAAGACATCAAGTGTATGGTATTTTCTTATGGTAGACCTAGTAGACTAAGACATCACATAAACAATAGTAAGCCTTGATATAATAACAGAATGTGTCTTTACATTTCTTTATTTATTCCTTGGGAATTTCTGTAAGCTATATGTTTGATCACTTTCATAATTTCACATTTCTCAAAAGCTTTCAGGTTTTCTTTATTTTTGTCTATCTGGATTAGTTTGAAAGACTGATTTGATTGATCTTTAAGCTCTGAAGTTATTTCTTCTACTTGGTCTATTCTATTGTTAAAGTTTTCAGATGCATTTTGAAATTCTTTAAGTGAATTTTTATTTCCAGTAGTTCTTTTCTTTCTTTCTTCTTTTTTTTTTTTTTTTANTTTTTTTTAAGATGTCTATCTCTTTCTTCATTTCCTGGATGCTTTTGTGAATTCATTGTGTTGGCTTTCAACCTTCTCTTGAATCTCAGTGATCTTCATTGCAATCTATACTTTGAATTTGTTATCTGTCATTTCTGAGTTTTGGTTAGGGTTCTTTGCTAGAGAGCTAGTGTGATCCATTGGTGTTGTCATAACATTCAGATTTTTCATGGTGCCAGAATTCTTACAATGGTTAATTGTCATCTGGAGAGGCTGACAGTTCTTGGTTTTGAATTAACTTTTATTTAGATTGGGTTTTTAATCTAATTTTATTCATGTATTTATTTGTGCCCTCAACCCCTGACAAGGGTGTTACTGTGGAAGATTTTTAGTAAGGTATTTTGGCTTTGCTTCTGCAGCCCTGTGTTATTCTCTCAGCCAGTTTTATATTGGGTTGTGTAATTTGACCTATAGGCCAGTAGGTGACGCTTTGAGTAAGAGACCGCTGAGGCAAAAGCAGGTGGGTATGTACTGGATCATTGTTTATTGTGAGGTGCTCTCTGCTGTGTCAGATGATGTGCTGGACTGTGAAACATTCAGTGCCCTGAGCTTCCTTTTTGCAGAGGAGGAGGGGAGACACAACTTGGCACAGCTGGACCACCTGGCTTGCCCATGGATATTTCAATGACAAGTACAGGAACTAGCATGGACAAGAGCACCTGGGGCAGCTTCTGGTGAAAGGCCTATGTCTCTGGGTGGGACAAGGGGTTTGCACTAGCTCCGACTCCTAGAAAGACCAGAACACTGTTACCCTATCGCACCCCATCCCAGGGCTCGTGACTTTCTTTTCAGACACACACAATTGTCTATCTCCAGGCTGCTGAATATGCCTGTCCTGCTACTCTCTGTGGGAGCGGTTTCCAGCAGAACCTCTTTACTCAGCCCAGTATAGACATCTTCATGGCTTGCATGTTAATGGATTTGGTAACACTGCTGCTTCATGTAGAGGGGGAGAATTTTCACCTTTTGGCACATGTGCAGCTTTAAAAAAAATAGGACAGTAAAAAAATTACAAACAAAATTATACTAAAAAATATTTGCCTACATCATCTTTCCCGTGCTCTTTATTTTTTTTAGGGGATTTTAATGATTGTCTAGTATCTTTTCATTTCTGCATGAAGGACTTTTTATAATCCTTTTACAACAGATCTGCCAGGTCTTCTCAGGGAGAATTCTCTGCTTTATCTGGGAATGTCTTAATGCCTCATTCATTTTTGAAGCATTGATTCACTAGATGTAAAGTTATTGGTTGACATTATGATTGTATTCAGCACTTTAAACATGTCACCTTTCTGCCTTATGGTTTCCATGGATTCTGTTGAGAACTCAGCTGATAATCATACTGATAATCCCTTTGACACAGTAAGTCACTTCTATTATGGTCTTTGGCTTTCAACAGTTTGACTCTGATATGCGTGCATGTGGACCTCTTTAACTGTGTGCTCGTTGCAGTTAATTTAGCCTCTTGGATGTGTAAATTAATATCTCTCATAAATTTTGGAAATATTTAGCCATTTTTTTCTCCTTTCACTCTCTCCTTCTTCCTGGACTCCTGTTATGGTACAGGTCTCTGAGGCTCTGGTCACTTTTCTTCGTTCTTTTTCTTTCTATTCTTCAGACTGGAGAATTTCAATTGATCTATATTCAAATGACTGATTGTTTTACTTTCTTAAACCTGTTACTAAGCTTTTCTAGTTAATTTTTAATTTCAGCTATTGTACTTTTCAACTCCAGAGTATCTATTAGTCATTTAAAAATAATTTCTATTTCTCTTTAGTAATATTATTTATTTAATGATAGTCATTCTCATATATTATTCTAATTTTGTAAACATGCTCTCCTTTTCTTCATTAAACATATTTGTAATGATTGATTCAAAGTTTTTATTTAGTGAACCCAATGTCTTAGTTTCTTCAGGAACAGTTTCTATTTTTCTGTATGTGGGCCAAACTTTCTGTTTCTTTGGATGCACTGTAACTCTTGTCGTTAAAAACTAATATTTTTAATAATGTAATGTGGTATCATTTGAAATGATCCCTTTGCCTAGCATTTGTTAATATTGTTATTGCTTGTTGCTGTCATTATTGCTGTTATTTTTAAATTCCTGAAATAATTTTGTAGGATTTCTATTCTTTTTTCCAGTATGGTTGTTAAATTTCTTAGTTTATGAATTAACTAATTATAATGCAAAAACTTTCTTAAATCCCTTGAATCAATAGTCTCCCAGCTTTTTTCAAGTATCTTTGTGTGTGTGTTGTATGTGTTTTTCAATACTTTAGTAGACAGTTTAAAATTCTGTCATATTATATGTTTGCATAGGAAGGGAATGTCAGCTAGAGGTGAGAATGTAGGGCCTTTTTAGGTCTTTTTAAAGCATGTGCACAGCCCTGAACATGTGCATGTCTTTCTAGAGTCCTATGAATATGTCAGATCTGTTTCATGCATCCTATTAATATCTCATTCCTAGTTTTCCTGTGAAGGATTTTGGTCAGCCTTTTGGTATCTCCAAGTGGAATTGCCACCTCAGGCATCTGAAATATTAGTCATTTGACACTTTATTTTTGAGAAATGCTCTGGGGATAGACTTGTTTATATAAACTAAATTCTGAGTTGTGTCAAATAAAGACAAGCCCTGAGATTCTGTGGGGGTGGGGTGCGGACTTTGGGAAGCTCCAAGCTCATGGGACATCTTCCAGTGTTCCCTTGGCAGCTGGTTTTCACAGCTGCTGCCAATATAAGGCTGGTCTTCAGGTTGATTATGGTTATGTGGAAAGATTGAATGGGAACAGGGCAAGTTAAGAGGCCACAAAATTTACTGTTTTATCTTGATTCAATGTTTGTTTTTAAATAGGGCTTCTTGCATTTTTTTAAGCTTTCAGTTAATTTCAAGATTTCTGAACATGTTGAATTTGACAACTTTCAACAATGTTCTCAGGGCTTTTTCCATAAAGGTGGATTTTGAAAGTCTTTGATCTGCCATTCTGGGAATGTTTCTTTAAATATCTTTCTCACTGTGAAACAAATCTTTAATAACCTTCGCTGTCTCTATGTATCTCCATACTTTCTCCCTCTCTCCACTCCCTCCTCTCCCCTGCTCCTGTTTCTCTTTGTGTATCAGTAACTGCATACCCCTTGGTAAAATGGAACGGATTCCTCTTTCATTTTCTCAGCATAACTCTACAAACACTTGAACCACTATCAGCTTTCTTCATCTTCCCTGGTAAGAGTGAAGGGTTTGTCTCCCTCCTGTCAGACACTTACGTTCCCCTCATGCTTGAATCCTTTACTGGAATTTGCCGAGCTTTGCTTTGTGGATCCTGTTTGCCTCCTGATCTGCTGCATGCACTCTCTGGCTTCCACTCTCTTTCTTGTCATCTTCCAACCCTCCCTGCCTCCCTCCCTCTCGTCTACCCCATTCCAGTCAGCACCAAACTTAGATGAATCACTAGAAAGATGAAAAGACATTGCCATTGGCCTAGAAAAGTCATTCACCTCCGAGATTGGAAATTCACCACTGGCCATTAGACATTTTTCTCTCCAAACAAAATTTTACGTAGGCTGCCCATAGCCTGCATCAGCTTCTCATTATACAGCTGCCTTGAAAACTTTACCTCCAGCATATCAGCCATTATGCTCTGAGCACATTGACTTTATCCCAGTTTCTCAAACACATGAAAGCTGTTTTCATCTTAGGCCCTTTGTAACGTTCTCTTTCCTTGCCATGCCTAAACTGTAGGCCTCAGTTAATGCATCCGATTATTTATGTCTTACGTGCATTTTAGCCATCAATTGTTTACCATTAAAAATGAATACACACACTTACCTACTTATGTAGTAATCCCTCGATTTTTATTTAAATTAAACTGTTGACCTTATTAAAAAAGATGGTGGAAAGCAACATGATTCTAGACAGTTGTACATGATTCTAGACAGTTCTATCACTTACTAATTGAGTGGATATGACATAAATTAGTTTGTCTTCATAAATCTTAGTTAATTGATATATAAAATTAGAATAATAATGATGCTTGAGTTGTTGTGAGGATTAAATAGGATAATAAATACATGAATGTCTGACATATTGCAACTACTCAAATATTAGCTATTACTTTCATCACTGTTTTAAAATTTAAATGATTATAAGAAAAGTGAAACTGAAGTAATCATCTTCAGAAAATCTCATGGGCATTCATCATTATAAAAACAATTACTCAGAGTATAGTTTAAATTCTAAAATATAACTGTAGAATATAACAGCATATAATTTTTTCTAAAATAAATTAAGACTGAATTTTTATATTAACAATTGAAGTTAAAGTCAGTAGAGTCTTACACAGGCTGTGATATTCAAAACAATAATAATATTACTGCATAAAAATTCGGTTGTTTAAACTATTTTAAATACAGTTGCCAATATTTCCCCTAGTTTTCCGTTGACTATTTAAAGGGGAACTAAAATTTATCTAATACATATATTTCCATTGTACCCTGCAGTTGATTAGATATATGCTATGTCATTGCATTCTCACTGGAATCATATTTAAAAGATTTACTATTCTTATCTTATAGAAAAGGAACCTGGGAGTTGGAAAACTTCATTTCCAAAAAATTGCATAGTGATTGAGAGAGTCAGAAATTAAAACCTATTGATACTGACTAATTCTTCTGGTGTTTCTCTTGTACTATACTTCCATGTTATCTAGTATTATTAATTATCAATGGATTTTTCTAATAAATTGTTGCAATTTTCTTACGATGTTTAAAAATATGTTTTTCCTCATTGTTTTACACCAATTAAGTCCAAAATTATTAATATTTTACTTACCCTTCATTTTAATTTTAAGCAATTCAAAATATACAAACTCCAAATTTTATGATAGCTGTTGATAATATCTGTTCTTATTTACTTTTAAGAAAAGTTCATTTCCAACTCCTTCCACAATGGATGTGCCTGATTAACAAAAAGTTTTGTTCAAGACCTGAGTCAGTGACCAGATTTGTTCTACCTGGAGGGATGACCATCTTCAACAAATAGTTTCTAAGACACTGTATTTATCTCTGTCAAGTCAGCAGAGGAAGAAGGTATTTATCTGCAGGGCATGACAGTGGTGCACATAATCAACTCACATTCTTTTGGATAGAACACTGACATGTGGTAGATTATACAGTGTAATGGGAGCTTTGAAAAGTAAATTTGTTGTGTAAATACTTAACCAGTCTCTGACACATAATAGCATATCATTACTAAAGTTTATATTATTTACAAAAAGTACAAAAGAAAAATTCTATATTCCACTTAAGTTAAATGCAAGCATTTTTCACGTTCTCCTATAATTTTTCAGGAATACAGTCATAGCAAAATTCTACTTGATTTTTACTTCTATTTCTGTTTTAATAATATTAATCTCTGGCAGTTGGATGATAAGTTGGAAGTGTTAAGCAGTATCTTATTTTCTTATTGTTCCTACTGTAAAATCTTTTAATTTATGAGATAACCTATAAATAATACACTTATGGAAAACCAGATAAATTTTAATTCTGAATTTATTTATTTGTTTTTTTAATATACTTTAAGTTCTGAGGTACATGTGCAGAACGTGCAGGCCTGTTACATAGGTATACATGTGCCATAGTGGTTTGCTGCATCCATCCCCCCCGTCATCTACATTAGGTATTTCTCCTAATGTTAGCCCTCCCCAATCCCCCACTCTCTGCTCTCTCTCCCCTAGCACCTCACCCCACAATAGGTACCAGTGTGTGATATTCCCCTCCCTGTGTCCATGTCTTCTCATTGTTCAAGGCACACTTATGAGTGAGAACATGTGGTGTTTGGTTTTCTGTCCTTGTGTCAGTTTGCTGAGAATAA
Source organism: Cebus imitator (assembly GCF_001604975.1). Taxonomy (NCBI): domain Eukaryota; kingdom Metazoa; phylum Chordata; class Mammalia; order Primates; family Cebidae; genus Cebus; species Cebus imitator. The sequence continues at coordinate 647,299 of NW_016107388.1, read as the reverse complement.
TGGTTTTCAGCTTCATCCATGTCTCTGCAAAGGACATGAACTCATCCTCTTTCACAGCTGCATAGAATTCCATAATGTATATATGCCACATTTTCTTTATCCAATCTATAATTGTTGGGTTGGTTCCAAGTCTTTGCTACTGTGAACAGTGCTACAATAAACATGTGTGCATGTGTCTTTATAATGGAATGTTTAATAATCCTTTATTAAACAGTAATGGGATTGCTGGGTCAAATGGTATTTCTCTTTCTAGATCCTTGAGGAATTACCACACTGTCTTCCACAATGGTTGAACTAATTTACACTCCCACCAACAGTGTAAAAGCCTTCCTATTTCTCTACATCCTCTCCAGCATCTGTTGTCGCCTGATTTTTTTAATGATCACCATTCTAATTTGTATAAGATGATATCTCAATGTGGTTTTGATTTGCATTTCTCTAATGTCAGGTGATAATGAGCTTTTTTTCATATGTTTGTTGGCTGCAAAAATGTCTTCTTTTCAGAAGTGGCTGTTCATATCCTTTGCCCACTTTTTGATGGGGTGGTTTGTTTTTTGTTTTTTTTTTTTTTGTAAATTTGTTTAAGTTCTTTGTAGATTCTGGTTATCAGCCCTTTGTAAGATGGGTAGATTGCAAAATTTTTTTTCCCATTCTGTTGGTTGCAGTTTCACTCTAATGATAGGTTGTTTTGCTATGCAGACGTTCCTGTTTAATTAGATCCCATTTGTCTATTTTGGCTTTTGTTGCCATTGCTTTTGGTGTTGTAGTCATGAAGTCCTGGCCTATGCCTATGTCCTGAATGTATAGCCTAAGTTTTCTTCTAGGGTTTTTGTGGTGTTAAGTCTTATGTTTAAATCTTTAATTCATCTGGAATTAATTTTGTATAAGGTATAAGAAAGTGATACAATTTCAGCTTTCTGCACATGGCTAGCCAGTTTTCCCAAGACCATTTATTAAATAGGGAATCCTTTACCTGTTGCTTGTTTTTGTCAGTTTTGTCAAAGGTCAGATGGCTGTAGAAGTGTGGCATTACCTCCAAGGTCTCTGTTCTGTTCCATTCGTCTATATCTCTGTTTTGATACCAGTACCATGCTGTTTTGATTACTGTAGCTTTGTAGTATAGTTTGAAGTCAGGTAGCGTGATACCCCCAGCTTTGTTCTTTTTGCTTAGGATTGTCTTGGCTATGCCAGCTCTCTTTTGATTTCACATGAAGTTTAAGGTGGTTTTTTTCAATTCTTTGAAGAAAGTCAGTGGGAACTTGGCAGGGATAGCATTGAATCTACAAATTACTTTGGGCAGTATGGCCATTTTCATGATATTGATTCTTCCTAACCATGAGCATGGAATGTTTTTCCATCTGTTTGTGTCCCTTCTCATTTCCTTTCACAGTGATTTATAGTTCTCCTTGAAGAGGTGCTTCACATCCCTTGTTATTGTATTCCTAGGTATTTTATCCTGTTTGTAGCAACTGTGAATGGGAGTTCACTCATGATTTGGCTCTCTGTTTGTCTGTTATTGGTGTATAGGAATGCTTGTGATTTCTGCACATTGAATTTGTATACTGAGACTTTGCTGAAGTTGCTTATCAGCTTAAGGAGATTTTGCACTGAGATGATGGGGTCTTCTAAATATACAATCATGTTGTCTGCAAATAGAGACAATTTGACAACCTCTTTTCCTAATTGAGTGCCTTTATTTCTTTTTCTTTCCTGATTGCTCTAACTAGAACTTCCAATATGATATTGAATAGGAGTGGTGAGAGACGGCATCCTTGTCATGTGCCAGTTTTCAAAGGGAATTCTACCAGTTTTTGCCCATTCAATATGATATTGGCTGTGGGTTTGTCATAAATAACTTACATTATTTTGAGATACATTCCATTGATACCTAGTTAATTGAGAGTTGTTAGCATAAAGGGCTGTTGAATATTGTCAAAGGACTTCTCTGCATCTATTGAGATAATCCATGTGGTTTTTGTCTTTGGTTCTGTTTGTGATGGATTACGTTTATAAATTTGTGTATGTTGAACCAGGCTTGCATCCCAAGGATGAAGCCGACTTGATCATGATGTGTAAGCTTTTTGATGTGCTGTTAGTTTCAGTTTGCCAGTATTTTATTGAAGATTTTTGCATCTTGAAGATGTTCATCACGGATATTGGCCTGAAATTTTCTTTTTTTCTTGTGTCTCTCAGGTTTTGGAATCAGGATGATATTGGTCTCATAAAATGAATTAGAGAAGATCGCCTCTTTTTGTGTTGTTTGGAATAGTTTCAGAAGGAATGGTACCAGCTCCTCTTTGTGCATCTGGCAGGATTCGGCTGTGAACCCATCTGTTCTGGACTTTTTTTGGTTGGTAGGCTATTAATTGCTTCCTCAACTTCAAAGCTTGTTATTGATCTATTCAATAATTCAAATTCTTACTGTTTTAGTCTTGAGAAGGTGTAAGTGTCCAGGAATTTATCCATTTCTTCTTGATTTACAGGTTTATGTGCATAGAGGTGTTTCTAGTAATCTCTGATGGTAGTTTGTATTTCTATCGAATTGGTGGTGATATCCCCTTTATCATTTTTTATTACATCTATTAGATTCTTCTTTATTAGTCTGGCTAAAGATCTATCTATTTTGTTGATCTTTTCAAAAAACCAGCTCCTGGATTTATTGATATTTTTGGAAGGGTTTTTTGTGTCTCTATCTCCTTCAGTTCTGCTCTGATCTTCATTACTTCTTGTCTTCTGCTAGATTTTGAGTTTGTTTGATCTTGCTCCTCTAGTTCTTTTAATCATGATGTTAGGGTGTCAATTTTAGATCTTTCCTTTCCTCTCATGTGGGCATTTAATGCTGTAAATTTCCCTCTAGACACTGCTTTAAATGTGTCCCAAAGATTCTGGTACGTTGTGTCTTCATTCTCATTGATTTCGAAGAACATCTTTATTTCTGCCTTCATTTCATTATTTATCCAGTAGTCATTCAGGAGCAGGTTGTTCAGTTTCCATGTAGTTTTGCAGTTTTGAGTGAGTTTCTTAATCTTGAGTTCTAATTTGATTGCACTGTGGTCTAAAAGACTGTTTGTTATGATTTCTGTTCTGTTGGATTTGCTGTGGAGTGATTTATTTCCAATTATGTAGTCAATTTTAGAATAAATGTGATGTGGGGCTGAGATTAATGTATATTCTGTGGATTTGGGATGGAGACTTCTGTAGATGTCTGTTAGGTCTGCATGGTCCAGATCTGAGTTCAAGTCCTGTATTTCCTTGTTAATTTTCTGTCTCATTGATCTAATATTGACAGTGGATTGTTAAAGTCTGCCACTATTATTGTGTGGAAGTCTAAGTCTCTTTGTAGGTCATTAAAAACTTGCTTTATGTATCCGGATGCTCCTGTATTCAGTGCATTTACATTAAGGAAGTTAGCTCTTCTTGTTGCATTGAGTCCTTTACCATTATGTAACACCCTTCTTTGTCTCTTTTGATCTTTGTGGGTTTAAAGTTTGTTTGTATCCAAGACTAGGATTGCAACACTTGTTTTTTTTTGCTCTCCATTGGCTTGTTAAATCTTCCTCCATCCCTTTATTTTGAACCTAGGTTTGTCTTTACCCATGAGATGGATCTCCTAAATACAGCACACTGATGGGTCTTGACTTATTATCCAATTTGTTAGGCTGTGTCTTTTAATTGGGGCATTTAGCCCATTTGTATTTAAGGTTAATATTGTTATGTGTGAGACTGATCCTGCCATTTTGATGTTACCTAGTTGTTTTGCCCATTAATTAATGCAGTTTCTTCATAGTGTCGATGGCTTTATAATTTGGTATGCCTTGCAGTGGCTGGTACTGGTTGTTCCTATGTTTAGCGCTTCTTTCAGGAGCTCTTATAAGGCAGGCCTGGTGGTGACAAAATCTTTAAGCAATTCCTTGTCTATAAAGGATTTTATCTCTCCTTAGCTTATGAAGCTTAGTTTGGCTGGATATGAAATTCTAGGTTGAAAATTCTTTTCTTTAAGGATGTTGAATATTGGCCCTCACTCTCTTCTGACTTGTAGGATTTCTGCCGAGAGATCCACTGTGAGTCTGACGGGCTTCCTGTTGTGGGTAACCTAACTTTTCTCTCTGGCTACCTTTAGCATTTTTTCCATCATTTCAACCTTGGTGAATCTGACAATTATGTGCCTTGGAATTGCTCTCCTCAAGGAATATCTTTGTGATGTTCTCTATATTTCCTGAATTTGAATGTTGGCCTGCTTTCCTAGGTTGGAGAAGTTCTCCTGGATAATATTCTGAAGAGTGTTTTTCACCTTAGTTTTATGCTCCCAGTCACATTCAGGTACACTGATCAAACATAGATTTGGTCTTTTCACATAATCCCATATTTCTTGGAGGCTTTGTTCATTTCTTTTCACTCTTTTCTTTTTTACTCTTGCCTTCTCACTTTATTTCGTTGAGTTGATCTTCAATCTCTGATATCCTTTATTCAACTTGATCAATTTGACTATTGAAACTTGTGTATGCTTCACAAAGTTCTCGTGCTGTGTTTTTCAGCACCATCAAGTCATTTATAGTCTTCTCTATGCTGGTTATTCTAGTTCACATTTTGTCTAACCTTTTTTCAAGGTTCTTAGTTTACTTGAATTGGGTTAGAACATGCTCCTTTAGCTCTGAGAAGTTTGTTATTACCCACTTTCTGAAGTCTGCTTCTGTCAATTTGTCAAACTAATTCTCTATCCAGTTTTGTTCCCTTGCTGGTGAGGAGTTATGATCCCTTGGAGGAGAAGAGGTGTTCTGGTTTTGGGCCATTTCAGCCTTTTTTCACTGATTTCTTTCCATCTTAGTGGATTTATCTACCTTTGATCTTTGAAGTTGGTGACTTTCGGGTGGGGTCTTTGAGTGGACATGCTTTCTGTTGATGTTGAAGCTATTTCTTTCTGTTTTTTAGTTTTTCTTCTAACAATCAGGCCCCTCTGTGGCAGGTCTGCTGGAGGTACACTCCAGATTCTGCTTGCCTGGGAATCACCCACGGGGGCTGTAGAACAGCGAAGATTGCTGCCTGTTCCTCCCTCTGGTAGCTTTGTCCCAAAACAGTACCAGCCAGATGTCAGCCAGAGCTCTCCTATATGAGGTGCCTATTAGTCAGGATAATTGGTGATCAGGGAGCCACTTGAGCAGGCAGTCTGCCCCTTATCAGAGCTCAAGTGCTGTGCTGGGAGCTCTGTTGGTTCCTTCAGAGCTGCTGGGCAGGGATGTCTAAGTCTGCTAAAGCAGAAGCCACAGTGCTCCTTTTCCCAGGTGCTCTGTCCCAGGAAGGTGGGGGCTTTATTTATATATCCCTGATGGACTGCTGCCTTTTTTCAAAGATGCCTTGTCCAGCATGAAGGGAATCTAGTCACAGTCTGTCTACAGAGGCTTTGCTGAGCTGCTGTGGTCTCCACGCCTGGTTGCTATGTAAACTTTCTGGTAACTTTGTTTACACAGGCGAGTTTAGAACTGCCAACCTGAGCCTCAGTAATGGTGGATGCCCCTCCTCCCACCAAATACAAAGTCCCAGGCCAAGCTCAGACTGCTGTGCTGGCTGAAAGAATTTCAAGCCAGTGGATCTTAGCTTGCTGGTTTTCGTGGGGGTGGGACATGCCAAGCCCACCACTTGGCTCCCTGGCTTCAGCCCCCTTTCTGTCTCACTGGCATTTCAGGCACCACTGGGGTATGAGACAGGAAAAAAAAAAATCTGCTATGGCTATCATGGCCACCCAGTTTTGTGCTGGAAACCTGGAGCACTGGTGCTGTAGGCACTGGTGGGAGTCTCCTGGTCTGCAGATTGTGAAGACAGTGGGAAAAGCACAGTAGCTGAGCCAGAGTGTCGGAGTGTCCGGAAAAGTCCCTAATGGCTTCCCTTGGCTAGGAGAGGGAGTTCTCTGGCCCCTTGCACTTCTGGAGTGAGGCAATGCCCCACTCTGCTTCAGCTTACCCTCCTTGGGCTACTCCCACTGTCTAACCAGTTTCAATGAAATGAACCTGGTACCTCAGTTGGACATGTGAAGGTCACTCACCTTGGGATTGCTCTTGCTGGGAACTGCGAACTGGAGCTCTTCCTATTCAGCCATCTTGGTGGAACTCTGAAAATTTTTATTCAAATTCTTAAAAGATGGTATCAATATCTTTATTAATTCATTTTCTCTTTTACTTTCCCTAATTGGCAATAGGCAAGAGTATATAGAAAATGGCAAGCTTTACTATCATTTTGAGAAAAGGCCAAAATGGTTTACCAAGTCACTATTTAAATCCTTTCAAATTTCAAAAGATAGAGCATACTAAGTTTACTTGGAGCCCATAAAAGGCATTTAAAGTTAAAGCTGATTCTTATAATAAACTAAGAATGCAATTCTTGTACTAGAACCATCCCCAGAGGGATTTTCTTTGAAAGTTCCCCTGAAATTCCATTACAGTTCTTTAAATTACTATGGGAATTTGAGAAAGTTTAAATAGAACACCTAACATTTAGTTTGCATTTGTGTCTTTGTTACAGGATAAAAACTTCACTGTCTAAAAGATTAAGACATTTCTGACTTCCTTGGGATCAACAGAGAAGTGTATAAACCAACTCACCACTTCAGAAATGTTTGCAATTTAGCATAAAAAGGCAATACAATAAATCTGGATGTATGTGTTTTACGAAGAAAATAAAACATCACATATTGGATTTTAAAAGGTAATTTAAAAATCTTAATTGACCAAAAGTCAAAATAGATTATGTCTATATATAAAAAGGTTCATTTTTTCTAAATTTGTTTGCATTAAGGATATAGTCTAACTCAAATTATTAGTCTAACTTCTTCTTGTATATAGTGTGATCTCAAGAGCTCTTTAAAAGTTCAGACCAAATGCCACATTCTTTACATAAAGACATTTAACAAAATACACACACACACACACACACACACACACACACACACACATTTATTCACTTTTAAACCATTTTGGTTATTCAATTCACATTATGTACATATTTGACCACAGTACTGTATGGCTGGTTGGGAGACAGGACAAGTGGAATTTTGTAACAGGAACTTTCAGACGTTGCTATTCTGGTCACTTACCATTATTTCTAATTTCTTCTGCAAAAGATTATGCTTGTCTACTCTTTTCACTTTGCAAAATGTTTTTTTGTGTTTTTCTGTGTTTTGATGTTATAAATCTTTAAGAATACAGAAAGTGACTCATATTTCTGGATGGGTACCGTCTTCACTGATGTTTTTAACAATGAATAATACTAAAAAGGAAATGACCAAAATTTCCCTAATTAAAAAAAAATACAAGAAACTGAGCTGTGTTTCTCAATTTTATTAGCTTGGTTAACATATTTCCCCTTCTTTTAAAGTGATTCTGCCAACATTTGAATACATGCACACACACACACATATACACATACATGTATATACATATATATAATACTGAAATTGTATGTATTTACAATTCTAACAGCAAAAATAACAACAACCAACCAACAAACAAACAAAAAACTGACCAGTTTTCAAATAACAAAAATGCAGACCAAGAAATGAAATACACAATAGATTGATTTCCAGGGATAAAGTATAACTAACAAAAACAGGTATTCTTTATTTTTTTCCTCACAAATGTTTACTTCCTGTTCCAAGGACACAACCTTCTTAACTGCCAATTTTTCTCAAGATCCTGACATTATGTTTTCTCTTTCAAGAGTCAAAAACAAGCAAATAATAATAAAAATAAGTCAAAAGCATTTTCTTTCAGTTTCTATATTCAGATTTTACAGATTTTTTTTCTAACAAAAAGTCAGCACATGATTTATACATTGTAATTATGTATTGTACATCTGTCCAAACCCATAGGATGTACAACACCAACAGTGAGTTCAAATGTAAACTACGGCCTCCGGGTAATGATGATGTGTCACACTGACTGAAACAAATGTGCCCCTTTGTGGCAGAAGTTGATGATGGAAAAGGCTGTGCACATGTGGGGTTGGTGACGTGAGAACTCCGCATCTTCCTCCTAATTTTATTGTGTATCAAGGCTAGTCTGAAAAATAAAATCTATCACAAATTTAAAATAATAAGTGGTCAACGTTGGTGTAATAATTTTTGGTTTTCTTCCTTTCATGGATACATCATGTAGATAAGTACAGCAGAATAAATTAATTAACATTAACTTTATAATAAATAACTGTGAAATTGTTATAGCAATTACACAAATGCTTACATATACTTTGGAATATATCTATGTGTAGAAAGAGAAATAATAGGCTGGGTGCGGTGGCTCACACCTGTAATCCCAGCACTTTGGGAGGCCAAGATGCACGGATCACCTGAGGTCAGGAGTTTGAGACCAGCCTGGCCAACATGGTGAAACCCAGTCTCTACTAAAAATACAAAAACTAGCCAAGCGTGGTGGCGTGTGCCTGTAATCCCAACTACTTAGGTGACTGAGGCAGGAAAATTGCTTGAACCCAGGAAGCAGAGGTTGCAGTCAGCCAAGATTGCCCCACTGCACTCTAGCCTGGGCAACAGAGCAAGATTCCAACTGAAATACCAGAAAAAAAAATAAAAAAAGAAAGAAAGAAAAAGGGAGAGAGAGAAAGGAGTAATGCTGGATTTTGTTGAGGGATACCTGTTTCTGTTTTATCTGTCAATGGTTCATTTTAGGTTACTTTATTTTAGATTACTTCTGTAATTAAGAATACCCTCTTGAAAGCTAACTCTAATGTGTTTGTGAGGGATGTTCATTTGGGCCATGGGACAAAGTATTTAAAAACTCTTACTTATGGTTTTCTATTTTCAGGACCATCTATTTTGAACAAATTTTCTATTTAGCTATATAGTTGTGCCATAAATAGGGTATAAGGACCTTACCCATGGGATCTATTACAGCTAGACTCTAAGTCAACCCCTAAATGATCCACAGCTCCCAATGTTCACACCTTTGTGTGATCTACTCTGAGTGTGTGCTTCCTACCAAGAGAATATAGCAAAGGTAAGGAGATTTCACTCTTAGAGTTACGTTAATCTCTTATATAAGACTCATTCCGGAGACTTCACTTGTTGGCTCAATTTGAGATTGGCAACTGCTAAGAAAGTTATGCAGCAAAGAAAGAAGGGCAGCCTTTGGGAGCTGAGGAAACCCACGAAGAGTGAAGGGCAGCCTCTAGGAGTGGAGGGTGGACTCTAAGAATGGAGGGAGACCTCTAAACATGGAAGGTGACCTCTAGGAATGGAAGGCAGCCTCTGGGAGTGGAGGGTGGCTTCTAGTGTGGAGAGTCTACTGAGAGTAAAATAATCCAGGAACAGAAAGACAAACACTACATGATCCCACTTATATGTGGAATCTAAAAGTTGGTCTTATAGATGTAGAGAGTAGAATAGTGGTTACCAGAGGATGGGAAAGGGAGGGGACAGTAGAGGGAGAGAGTTTAGTCAATGGATCCAAAGGTACAGTTGACAAGGAGGAATAAGTTCTGTTGTTCTATTGCATCTAGAATGATTACCGCTAAAATTGAATGCATTATATATTTCAAAATAGCTAGAAGAGAGGTTTTGAATGTTCTCATCATAAAGAAATGATACTTTTTAAGCTGATGGATAAGTTAATTACCTAAATTTGATAATTACACAGTGAATGCATGCATCAATGTGTCATATGTTACCCCATAGATATATAAAATTATTATGTGCCAATCATATATTTTTAAATGAAAATTTTGTCTTTTTTTCTGTGATGAGAATTTATCAAAAATTAATTGGTCTATTGAAATCTTGTCTTACTGAAGAAAATTAATCATTATCAACAATTATGGTAAGATTTTAGAAGTCAAGCTTGCAAAGTTAAAGTTACCATAGAGTTAAATCACTTTTGATTAATCCACCATTTAGAATTCTGTTCTCCAATAATCTTACAGGCACGTGTAAGCAAGTGTCCAAGTGCACGCCTTGCAGCCTGGCTTCCAGCAGTCACTCTATTTTTTGCATTCCCTTTGTATTACTGGTCTTAGGCCTCTGTCCTTCCACCTTGCTTGCCCTTCTGCTGCCTGCTCTGCAACTCCAAGGGCTTGAGTCCTGTGCTTGGTTGTCTCCTAGGCGGGTAAGTTTCTAGTTGGATTTTAATGGAGGGTAAGGGCAGGGAGAACCCAGGCCGTATCTCCTTCTCTCTTTCTTGCTGTCACAGATGGCAAAACCTGACACGCGAGAGTGCCCTCCATGCCTTCAAATCTTCCTGATAGGCCTGCTGTATTCCTGATTTTTGCTAGCTGGCCCCACTCTGGGGTGCTGCTGACAGGGCCTCTTTCCCGTGTCATTTCAGAATGAGGTTGCTGATCTCTGCATCACCTGCTTGGCTTCTTACTTCTTACCTTGCCATTGAAACTAATTATCTGTATAAGTTTCCCTGTGTCTTAAATGTGTTCAAATGCTTAGAGTAGCTTCTGTTTCATGGTTGGACATTCACGCCTATGTTATTAAAAACTCTTACACAGTATAAATTATTGTTTATGACTTCATTGAAAAAAATTATTGAACAATTTGCTTAATGTAGAAGAGTTTATATGCCACTACAATTATCATAAGTAATGTAGGCATTAATAATTTGCATATTCATTATTTACCTACATATTTAATCATATCTTTAGGATGGAGAGTCAAAAAGTCTGGAGGTTTTAAGACCCATAATGCATTATGAAGTTTTTCCATCAAGGCTGAACCAATGCTATGTACACTCCAATGAAGGCTGAATATCATTATTTTAAAACCTTTTGCTAATTTCATGAGCAAACATTTCCAGTTCCTACTGCTGTGTAACAAATTACCTAAAACTTAGTGGTGTTAGTGAGCATTTTATTATGCTCGTGGATCTAGATGCTAGGGAGCCTGGCAGAATCAGCTGGCTGCTCCTTTGTTCCTCTTGGATGCAGATATCATGCTTGGAACTCAGTTGGCTGAAGGCTGGTCCTGAAGGCTGGTGATGACTCCCTCCCAGGGCTGATGGCTTCTGGGAAACAACAGTGATGTCCATCAGCACCTCCCTGCAGACCCTCCAGCCTGACAAAAGACAGCTCACTCTGCTGTCAAGGCCTCAGGGAAATCAAGTGGGAGCTGCATGGCCTTTTCTGACAGCCTTGAAAATCACCCAGATCACTTTCGCCACACTGTGCTGGCTGAAGGAGGGGCAGGTCTGCCGGGTCCAAGTGCGTGGGGAAGCAGCAAGGTCACATCCTAGAAGAGCACATGGTACCAGAAGACTGTTGCTGTAATCTTTAGAAAATACATCCTTCTCAAAGAAGATGAGAACATTCTGTATTACATCTCCAAACCGCTTTTAAAAATTTATTTTCTGGTTTGAAAAAATAATAAACAGTGTTAAAAGTTATAGAAAGATCCCTGGGGAAAAAATTGTTAACAGAAGTATTGGGAAAATGAAGAAATATATGTCTCTTGTATGCTCCTACCCTTATTTATAAAATGGTAATGATAATAGTCAAACATTAACATAATCCACGAAGATAATGTAAGTTCTTGTGAGAAAGAGAAATACCGATTTGGAAAAGTACACACTGATAATTCAAATGTGCTTACCAAAGATACCAATCGTCAGGTCTAACGTATCTTACCCAGGGACTGTACTTAAGCTTGGGAGAAGTCCCTGAGTGAATGTCAACTAATGCAAGAAAAAAATTCCTTACGCTAAAACATCCAAAAATCCTAGCTCACGCTTCATCTGAGGAAAATCTCTAGCTCCCTCTGTTGGGAACATTGAAATTTACACACTAAACAACCTTCGGCATACCTGGGGAACTCTCCTATCCTTTTAAAAGGGAACTCAGCCAGGAATCTGCCCTGTGCCCCTTGATAAGACATGATGTTGAATGGCCTCCTTCTTAAATATCTTATGCTCCCTAAGGCTTTCCATATATTTGAGTTTAGCTGCAATCTGACATGTGTTGCTGATAGTGCTTCAAGAATAATGAAGAGACTATACAATTTATAAAGCAAGAAGAAAATATGGATAACATATTAAGAGCAATGTTTCTTTGTGGCACGTTTAAAATAACCTGTAAAACCAATATGGTCGTCCATCCAGTCATCTGTGATTTGCATATAAATTTGGGAAGTTATTTTGCAGCAACTTCTCTAAACACAAAAATACCAAAATGATCACCAAATGGCCTTATAAGTTATAGGGTACTGATTTATAGTCCAGGAAACCTAAGTTCACCTACTTTCAGCATTTGGCTATCAGTTTGATTCTGCTTTGGGATTTAGACTCCATGCTGGTTTCAGCTAGTAGAATGATCTCTCACACCAACTTTTCCTTTTCCTGTGCCTTCAAGCCTTACGTGTGGTGCATAATTTTTTAAATGACAATAGTTAGAAGCAACTAGGTCATTGAGTCAAACCCAAATATCAACAGAGAGGGATATTTAAATGAGTAAATGTGAATTTTAAAAATCTAAACAATGGGATTTTCAGCCATGCCTTTGTCCCTACCGCTTCCGTGAAGTTGGACATGTTACTCAGTTTCTTCAGTCTTTCATTGAAATGGGTATACACAATTGAAATAAATGATGATTGTTGGATGCACAGTGTCTGGGACCAAATCCTGAGTTTGCATCTCAACTCATCCACACAGCTGTGTGGCCAGGAGCGGTGGCTCACACCTGTAATCCCAGCACTTGGGGAAACCAAGGCAAGTAGATCACCTGAGGTCAGGAGGTCGAGACCAGCTTGACCAACATGGTGAAACCTCACCTCTCCTAAAAATACAAAATTAGCTGAACATGGTGGCAGACGCCGATAATCCCAGCTACTCGGGAGGCTGAGACAGGAGAATCACTTGAACTCAGGAGGCAGAGATTGCAGTGAGCTGAGAACAGGCTGTTGCACTCCAGCCTGGCGAGACTCCATCTCAAAAAAAAAAAAAAAAAAAAGATAAACATAATATTGTCCTCAGAGAGCTGTTGAATAGGTTGAAGTTAGTTAACATATTTTCCTCTGTAAAATGTAAAATACCTACTTCATAGGAGTGTGGTGGGAGTACGTCTGTTATGATATACAAAGCAATTGATAAATGATAAAACAATTTCATGTGACATTATGACTTACATGTTAAATGTAACAATTCTTAAGCAGTTTATCAAACTCATTACATTTTATACACTCTCAATAAATGGTAGCTCCTCATGGCATTTGTAGAAGTAACAGATTGTAGGTACAATGCCTAACCTTTTTTTAGAATGTTGCTATTGCCAATGTCGGCCAGCCAAGGTCTTGAGAACACTTCTGTAGTTGAGCAGAGTTTTGTTTATTAGCAGCTGATGCAACAACAGAGTTTTCACGTGATCAGAAACCATGGGGTGTCAAGCCCATTAGGAAGGGCTTGGTACAGAATTTGGACTTGAAATTAGAGGATTAGAGTGAAGGTTCGAGGAATCATGATTTTGGTGCTGTCTGAGGGGGTTTCTATAATAAGGTATTTATACAATTATCTAAAAGGTGGAGGACATGGATTGGGATTAAAACTGCACTTGGTTAAGAAGTACCAATTGTTTACAATAGCTCAGAAAAGGGGGGCTATCATCTGAATGTTTGTGTCTTTTCAAAATTTATATGTTGAACTCTAATTGCTAAAGTGATGGTATTAGGAGGTAGGGTCTTTAGGAGGTAACTAAGTCATTGGGGCAGAGCTCTCCGGAATGGGACTAGTGACCTCATAAAAGAGGTTCCGAAACCTCTCTCACCCCTTCCACCACGTGGAAACAACTAGAAGACAAAATCTAAGAGGCAGTGAGCCCTCACCAGGCACCAAATCTACTGGCACCGTGATCTTGGAACTCAGCCTCCAGAACGATTAGAAATAAATCTCTGCTGTATATAAATCACCCAGTTTGAGGTATTAGTCAAACTGACTAAGACAGGGGTGTTGAGTAATGTTTGCACACTCCTTGTTTACATGTTTTCAGGCAGCACTGTGAGGTGGGTATTGTTTGCTCTGCTGCATGGCAGTTCGGAGTGCTCTTGTCTAATGTGTTATGTGAAATTCCTTCTGCTCAATACCGAAACACTACGGCCCGCTGCAAGAGCCAGGCCAGCTCCCAGCTCACTACCATATATATATATATGCATATATATATGCACACACACCAATATTACTAGTCAACAGACATCAACTTTTTCTAACATAAACCTAAGAAAAGTACAATATTATTACTTACATTTTCTCTCTCCTCACTGCAGTTTTAGCTAGATGATTTATCCTAAAGAATAACTTTCATCATGACACCTGAAAATCCAAGATTCATTTATGAGCAATTAAATTTAGCCTGTGCACATGCCCAATTGTATTATATAAGCTCTTCTAGAATCAGGCACCAACTCCCCTTACTGCCCCCATACCCACCACCTGTACCACCTGCTGTGGCTGATGTGTTCCTGCCTCCATGTCTTTACTGGTTCTCTTGTCTCAGCTTGCAAGACATGCTCAGAAAGTGTCTTTTATTTGATTAAATTTAAATTAATTGCATCTTAGGCTAATAACTCTAAGGAACTTAATTTTGATAAGTAGAATCCATATACATTGGCTGGTATGTTTATTAAATTTGAAGCATCTCACCAGATTGAGATATAAGATAAGGCTGCATTTCATTTAACATTTGAAAAAAGTGCTTCTGAGCCCCACAGGTGAGGTTACTGTGCAGTTCATTCCTCCATTTTCAGATCCTTTCTGCCACGCTTTAAAAACATTAGAACATCAGTCAACTCAGGGTTCAGTTCAGCTGCCTTGTACATCGTCCTCGTTAGCAGAGCTCAGATGCCGTAACTACCAGTGGTGCGGAGCCTCCAAGTATACCGCCACACTATTTTCATCACCAGCCTTAGAGGTTTGGAATCAATGGAAACCTGGAGATGCTGAATATTGCTCCTTTTCCATTAAAGATGCCAAAACACCATGCGTTTCCTCACTGGTTGTGGGGAAGGTCACAATTCCAAAGTATCCAATGTTGTCTATGGCAAAATTCATCTGGACTTAGAATAACATCGTTCTTTCATAATTTGGCTTTTTTGAAGCCCTCCCAGTACCCTCACCAGCTTACACACACAAACATACCTGCAGTCATCCCATTACTGACATGCCATGGCCCCGTGATGGTCATCAGGAACTCCAGATGCAGCCACGCACCACATTCTGACACCCCTTTACCAACTCTCCCATAAGACAATGCTCAGATATTGAGCCCGAAGCACTTGTTTAAGGAGCAAACAACAAAAACTAAAATTAAAATAAAAAATAGACATCCTTCGAAATGATTTTTTTAATTAATGTATATTCTTGGTGTCCGATGACTTCCATCAGGCCTGTTAGAATTCATGAAAGCCCTGCTACCCACGCCGATCTTCACAACAAAATGAATAAAAATCTTCATCCCACTTTTAACGAGAGAAGTTAGCTCCTGTGAAAACATTCTCACCACTTTTCAAAAGCATTTAGAGCAGAGTTTCAGAAAAGAGCAGCTTTCCTCGAGATTTCCAAATGCCTGTTTCCCTAGAGGCAACACTTGTTAACACTTAAAGGGAAACACTTTATTCTAAAAAATATTTAAAATTCAACTTAGCCTCCATATTACATGAAGTCTATTGATTCATCTCTGACCTTTGCGTGACTTGATTTTTGTTGTGGTTGAATTGCTGATTTGGGTGTTTGCACTGGGATGTGTTAAGACTGTAACCGCTTGTAAAATATCTCAGAGGAAGGGCAGGATCACACATTTCACTCTCTGCGTAGCTCAACTCAGAATCCAGTCCAGTGTTTGAAAATAATGCTTAGTCATTTTGTTACTTACCCATCTCTAATTCAATGTTGGTTTTAGAGCTTTGGGTGAAGAATGCTAAAATAACTCAAATAATAATTTTAGATCATAAGGAAATTCATTACATGAGTTCAATGAGTTCCTTTTTAATTGACATATATTTCAATACTTGGACTTTGATAGGGTTATTTTATAGGTCTTTTCACTAAATTAACTTAGAGAATTGATTAACCATAAAATAGGAAAGAGCATATGTGTAGTCAAAGGCAAACCTTTTCTTTGATAAAAATACTTTCATAAATATTCTGAGGAAATGAAAACTTCCAGATGATATTGCTATTATTGACATAATAAATATATTCTTAATAAGTAGAGAAATGTTAAAAGTTACAAAATTTGAAAAGAAATGTATATACCATCTTGCCAATTTAAGAAATGTTTTAGTAAATATCCTCTTAAGGTTTTTCACCCGACACCTAAACTCAAAACAAAGATATTTTAAAAGGCTGGATTTTCACTCAATTAGTATACATTTACAATTTAATCAAATGCAAAAATGCAATGCGCTACTGATCCTGTAAAATTAATTTAAGTGTTTTATTTTTTGCTCTCCCACATAAGGATGGGAGTACTATATCCCCTCTTATGGGTGGATTAGCAAGAATCTGTAGAATGCTAAGGCATTCTTTGGCTCAGGAATTATTAAATTATACTCTAAGAATATCATTTTTAGATTTCGTTTCTTTCTTCCAAGCTGTTCCTGGTTCTTTGCATTCATCATTTAATTTATGCACTTTGGCTCTCTCCAGGTGGGAACTCGTGAACGAGCTTTGGTGAGATCCCCACAGGATATTACACACTGCAATCTGGCATTAGCGTACATCTCCAACATGAAACAAAAGGAAGCACTCTGAAAACTTTTGATTTTCTAATTTCTATATCCAGAAGACAATTTCATCATTTATATTGTGGACTTTTCCAATGAATCTGGCAGCGTTCAAGATGTTCATTCTGTACACCTAGAAACCCTGCCAAACACACAAACATTCCAGAGGTTCAAAAAATTCCAGGACTAACAATAAATCTCTGATGCTGAGCAGAGATTCCAGTGTCTCTGGAATGAGTCTACTGGAGTCTGGATTTGGTGGGCAGATTCTGGAGTGAGGCCCTGGGTGCTACTGGTGCTGCTGGCTGCAAGGGACAGATGTGCTAACTCCTTGACCAGGTGACCCAAAAGATTGCACAGGACTCTGACCCCTACAAGAGGGCCTGGGACATTGAGACCCTGCCCAGCAACAATAGTCAGAGCTGGAGCATGCTTCAGAACCTAAATAGCTGATGGAGAAATACTCCTTCTTCCTTATGAATAATATTCATGCTTCACAACCAGGCCTTGCCATCTGCTATGATCTTTTATAACCTGTGCTCTACTCTATTCTCAGTTACCAGATGGTGGGTTCCAGTTTTGTAGAAAATCCACATTTACATTCGTTTTACCTTTTCCATTCTCTTTTCCCTCACAGGTACCTGCACTTAGCCTTTGCCTCTCCCAGTTGTCTTGTAAGCAGGAGAGCATTTTTAGGCAAAAAGAAGACAAATTACAGACAGTGACCTAAATTCTAATAATAACCTTACCACTAGCAAACTCTGCCATGTTAGTTAATTCGTTGAAACTCTCTGGGTTTGACTGACAACATGGTAATAAAAACACATCCACATGCTGTGTGTTGAGTCCTATCCTTAGAGCTTTACATGTCTGATTTAATTTTCATACTAATCGCACTGCACCATGGAGAACACTAAGACTGGGAGAGTTTGTGAGTTAGCAAGTGTGGCATCATTTATTATTAGCAAGACTAGAATAATTTCTGCTGTCCGGAAATAACATTTTTTGAAAGACAGTGTAATATTATGACACAACAGCAATATGTAATGTATAAAAAGAATTTGAATACCAGTAACTTTGAATGTTCTCTGTCATTCCTAATTCTGAGTGCCACAGATTATAGATATTTCACTATATTTCCATCAGGAGCTGGTATGTTGTATGAAAAGTACTTTGATAGCATAATAAATATGTTTCTAGGGGGAAAAGAGGCAAAGGATTAGAAAGTCTTAATGTTGTATCTTGCTTCTGGTTAAACTTCAGGTTATATATGTCATATGAGAATTCATAAGACCTTAAAATCTGGTTTTCTCTTTTTGTCTGACTGGCAATATCCATGTGGAATTCTAAAATTAAACTTTAAAGTTGAGGCTGACAAGCAGTTGATAGTTATTCATGATTAAATTGACTACATTTGTCAGCTGTAACACACTTCGGCTTCCTCATGTGGTTGGTTGAGGCTCTCCAAAGAAAGAAAAAATATCTACTACAAAGTTACCTAAGAAAAATACTGAGTACATTTATAAAATCTATCATTTATCCATCATCTTTCTATCTATCTGTATGTCTAATCTATCTATCTATCTATCTATCTATCTATCTGAATAATCTATCTATTATCTATCTATCTGTCTGAATAATCTATCTATCTATGTCTGTCTGTCTGTCAGTCTGTCTAATCTATCTATCTATCTAATCTATCTATCTGTCTAATCTATCTATCTGTCTGTCTGTCTAATCTATCTATCTATCTGAATAATCTATCTATTATCTATCTATCTGTCTGAATAATCTATCTATCTATGTCTGTCTGTCTGTCAGTCTGTCTAATCTATCTATCTATCTAATCTATCTATCTGTCTAATCTATCTGCCTGTCTATCTATCTATCTATCTGTTGTCTGTCTAATCTATCTATCTATATCTATCATCTATCTAGCTCATCTATCATTTTTCTCTCCTGTTTATTGTTAGTATTTGTTTCTCTCTTCACTTCCTTCAACCTCCTATTGAATTTTCCTTTAAGTATTTAGTCCTAACCCATGTCACATTTAGTGATTAAATGTGAATATTAGAATCCCATACATCTAGTCAAAACCCTTTATTTCGTAGGTGATGGAATGTAACCAAAAGAGCCAAAGAGGTTTGCCCAAGCCATCTGGGAATTACCTGACACATTTAGAAAGATAATCAAGGATATTATCACTTCAGTGTGAGGAACACTTTTGTCAAATTGTATGAAAGGGATAAATTAATAATTAATTGGAATTTAGCTTTCATTATTTTACTACCAAAAGGATCATTTCTTAAAAGTGTCGCTTACATTTATCTCTAAATTTGGCAGTAGTCCATTAATATGTGTTAAAAATAATTTTAAAATAGGAATATTCAGTCAAGGCACAGTGACTCACGCATGTAATCCCAGTACTTTGGGAGGCTTAGGCAGGAAGATTGCCTGAGACCAGGAGTTGGAGACCACCCTGGGCAACATAACAAGATCCTGTCTACACAAAAAAAATTTTTTAAATTAGTCAAGTATGGTGGCTCATGCCTGTGTGCCCAACTCCTCTGGAGGGTGAGGCAGGCTGATTTTTTTAGTTCAAGAAGTTCAAGGCTGCAGTGAGCTATGAACAGGCCACTGTAGTTCAGCCTGGGAAACAGAATGAGACCCTTTCTAAAAATAATAAAGTAAATAAAAACAAAATGAAATAGGAATGTTCAAAATGGGAATAGGATTCTGACACAGAGATATACATTTTTTAATAAAGGACAACATAAATAATGTATGCTGAATCAGAATTTACAATTATGATACAAATAATTCAAAACAATAATGGCAATCATTATATGTAGCACTGAACTCAGAGCAGTTTGGAAAACATCAGGTTATAAGCAGGCTAGTCACCACATTGGGGGAGAGGTGGTATCTTCATTAGGATTTTCAAGTTTCTCCTTCTCAAGAAAGCATGAAACAAAATCAATAACTTTATTAAGGATCAGATCCATAATGTATTATTCGGTTTTCACACTGATATAAATAATTATCTGAGACTGGGTAATTTATAAAGAGAAGAGGTTTAATTGACTCACAGTTCTTCATGGCTGGGGAGGCCTCAGGAAACTTATAATCATGGCAGAAGGTGAAAGAGAAGCAAGCACCTTCTTCTTCAAGGTAGCGGGCAGATGAGAGAAGGACTGAGGGAGACTGCCACACACTTTTAAACCATCAGCTCTCAGTTCTTGTGAGAATTCACTATCATAAGAACAGCGTGGGGGAAACTGCCCCCATGATTCAGTCACCCCCCACCAAGTTCCTCCTTCACATATGGGGATTATAATTCGAGATGAGATCTGTGTGGGGACACAGAACAGAACCCTATCACATAAGACAGAAGGTCAATAGAAAGCATATGCCTGGGAGGTTCCGGAAGCCAGGACTAGTGGTTGTTATTCCTTTTACATCAGTTTTCCCAGTCATTAAAACTAGAATAATTAATTGAAGAAAAGCTTTGTATCAAACTTTCATACACTCATAGCAGAATGATTTAAGAAAAAGTTTCAATTTCCTCACCTCTATTTTTACATTTTAATTTTAAACTGGAACAAAAGCAAAATTAAGCAATACAATATGTCTCCTCAATGACTATTAATTTTTTCTTTTAGAAAAAAACATTTTTCCGTTAGAAAAAAAAAACTATTGCTTATTGAATAGAATAAATATTAAGCCAGTCTCAATGGCACTAGACATGAATTTAAGAACATTTTCTCTTGAAGGTGACTAGAGACAGTGAAACTACATAATGATTACATGTTTCTTTTCTATTTAGAAAATATTTCCAGAACTCGTTGGATTTCAAAATGAAGAGATGGAATACCAAAGTTAACCCCCACACAATCTATCAAATCACTTGGTAGAATTATAGTAGAAAGGGATGTCAGAGGCAAACTAAAGCAATCCCTTAATTTTTCCACTGGAGACAAATGAGGGTGAAGAAAATGAATGACAAGGTGATACTGCCACTGCTGTCAAGAGACAAAAATGGGACTCAGTATTTGCTCTTATGATCCACACTACTTCAAAAAGGTATCGCTTTCTTTACACAGCATGTTTTATTCAATTAATATTTTTGGAACATTCCCAGAGGAAAGGGCTTTGAAGAGATGAATCAAAAACAAGTTACATTTCTAGTACGCAAGTATTGTGTCCTAAGTGAAGGAATTATAAGCATGGCTTCCAGAGGAATTAAGAATAAATAAACAAAACAGAAGCGATGTGACAATTAACCAATATAGTAATAAGTGTAACATGACAAGGAGACATCTTGGCATAAATAATTTAATGTATCTGGAAAAAGCAGAAATATAAGACCCATGTGTATATCCCCATCATCGGAGAGTATCTGTGGGAGAACAGATGTTTAAGAAGATTGTATGTGAGGAAAAAAAAGGAAGGAAGGTAAGATGAAAAAAAGGAAGGAAAAAAGACAGTGAGGGAGGGAGAGTTTGGAAAATAGAAAAATATTTCAGGAAGAGACTGAAGATGTATATAGTGTATTGTGAAGATGTATATAGTGTATTGTGAAATGGCAAGTAATTGTTCGTGACTCAGAGTATATTTCAAGGAATAGCACAGGAAGTGTTGCTAAAAATACTGGCAAGGATGAGATCATGAGTGGTTTGCTACACCGTGTGAGGAAGTTAGGCATTCTTTGGGCAGTAGAGAGAAATTATAAGATTTTAAGCAGAGGTCTGGAGTGAGCACAGGTGCCTTACAAAACTGGGGCTGCAGAACAGTTCAGAGGGACAGGGGAAGAGTTGCATCGGGATTAAACAGAACTGATTCCTCCAGGATCCAGCAATCGAGAGAGAGAGACATTTGAAAAACTAAGACAGTAGACCATAATCACAACTTCTCAGAGGCACGAGTAAGTGTTGAGAAAGGTGAAGTATTTGTTATTAGGAAAGCAGTTTATTTTGAGGGGTCAAAAGGATTTTGACAGATGAGAAAAAAAAGAAGTGGATTTGATCTAGAAAAGGGAGATTGACTAAAGTCCACAAACATGAACGTGTCTGCCCG
This sequence comes from Cebus imitator, assembly GCF_001604975.1. Classification (NCBI taxonomy): domain Eukaryota; kingdom Metazoa; phylum Chordata; class Mammalia; order Primates; family Cebidae; genus Cebus; species Cebus imitator. The sequence goes on along the minus strand of NW_016107388.1, from coordinate 625,518 downwards.
GCATACATCTCTCATTCCCTGTTTAACAGGGCTTCCAGAGGGCTCAGCCTCCCCAGATCCCCAAGCAATCCCACCATTCAGCTCCCAGGGCTTACGATGTCATACACTACTGGGAAGAATAAAGTTTGAAACAGCATCAAAAGAAGATTTCATATCCAAACACAGCATGCATTCCATGTTTAGGAAAACATAGTGATATAAACCAAATACGTCAGGCAGGAAACCAGAGGAAGCCTGAAGTGGAGGAATGTTGTCAGATAGCTCAGAAGTGGTCCTTCCAACGTTGGAGAGAAAATAATGACCAACCCACCATTGCATTACTTCGTAAATTTTTGTTTTCTTTCTTTCTGCCTTGAAGCAAGGAAAGTAAATGGTAAAACAAGAATGGCAAGTAGATCCCTTCTTCCACAAAACTGGTCACTTGCTTTGAGTAGTAATTCTGAAGGACTGGGAAAATATGGAGCCAAAAAAAAAAACCGCGGGGGATTCTGACATGGTTTGGGAAAGCTGATGTGGCCTGACCGGCAGGGGACGTGATGCGTGGGGATGCGCGGGGATGCGTGGGGATGCGCGGGGATGCGCGGGGATGCGCGAGGTTGAGCGAGGATGCGCGAGGATGCGCGAGGATGCCTGAGGTTGCCTGAGGATGCCTGAGGTTGCCTGAGGATGCGTGAGGATGCGTGAGTTACGGGAGGATGCGTGAGGATGCGTGAGGTTGCGAGAGGATGCGTGAGGATGCGTGAGGTTGCGGGAGGATGCGGGAGGATGCGTGAGGTTGCGGGAGGATGCGGGAGGATGCGTGAGGATGCGTGAGGTTGCGAGAGGATGCGTGAGGATGCGTGAGGTTGCGTGAGGATGCGTGAGGTTGCGGGAGGGTGCGTGAGGTTGCGGGAGGGTGCGTGAGGTTGCGTGAGGATGCATGCCCTCCAGGTGAGGTGATCCAAATCCTTCCAAAAAGCCCGTCACCGGGGGGCTTCCTTTTAGGACCCCAGACCAGCAGAAGGGGCTCAGGACCTCGCTAGGCGCCTGACACCTCCCACTGCAGCAGCTTCCCAGACCGCTCTTGTTAGAGCAGGCACAGTGGTGAGATGGCAGAGGATGACTTATCAAGGACCACGACTAGGAAGAGAAGAGAGACACAGAAAAAATGGCCAGAAAGGGGAAATGTCGGAAGAGAAACAGTATTACTATTTAGTATGTGGAAAATTATGTTTTTCTCTCACATCTTTATTGACTAAAATCAGGGGAGATAGAAAAGTTGGTTGTTACAGTGCAAAGAGCAAATCTCTGTGTGTAAACACGAAAGAGAAAGAGACCACCATGAATGGGAACTCTCCACCATGGGCAGCCCCAACCAGCTCCCCAGGTTCTCTTTGAGGCCTTTGGGTATGGACTGGAACCATACTGCTGGCTTTCATGGGCCTTCAGCTTGCAGACAGCAAACCGTAAGACCCCAGTCACCAGAATTGCGTGAGCCAGACCGTCCTTTACATCTCATTCTATATGTGCCTATTTCTATCTGTGTCCACTGATTCTACTTCTCTGGAGAACACTGTCTAGTACAATAATATCCACCAAATCAATTTAAATGCTCATCCATTCAGGCATCGTTTTTATTTTTTTATTTTTTTTTTAGCGATGACATTAACTTTCCTGCTTCTCATAAAGGGTTATTTTTGGCTATCAGGGGCTAAAGAAATGAATGGACAGATCCATACCCTGTTGGAAGGCTAAGAGTGTGAAGGAGAAAAGATGGGACACTTCCTCGAGAGCCCTGGCATCCCTTTCTCAGCCCTGCTTCTACCTCAACTTCTGCCTCTAAGACAAATGCAAAATGGCCCGTGGACTTTTAGAGGTAAGGAAGGACGTAGCTATGTTTTGTATTTTAGATATGCCCATTTTGAAACAATTAAATAGATGTAGAAAAATCTCCACCTTTTTTTCCTCCCAAATCGCAATTCTGTCGTTCATATAAAAGAGAAAGTGAACACACTAGATATATTCTAGTATGTTATGCATTTCTGATACAATTTTTCATAGCCTTTCACAAAATATTGATCACCACTCATAAAGGGTAATGCCAGGTAAGCATCAATTTTCTTTCAGTCTTTCTGCATTTTAACTATGCTTTCTGGGAATTTCTTCAAGTCTTCAGGAAACAAAGGTGATAAATAAATAGATATATTAATTTTAAAAATTAATCTTCTGGAACAGGATTTTGCTCTGAGCTACTTGCCATCAAAAATAGCCTTCCCTATAAATTATAGAGTGTTAATCTACTTTTCAACCCTTATAACTCATCTGCTTTTTTTCTTACGTAACTCTCTTCTGCCTGGCAACCAATGAGTTTTCATCTGGATGCAAAATTTCTTCCCTGTAACATGACTTTCAAAAAGCAACTAAAATTCACATTTCGTTAGCTTTGGCTATTAATATAATTATATTTCCATTATAAAATGAAAATGGTGAAAAGATATTTTTCAAAAGGTCACTATTTCAACACTGACTCACGATTATAATTTATTGATTTAGTACACATATTGTATTTCTAACTTACCATGTATTTGTAGTTGTGGAATCTGCGGTGTGGTAAACTAGGAAGCCTCAGGAATCTGTCTCCCCACCTAGACAGCAACTGCACTGGCAGAATCTGTCAGACGTAACTATTTTGGAATTCTCGAGTCTCTGAGTGGCTTGCAAATTCCACTGGAAGCCTTGGGCAGTAAAGTGCAGTTAACTGCAGTCAATTTCAGCTCTTAGCACAGGAGCAGCCTCACAGCCTCCACCCATTCCCATGGCTGGACGCTGGCGCATGTTCCTGGAGCACCCTGCACACAGGTACGGGAACCCAGGTGGGATAAAGGACCACATTCTCCAGATACCAAGGATTATTTTTCTCTAATCACTGATTGGTGCTTCCGATGACAGTGGTGCAAACAAAGAGGGTGAGCTCTTGTGCACTTCCCCTCATTGTTGCAAGCCCCTCCTTTCCAGTGGAAGTGACTGTCTGGGTATTTAAAGGGTCAACATTTCATTTAAAGGGTCAGCACTTTTTTCCTCCTTTGTCATTCTTAGTTTCTCCCTTTTGGGAGTCAGACACGAAACACAAAAACATTCAAAAAGCAACTATATTTATAGGATAAATTAGAAAGTCACAGTGCAGGCTGGGCAAAGTGGCTCACTTCTGTAATCCCAGCGCTTTGGAAGGCAGAGGCAGATGGATCACTTGAGGCCAGGGGTTCGAGACCACCCTGGCTTATCATGGGGAGACCCTATCTCTACCAAAATAAATACAAAAATTAGCCAAGCATGGTGGCACATGCCTGTGCTCCTAGCTACTCAAGAGGTTGAGGTGAGAGGATTGTTTGAGCTTGGGAAGTGGAGGTTGCAGTGAGCCAAGATCCCACTACTGCTCTCGAGCCTGGGTGACAGGACAAGACCCAAATTCAAAAAAAAAAAAAAAAAAAAGAAAAAGTCACTGTGCAAGGTATTGGCTCAGAAAAAACCTGACAAGACCTGAAGATTACTCTTCAGGCTGATCCTTGGCACAGAGACAGCCCACAGCAATTCAAAACATTAAGAAAAATAACAAGATTTAAAAAAAAAAAAAGGTGAAAGGGGATAATTTGATTTCCAGAGTTACCCCATTATTATATTCAAATGTCCAGTTTTCAACCCAAAAAATCACAAGACAGTTTTTAAAATGTGAAAGTATAACCTATTAACAAAAACAACAGAAACTGACATTAACTAGGACCAGATGGTGAACATGCTTACTACAAGACTTTGAAAATATATTTTCAAAGTAAGGCATGGAGAACGTGAAGGAAATGATACATTCATAAAATAGAAATATCAAAAATTAATAGAAAAAAACTAAGAATAAACCAAAATAAATCCTAAAACTAAAAAGTATTAAAATGAAAATTTGCAAGGATGTAAAGATAGATTTGAGCAGGCAAAAGAAAGGATTGGCAAACTTTAAAGACAGGCAGGGAAACTGTTGAGGCCAAGGAACAGAAAGAAAATGGATTAAAGAAAAGTGAACAGAGCCTAAGGAGCCTGTGGGATGCCTCAGGCAGGCAACATACTCTTTGTATAAGTTCCAGAAGTACAAGAGAGGAAGAAAGGGGTAGAGAGATAATTATGGTCTTCCTGCTTCATAAATAAAATACAGTGATTTCATTTTTTTTCATTATTGAAACTGCTAACAAAATGTGATATTTTAATTTTTTCCTGATTTCCCTTTAGTTGCCAACAACCTTAACATATTGCAAATGTTTGACTCAATTGTATATTTCACAGGGAGTAATCAAGGCTTCTATAATCTCTTCCCCAACCCCCGACCCCAACGTTATTGCATTGGGCATAAGGAAAAATCAACTATTTCAATGTGACAATGTTTTAAATTGACCAATCATTGCCCATCATGTAGAGCAGATATTTTGATACATATGGCCATCACTAGGTTATACAAGATATAGCTGAGGTTTCCATTCAAAGCTACTGGGAGGTCCTGCCCATATGTTTTGCAAGTTGAGTGATTCAGTGTTCAGTGCTCAGTATTATAATATGGTCCCACAGCCTTTAATACATTATTTATAGTAAAATCCTTTTTTTTTTACATTTGATCATTTTAAGTAGCGGTGTGTGAATTTAAATTCTCACTACTTATGTTTAAGAAATAATTTATTAAGGTCACCAAATGTGTAATAATATACATGAGGTGATTATATACATACTATGCTATAAAGGTTTATGATCATAGTTTATTTTACAGGAACATTGGTAGCTGTAACAATTTTTTTGATACTTATTTTGTTATACATCACTTTCATTCATAGATAAGATTTACTAATTTATTAGTCATTGCACATAATTCAGGCATGAATGTTTAAATGTAGAGGAGTTGAACAAATTAATACCTGGTCACTGTTAATGCCTTCGTAGTTTTCTCAGATCTTCAGGTCTTTAAGTATAAAAATGTATTTGTTTTGGAAAATTCCCTACGTGAGTTTGCTAAAGGTTACTCAGTTGTTTTCTGAAACATTTTTTGAGTTTACCTCTTACGCAGTTTCCTTTTCGCGACATGTTATCTATGGCCTTTATAACAAGAAGTACATAAATTCCCAAAGAATCCTGAAGATACAGAACTAAATCTGAATATGAAAGGAAGAAGATGGTTTTCTGAACTCACTTTCTGTTCTTGATATCTCTGACTTACAAATTGACAGAGGGAAAATTGAGAGTGTACTACTATTCTGTATATTTAAATTCAAAGTACATTCTTTAGCTGAGAAAGAATATCACAAGCTCTTTGCAATACCTTACCATAGAGAAATGAATAATGAAATTTGTATTTTGTTACTCATAGTCAATACTTGCCACATCAAATATTTGTTACAGTAAGTATAGCGGCTGTAACCCTGTAGCCTCTTCCCAGTGACAACTGCGTATTATAGAGGATACAATACAAATTTCTGTCCACCCCTCTGGCCACCACATATTTGAATGCATTTTTTTTGTACAAGTAAAACACATGCATTTTTCTCCCCAAGAGACAGTCCAAAGTTAAACTCAGTTCAAAGTGGGTATGACAAAGTTTTCTCCATCAGCGTTTCATCCTTTTGGCCCACCTGCTCACAAAATTAAAAACAAGCTATCTGCCTCCTGCATGTATATGCAGGTTTATGATGGTGGACATGACTAGAATAACCTCAAGAAAAACTGCAGCTGACAAAAGGGAAGCTTGGGGTCCACACTGCAGTCACTGATCTACAGCAGTGATGAAATCCTGATGGCCAAGTTGTAGAAGAAGGCACCGTTTTTCCAGAAGGATGTGGAAAGACCCTCAGTTAACTCCAGTTCTGCTATCTGGGGATATTTCCTTGTGTGACATTGTTTGACTCTGGCCGGACCCTCTGTGAGCGCCCTTCCCTTGACATCATCCCCCCAGGGCCACATCTGGGGGGCTTTGGGAATCTTGTCCTTGGTGGAGGGTAAGGAACTTTTATTGCCTTTTTTCTCCTGGGAAACTTTAAGGACCTATGGGCGGCCTTGATAGCCACAGAATTGTTTAGTAAGAGAAGAAAGGAGGAAATAGACTTCCAATTTGTTTGTTTCCTGTCAATTTGATGTGCCTGCCCTTGGCTAAAGTTATTTTCTAGGAGTTGTCTTCAAGCCCTTGTTTTCTCTTTATTGCTCCATCCCTATGCATTTTTCTTTCAATTGAATTGTGGCTGCCATCATGCCATTTGGAGCAACAGGACTTAGTTGAGAATGAATCTGCTTAAATCTGGTCTCTGTTCTAGAACTGTGTCCCCATTTTAACCAATTAATCCCTACAGGGCCTTCCTTGTTCAAGTCTTTTTCAGTATCACCTCTTACTGTTTGCAGTCCCAAAACAGTAAACTTTTGCAACTCTGCATGGCCCAAATATCTGTGTTCTCGTTTATCCTTTGCCTCCAATCTTGAAGGAGGCTGCTCTTGCCTGAGTATTTAGCTGCCTTGCCTAGACTAAAAAAGAACTTAAAAGCATCAACCTATATTTAAAAATATACTTTTGAAAGGAGTTTTCATTTCCCCAGTGACCAACGAAGTCATTACTTGACATGAAATTTTTCATTTTATATTTTATGAATCTGTGAATGTTTTATATATTAGTCTAATTAAAGAAGCCTTCCTCTTAGATTTAATATGAAGGCAACGAATAATTAAAGCATTTTCATTTATATTATAGTATATGTATATGGGGAAAAGTAATAGATATTTATATTTAATGTTCATCTTTATTAAAATTATCCTAATTATGCACATGAAGTTGTGTGGGTCACAGATGAATTTCTTATTAAAACCTCATGGTAAACAATAAGTATGTAGGTCCCCTTACCGTACTCATTTCTCCTGGGGTGTCATAAGATCCAAGGCAATCATTCTGCCAGGCACTCCTAAGAAGTGTAATGGGCTGGAGTCACACTCAGACCTTTTGAAGGGAAATAAAACCTCTGGAGGAGCCAGATTGTCCCATGTATCAGGCCCTTTAAAACCTAGACTATGTTTCCAAGTCTCCAAGCCTCCTTCCTCCTTGAATTGTAAATACAATCATCCCTCAGTATCCATGGGAGTGTCCAGGAACCCCTCAGATATCAAAGTCAGCTCAAGTTCCTTATATAAAATGGCGGAGTATTGGCATATAACTAATACACATTCTCCGGTATACGTTAAATCATCTCTCAATTACTTATAATACCTAAAACAATATAAATGCTATATAAATACCATTTATACTGTATTGTTTAGGGAATAATTACAAGAAAAAGAATGTCTATCTGTTCAGTACAGATGTATTATCTTCTTTTTTCTTTCCAATATTTTCAAGCCCCAGTTAGTTGACGTCCATGGATGTGGAACCCACAGATATGAAGGTCTGACTGTACCTAAAAGGAGGAGGCTCCCTACTCCCAGGGACCTGAGGCTTAACCTGAGGAGCTAATCTGGGCTGGAATCTTTGGCCTTCTTAGGGAGATCAGTGACGTTTTATTATGCTCTAGGAAATAAGCAATTGGCAGGATGAATGTCTCTAGACCTGATCCTCTTAATGTGTCCAGAGTCCAGAAAGTCAGGTTTATGACAGGAGCGCTGAGAAACCCACAAAAGTTTTACTCTATTCTTGTAAGACCCAATGTCTGATGACCAACGGAGAGCTTTCCAGGGAGCCTCATCCTGTAGGGACCTTTTCAGGTATTGCTGGTTTGCCTGAAGACCTTCAACATGAATCTGGACCAATTTATTTTTAATAATATATATTTTATTGCATTTTAGGTTTTGGGGTACGTGTGGCAAGATTGTTGCTAGGTACATACATGGCAGTGTGGTTTGCCGCCTTCCTCCCCTTCACCTATATCTGGCATTTCTCCCCAAGTTATCTCTCCCCAACTCCCCAACCCCCACTGTCCCTTCCCAGATCCCCCTCACAGACCCCAGTGTGTGCTGCTCCCCTCCCTGTGTCCATGTGTTCTCATTGTTCAACACCCGCCTATGAGTGAGAACATGCGGTGTTTGATTTTCTCTTCCTGTGTCAGTCCAATTTTAATTAAAGAATAAAAACTGCTTCCAACCTCTGCTCTCTGTCAATAACCACTGCTCCTTATTGCTCTCTAGATCATAAGTGTCCCTAAAGAAAAATGTTTCTACAACTTTTTCGGTATATCTGATTGTTTCTGTGGAGAAATACCCAGATATAGTCCACATGTAAAAAAGCAAGATGTGGAATAGAGGGCCTGGCATACTACCATATGGGAACAGTGATAAAAGCAGCATAAGTTAATTGCTTATTATGATGGAATTTTATATACAGGCACATGTACACTCCATGAATGGAAGCTACATTTCTCAGAATTTTTAATAGTTTTGATTTTAAAACCTCTAAACAATTCATGTAATTTTTAAAAACAATAAAAATGAAAGAGAATCCCTACAAATATACAACAAAATGAAATAGTTAAACCTGATTTTATTTCATGTTAATGGCTAAAACACACAAAGAAGAGACATTTAAACGATCTTTAAAATGCCATAATAGTAATTTGACTATTCATTTGCCAAAAGAAGTCCAAATAAACTGTGAAGTAATCATATTCAGTAAGAATATGGTGTAGTTGTTTTGAAATCATAATAAAACAATTATAATTTATTTTAAAGACATTAGAAGCCAGAATTTTTAGCTAAAGAAAAAAAAAGAGGGGCCAGGCGCAGTGGCTCACTCCTGTAATCCCAGCACTTTGGGAGGCCAAGGAGGGCAAATCGCAAGGTCAGGAAATAAAGACCAGCCTGGCCAACATGGTGAAACCCTGTCTCTACTAAAAATACAAAAA
>NW_016107388.1:571924-616512 GCF_001604975.1 Cebus imitator | reverse complement strand
AAGCAGCAGCAGAAGAAACCTATGAAAATAAAGTATTAACTGAAAACATTGGTGTCTTAAATCTGAATTGGAAATGCCAGTCTAAACTTACAAGTCATGTTTCTCTTTGCCTAACCTAAGGTTATGGCAATATTCTTCTATAATTTTTATCTAAAAGGTTTCTACTTAACACTTCTCATAAGCAGGTTCGAAATCAAACTGCAGTTGATTTTGGTGTAGGATATAAAGAACAAAATTTATTTTTTCACTTTCTCCCCTGTGTTCTGAAATTAAATTGTTTTCCTAATGCAGTCTATGTACATTTTGTTGGATTTTAATTGTTACACTTTTAAGAAATTTTGCGTTTCTATTCTTTAACAATGTTAAAATATTAAAACATTTTTATTTGACTTAACTCCTTCCTTAATTTGTATAATTATTTTATGTGTTCTAATGTTACACATATTTGTATTATATGTAACGAAGTTACCCTTTCTGTTCGTCCTTCTTTATGCATTTCTGTATTCAAATCTGCAATCGTTTATTTCCCACTTGAAGCCCGGCCTGTAATAACTTTTATAACTATCTTAATGTACCATCCTTTCCATTTACTTTTTGAAAACGTCTTCATTTCTTATTAATATGTTAATTTTCCCATGATTTAAATGTGGACTCTGTTCTTCCAGCTCATGAATGATGCCATTTCATCATTGTCTGGCTTTCCATCATTTTCATTGAGAAGTCAGCTTTAGATTTAGTTTTGCTCTTCTGAAGGTAGTGTGTCTTCTTTTGTTACCTATTTGTAGGGTTTTCTCTCTGCCTTTCAGCATTTTGTTATAACTATTTCCGTTATATTTATTCTGCTTGGCAGTAGCAGAGCTTCTTGACTATGTGGGTGAATAATTTTCATCAGTTTGGCAAAATGTTTAGCCATTATCTCTGCTTTTTTGCATATCTTTTTTGGAGTCTCTTTCTGACACCCAAATTACAGAATATACCAATTTCCCCACATATTCCTTATTCTACTTCTTGTTTGATTTTTCGTTCTCTCCATGTATCTACTTTGAATATTTTCTACATGTCTTCTACTTTGCAAGTGCCATATTCTTGTGTCTAATCTCCTAAATCCACTTACTGAGTTCATAAATATATCTTTTAATTCTGGAATTTTCATTTAAATTTTTTAAAATTCTAATTCTCTTTTCATATATTTTCTCCATCTTCCTATTTTTTGTAGATATTCATGATAGTTATTTAGTCCTTGTTGTTAACCCTGCATCTGAAGTAACTTCAGATCTATTTCTATTTTCTGTGGGTTTTTTTTTTGAGTTTTAATACAATTCATATTATTTATGTGTCTAGGAATTGATAGGCTGCCAGCTATATATGAAAGCAAGGTTGAATATAATATATTCTTCCACAAATGTTCAGCCTTTGCTTTGCTAGGCAGATGCAGTGGTGAGGGATCTCTTGCTCCGATCCTGGGCTGAGATGAATCAGGCGATTACTAATTTTGGAAGTTTCCATCTACTGTGGTGCTTCCCTATAAACACCATGAATCTCTCCTGACTTCCAGATGAAACAGTGGTGCAAGCAGCACTGTCCTTCTCCTAAATAGGACCTGAAGTGCAGTTCCGGCTTCTTACTACAAGACTGCTCACACATTCCTCTGATTTTCAGAGCGCTAATGCTTCACTTCTTAGTCTGCTTGCTATACAATTCCACTTCAGAATTGGCCAGATTTATTTAGGAAGAAGCCAGCTCTGTTTTCACACTGTTTGTTAACCTTGAGACCCTGTTCTCTATCCTCTTCACGCACAGACTGCGTAGTGAAACTTCTTTCTTGTGTCTTAAGTTGGAAAATGGCTTTAAGGCAAAAGCTGCTGTAGCTGGGGAGCTCCTCTCCTTGGTAGCCCCATTTCACAGCCCTGCCTCCCTGTTCTTGGTCATTTCAAGAGATCTCAGTCTTGGATACATGTAAGCATATTTAAAAAATCATCTACATTATTTAAGAGCTCTCAGTTGGACTTTTGATCAATTGCAATCTATCCTGAATTCGATTATGTGATTAATTTATATATTATGCATAAATGATAGCATTTCTCGTGTGAGGTCATGGAAGGAACAAAACACCACCCTATGAAGATTTCCCCTAGTCCTCTAGATCTAGCTACTGGCTTGTAGATAGGAGTTAGAAGAACATGTTAAGACTTCAAAGGAATACATCATCTATACAAAAAATGTGCTAGATTGTTCAGGACAAGTGACCTATAAATGAAAATAAAGAAGGAGGAATTTGGGACTGCAGAGTCTAAAAGAGATTTAAGAAATATATAAAACAAAGGCAACATATTGACTTTATTTTTATCCTGATTCAAACAAACTCTCCATAAAATATATTTGTGATCCAATTGAGAAAATTTGAACATAGACTGAATATTAGATAACATTAGGAATTACTGTTTATTTTTTAGTTACAACTATGGTAATGTTATGTTGTTGTTGTTTTTTTTTTTCTTTTTTTTTGAGATAGAGTCTCGCTCTGTCACCAGGTGCCAGACTGGAGTGCAGTCGCGCAGTCTCGGGTCACTGCAACCTCCGCCTCCCGGGTTTAAGCAGTTCTCCTGCCTCAGCCTCCTGAGTAGCTGGGACTACAGTCACGTGCCACCACACCCAGCTAATTTTTGTGTTTTTAGTAGAGACGGGGTTTCACCATGTTGGCCAGGATGGTCTCAATCTCTTGACCTTGTGATCCGCCCGCCTCGGCCTCCCAGAGTGCTGAGATTACAGGCGTGGGTCACCATGCCATGTTACTGTTTTTAAAAAGTATTTTTTCTTAGAGGTACACAATGAAGTATTTGCAGATTAAATTGAAGTCTTAGAATTGTGCTAAAAAAATTCAAAAGAAAAAAATTAGGGATCAGGGATGTAAGAGAAAAAAAATACAGTTGACCCTTGAACAACATGAGGTTAGTTATGTGCATCCACTTATATCATTGTCTTCTGTCTCTGCCACAAGACCAACCCTTCCACTTCCTCCTTTGCCTACTCAATGTGAACATAATGAGGATGGAGGCCTTGGGACAATCCACTTTCATTTAGGGGTAGCATGTCCTGAACTCCATCAGTTTATAGAGGAAACACAATCATCCATGTGTGTTTGACCACATACAGATAATAATATGTTGATCATTATAGAGGGTGATTGTGAGGACATGTGGTTTTATTATACTGTTCTCAAATCATTCATGTGCAACTTGAAATTTTCACAATAAAAATTTTAAAAGGCATTTTTGTTTGATTTATATTCACCTATTCATTTCAACACAATTATTCCAAATGGAGTCTAAGTCCTTCTCCTTCCCACCAAACCCCAGTGCCATCCCCAGTGTTGTTATTCCAGTGGCTCTAGCAATTCAGAGTATGTATTGGGGTGGACTGAAAGTGAAAAAGGTAGTGATGCATTCTCTCACTTGGAGGAGGAAATTCCATTTCCTTTCCTTGCTCTTTCTGGTGGGGCAAGGAGGTCAAGTAAACAATAGATACCTTCTCTCTTAGATGACCAGTATTTATCAGGCGATTTCATTTTCTGTTGGTTATATTGGAAGCACACCTTGATTGTAGGTGGCAATATCATGATCTCCCTTTCCTATCTACAGGATGGGAGGAATGGAAGAACTGAGAATACTGGTAGAAAACACATGGTGAAAACAACTATAAATGCTAACGTATTAATAATTACATTAAATATTAATGAACTAATTTCTAATTAGCAAACAATTGTGAAATCTGTACATTTAAAAATACTTATTTCTGAGTCATTCCCTCAGTCCTCTTCCACCAGATCAGGAATTCTGCCCTGATTTGTCTACAATGTATCTGTAGCACAAAACACTCACACTTTCAGCATTCTAACAGAAATCTTTTTTATCTCTGGCTTATCGAAAACCATTATGAACTTGTTGTAGAGATTTAAGTGAGAAAGAAGTTAATTTCGTTTTGTAGAAAATGTTTACTGTGTTTCTAAATTGAAATTTTTAAAAATCACATGAAGGATATGTATAATAAAGATATTATTATATGTTTTCCTTCTCCATTAATTGGAAAAATATAAATGGTTTTGAACTTTTTTTTAACCTTTCTTGTTACACGTTGCCAGAAAAGCTTAATGTTTTCCAAGGGTGAATAGTAGGCATATAATTCTGTTTTTTAAGATTTAAAAGCTGCCAAATAATGTTTATCCAGCACTGATTTCTTCATTCAACTCAACTTCAACCTAATGAAATAACACACAGTCAGATAAGTCATAAACTACACGAATATAAGTATAGGCATACTTTGAATATATTGAGAGTTTGGTTCCAGATGACTGCAATAAATCAAATATCACAATAAAGGAAGTCACATTTTTGGTTTCCCAGTACATATAAAAGTTATGTTTATGCTGTGCTGTATTCTATTAAGGGTGCAATAGCATTATGTCTAGAAGAGCAATGTACTTACTTAAAGAATACCTTATTAATTTTAAAAATGCTAAGAATTATCTTAACCTTCACCAAGTCATAATCTTTTTGCTGGTGGAGGGTCTTGTCTTGATGTTGTTGGCTGCTGAGTGATCAGGGTGGGGTTCCTAAGGGTTGCGGTGGCTGTGACAATCTCTTAAAGTACGAAAACCTTAAAATTTGTTGCACTGATTGACTCTTTTCATGAAAAACTCCTCCGTAGCATGCAGTGGTGTTTGACAGAATTTTACCCACAGAATTTCTTTCAAAATTGAAGTCAGTTTTTTTCAAACTCTGGGGCTGCTTTATCAATTAAGTTTATGGAATATTCTAAATCATTTGTTGTCATTTCAACAATGTTCACAACATCTTCATTAGAAGTAGATTTCATCTCAAGAAACCACTTCCTGTGCTCATGCATAAAAAGCAACTCCTCACCTTTTAAAGTATTATCCTGAGATTACAGCAATTTACTCATGTTTTCAGGCTTCACTTGTAATTCTGCTTCTGTTGCTATTTCCATCACATTTGCACTTACTTCTTCTACTGAAATCTTGAACCCCTCATAGACATCTATGAAGAAGGGTGAATCAACTTCTTTAAACTCCTGTTAATGTTGATATTTTGACCTTCTCTCATCATTATCTATGGCAGCCATTGCCTTGCAAAATGAATTTCTTAATAAGACTTGAAAGGTAAAACTACTCTTTGATTAATGGGCTGCAAAATAGAGGTTGTGTTATCAAGCATGAAAACAATATTAATCTCCTTGTGTGTCTCCATTAGAGCTCCTGAGTGACTAGGTACACGGTAAATGAGCAGTAATGTTTTGAAAGAGATAGAAGTTGGTCTCAACAATGGGCTTAAAATATTCAGTGATCCATGCTGTAAACAGATCTGCTGTCATCCAGGCTTTGTTGTTCCATTTCGGGAGCACAGGCAGAGTAGATTTAGCATAATTCTCAAGGGGCCTAGTATTTTTAGTACGGTAAATGAGCATTGGAAAGTCACCATCTGCAACAGTGCTTAAGAAGAGAGTCAGCATCTCCTTTGAGGTTCTGAAGCCAAGCATTGACTTCTTTCTAGCTATAAAAGTCTTAGATAGCATATTCTTCCAAAAGAAGGCTGTTTAACTACACTGAAATTTTGTTGTTTCGTGTAGCCCCCTTCATCAATTATCTTAGCTAGACCTGCTGGGTAACTTGCTGCAGCTTCTACATCACCACTTGCTGAGTCATCTTGCGCTTTTAGGTTATGGAAACAGCTTCTTTCCTTAAACCTCATGAACCAACCTCTGCTAGCTTCAACCTTTCCTCCTGAAGCTTCCTCAAGTCTCCGCTTTCATAGATTTGAAAGCATTAGTGCTTTGCTCTGGATTAGGCTTTGGCTTCAGGGACTGTTGCTGCTGGTTTGATCTTCTACCTAGACCATGAGAATTTTTTTCCATATCAGCAATGAGGCTGTTTTGCTTTTTTATACTTCACGTATTTGCTGGAATAACACATTTAATTTTTTAAAAGATATTTTCTTTTGCATTCAAAACTTGGCTATTTAGTGGAAGAGGGAGGCCTAGCTTCTGGTCTATCTCTGCTTTTAACATGCCTTCCTCATTAAGCTTAATTATTTCTCCCCTTTGATTCAAAGAGAGAGTCTTGCGATTTTCTTCTTACTTGAACACTTAGAGGCCATTGTAGGGTTATTAATGAACCTAATTTTAATACCGTGTGTCTCAGAGAATAGGCAGGACAGAGGAGAGGGAAAGAGACTGAACAGCCGGTCGATGAAACAGTCAGAACACACCCAACATTTATCGATCAAGTCTGCCCTTTTATATGGGTACAGTTCATGGCACCCCAAAAAAATCACAACAGTAAAATCCCAGATCACTGGTTACAGGTCACTATGCAGATATCGTAATAACGAAAATTTCAAAACACTGTGAGGAGTACCAAAATGTGACACAGATACATGAAGTGCGTGCCTGCTATTGGTAAAATGTTGCAGATAGACTTGCCCCATGCAGGGTTACCACAGACCATCCATTTGTAAAGAAAAAAAAACCCTATATTCACAAAGTGCAATAAAGCAAAGTGACTGTATCTAAATGCTTTAAAGAGTCACCTATAGATATGTTATTAAATTATTCTGATTGTTCTTGGCATTGTTAGTCAATTCAAGTTTTATATAACTACCTGTTCATAGATTTTCTTTCAGTGGTGCTAAAATTAACTCATTTATCATGCTTCATTTTATGTTTAGTTCCTATAGAACATACAAAAATGATTTTTTTCAATAAGATTTCATTCCAAGTAGCTGTGTCCCATTAGACAGCTCTATGAGAAGTTTCTACAGGAATACATCTCATATTCACCAAAAAGGACAATTTTTAACTTTGTTGAGACCAAGTAACTGATGTTTTCCATTTATCAGTAATATCACTTTTTGCCCCGCCTTCAGCCTTTTTACTTGTGTTTACAAAAATTCTATTTCTAATAACATGTATTAAGATGTCTACTAGCTCAGAGACCTGTTCTATTTCTTCCAATTATTGGTTTTGATGGATAAATTATCAACATCAATGTTTTGAAAAAAAAAAAAAAAGACAAAATAATAAACCACCACCAAAAATCTCACATACCTCTGAATATATGTTATGGAAAAAAATGTATTTAGGCTTTCAAAAGAGTAAGAATAATATCAATGCTTCTTTTTTATCTAAATGTATGTTTGAATACCCACACATAAAATTCAAAATATTCACTGAAAAGATCAATGAATGCTTTAGAATTGTGGTCATAGCATTAAAATCTTTGGAAAAATAAATATGTTTTTATAGGTTTTCAAAAAAAATCAGTGTTATCTGAATTATCTTTGGTATACACCATCCTGCTGAAATAGTTATAAAAGCTACAGTAATTAAAATATATTTCTTTTTTTTTCACATGAGCATATCAAAAAGTTCCAGTAAAGAAATGATATAGTACATATGTTTTATAAGGAGAATATTGCAAATTCCCTATTTTTGCATTCAGTGATATTTTTATTGAGTCCTTGATAATGTAGATTTTTTTGGAATGACAATAGAAATTTCACTCTGAGTTGCAAGGAGTGGACTGACTGAATAGCCTTACATGTGTGAGGGGCCATTATAATAGATTATCACATATAGGTTGCCTTGCCTTGGGAAGTGACCCTGAAGTTTATATCAAAAAGTAATTCTAAGAATCATGAAAACAAAGATATTTGGTGAGTTTGAGACTCTGTAATGTTTGACAGAAGCCCAATAGGAATATGATAGCAGATACTCAACACAGAATCGACTGGGTAATAATCATGCTGTTCTGTTGGCTTTACTCCAAGAATATTCATACAAGTGAGGAGAAATGCAGAGAGGAGTTACTTTATTCTGGGCAGAATCTATACCTTCATAGGTGGAATAAACACAAATTGACAATCTCCTGCTAACTAGTAGTATGATAATGTCACAGACCATGAGAGCAAAATGAATGGAAGAAAATAGGCAACCCTGATTTTCACAGTAAAAGCGTAGAGAGTAGTAGCTCAGCATCAGGAAGGAATGATTGGTAACAGCTTGCATAGTAACAGTCCCAAGAAAATGTCAAGCTTAAACATAACTGAAAATTCTGTTGTTATTTTGATTTCCATTTTACAAACTAAAATGAAAGTCAAAGACCAAAATGATTAAGACATCAATCCAATGTCTCAGGACAAGTAGGAGGACCATTTTAAAACTTATGTCTGCCTGTTTTCAATTTCCTTGTTCGGTGTGTTTCTTAGTTTTATTTTAAAACTTTCCAGCCTCATAAAGGCCAAGAACGAAAGAGTTGTTCATTTTGCAGGAAGGTCTAAGGCAGGCTGCGGTCCCAAACACCTCAGTGCCTGTGGTATGTCCCTTTTGTGCCGATTTTGCTGAGAGTTTTAATCATAAAAGGATGCTGGATCTTGTCAAATGCTTTCTCTGCATCTGTTGAGATGATCATGTGATTTTTGTTTTTAATTCTGTGTATCACATTTATTGACTTGCGTTTGTTATGCTATCCCTGTATCCCTGGTATGAAACCCACTCAGTCATGGTAGATTATCTTTTTGATATATTGTTTGATTCAGTTAGCTAGTATTTTTTTTAAGGATTTTAGCATCTATGTTCATTAACAATGTCAGTCTGTAGTTTTCTTTTTTGGTTATGTCCTTTCCTGGTTTGGGTATTAGGGTGATGCTGGCTTCATAAAATGAATTAGGGATTAGGGAATATTCCTTCTTTCTCTATCTTGTGGAATAGTGTCAAAAAATTGGTACCAATTCTTCTTTGAATGTCTGATAGAATTCTGCTGTGAATCTGTTTGGTCCTGGAGTTTTTTCGCAGGTAATTTTTAAATTAACATTTCGATCTCACTGCTTGTTGGTCTGTTCAGGGTATCTAATTCTTCCTGATTTGTGCTAGGAGGTTGCATGTTTCCAGAAATTTCTCCATCTCTTCTATGTTTTCTAGTTTATGTGGGTAAGGGTGTTCACAGTAACCTTCAATGATCTTTTGTATTTCGGTGGTGCCAGTTGTAATATCTTCTGTTTTGTTTCTTAATGAGGTTATTTGGTTTTTCTCTCTTCCTTCCTGGGTTAATCTTGCTAATGGTCTATAAATTTTATTTATCTTTTCAAAGAACCATCTTTTTGTTGAATTGATCTTTTGTATTTTTTTGTTGCTTGTTTCAGTTTCATTTAGTTCTGCTCTGATCTTGGTTATTCCCTTTCTTCTGCTGGGTTTGGGTTGGGTGTGTTCTTGTTTCTCTAGCTCTTCAAGGTGTTACCATAGCATGTCAGTTGGTTCGCCTTCAGTCTTTTGGATGTAGATGTTTAGGGCTATGAACTTTCCTCTTAGCACTGCCTTTGCTGAATCCCAGAGGCTTTGATAGGTTGTGCTATTATCGTTGTTCAGTTTGAAGACTTTTAAATTTTTCATCTTGATTTCGTTTCTGACCCCATGCTCATGCGGGAACAAGTTATTTAATTTCCATTTATTTTCATGGTTTTGAGGATTCCTTTTAGAGTTGATTTCAGTTTTATTACACTGTGTTCTAAGAGAGTGCTTGATGTAATTTCAATTTTCTTAAATTTATTGAGGCTCATTTTATGGCCTAAATTAAAGAAAGCCTAGGTGATGATTTGACAGGTGCAGCAAAACACCATGGCATGTGCACCACGTGCACATCCTGCACATGTATCCCAGCAGTTAAAATAAATTAATTTTAAAAAAGAAAAAAAGAGAGCAGGAGAGAGCACTGCAAGAAGGACTCAATTGCCATTTTTGGCTTTGAAGCTGAGGGATGTAAGGGAGGTAAGGCATGTAAGAGTGTTAGTTTCTTAGGGCTGCCAGAACAAATTGCCATAAAGGTAGAGTGTAATAAAAGCCATCTATGAGTAACCAACAGCCAACATAATAATAAATGGGGAAGAGTTGAAAGCATTCCCTCTGAGACCTGAAATGAGACAAGGATGGCCACTCTCACCACTCCTCTTTAACATAGTACTGGAAGTCCTAGCCAGAGCAATCAGACAAGAGAAAGAAAGAAAGGGCATCCAAATCAGTAATGAGGAAGTCAAACTGTCACTATTTGTTGATGAAATGATCGTTTAGCTTGAAAACCCTAAAGACTCCTCCAGAAAGTTCCTAGAACTGATAAAAGAATTCAGCGAAGTTCCAGATACAAGATTAAGGTACACAAATCAGTAACTCTTCTGTACCCCAGCAAGAACCTGCGGAAAATCAAATCAATAACTCAACCCCTTTTACAACAGCTGCAAAACAAAAACCAAAGTAAGCATACACCTAACCAAAGAGTCAAAAGACCTCTACAAGAGAAACTACAAAACACTGCTGAAAGAAATCAGATTTCTTTCATGACACAAATGGAAACATATCCCATGCTCATGAATGGGTAGAATCAATACTGTGAAAATGACTCAAAGCAATTTACAAAATCAGTGCCATTCCCATCAAAATATCACCACAATTCTTTACAGAATTAGAAAAAAATTCTAAAATTCATATGGAACCATAAAAGAGCACCCATAGCCAAAGCAAGACTAAGCAAAAAGAACAAATCTGGAGGCATCGTACTACCCGATTTCAAACTATACTATAATGCCATAGTCACCAAAACAGCGTGGTGCTGGTATAAAAATAGGCATATAGATCAATGGAACACAACAGAGAACCCAGCAATAAACCCAAATACTTGGAGCCAACTGATCTTTGACAAAATAAACACACATAAAGTGGGGAAAGGAAACCCTTTTCAACAAATGGTGCTGGGATAACTGGCTAGCCACATGGGGAGAATGAAACTGGATCCTCATCTCCCACCTTTTACAAAAATCAACTCAGGATGGATTAAGGACTTAAATCTAAGACCTGAAACTATGAAAATTCTAGAAGATAACATTGGGAAAACCCTTCTAGACATTGGCTTAGGCAAGGATTTCATGACCAAAAACCCAAAAGCAAGTGGAATAAAAACAAAGATAAATAGTTGACACTTAACTAAACTAAAGAGCTTTTGCATGACAAAAGGAATAGTCAGCAGAGCAAATAGACAACCTGCCAAGTGGAAGAAAATCTTCACAATCTATACATCTGACAAAGGACTAATATCCAGAATCTGCAATGAGCTCAAATAAATTAGCAAGAAAAAACAAAATATCCCATCAAAAAGTAAGCTAAGGATATGGATAGACAATTCCCAAAAGAAGATATATAAATGGCCAACAAACATGAAAAAATTCTCGACATTACTAATGATCAGGGAAATGCAACTCAAAACTCCAGTGCAATACCACCTTACTCCTGCAAGAATGGCCATAATCAAAACATCAAAAATAGATGTTGGAGTGGATGTGGTGATGAGGGAACACTTCTACACTGCTGATGGGAATGAAAACTAGTACAGCTACTATGGAAAACAGTGTGGAGATTCCTTAAAGAACTAAAAGTAGAACTACCATTTGATCCAGCAATCCTACAACTAGGTATCTACCCAGAGGAAAAGAAGTCATTATGCAAAAAAGATGCACATGCATGTTTATAGCAGCACAATTTACAATTGCCAAATCATGGAACAAACCCAAAATGCCCATCAATCAACAAGTGGATAAATAAACTGTGAGATATATACATATATATATACACACACACACACATACATATATATGTATATGTATATATACATATATACGTATATATGTATATGTATAGGTATATATACATATACATATATACGTATATATGTATATATGTATATGTATAGGTATATATACATATACACATATATGCGTATATGTATATCTACATATACGCATATATATGTATATATCTCACAATTTATATACATATATATTTATATATGTATAAAAGTTTATATATAAAAAAAGTTTATATATATAAATACATATAATATATTTATACATATATATAATATATATGTATATATAATATATATTATATATATGTATAAATATATTATATGTATTTATATATAAACTTTTTTATATATAAACTTTTATATATATATAATATATATATAACATATATAATATATATGTATATATAATATATATTATATATATGTATAAATATATTATATGTATTTATATATAAACTTTTTTATATATAAACTTTTATATATATATAATATATATATAACATATATAATATATATGTATATATAATATATATTATATATGTATAAATATATATATCACAGTATACACACACACACACACACAGAGTGATGTATACATATACAATGAAATACAATTCGGCCATATAAAGAAATGAATTAACAGCACTTACAGTGACCTGGATGACATTGTAGACTATTATTCCAAATGAAATAACTCAGGAATGAAAAACCAAACATCGTATGTTCTCACCGTTATGTGGAAGCAAAACTTTGAGGACACAAAGGCATAAGAATGATAAAATGGATTTTGAAGATTTGGGGGGGAAGACTAGGAGGGAGGCAAGAGATACGAGACTACAAATATGATGCAAAGTGTACTGCTTGGGTGATAGTTGCACCAAAATCTCACAAATCACCACTAAAGAACTTACGTGTAACCAAATATCACTTCTACCCCAATAACTTATAGAAAAATTAATTTTAAAAAATAAGATAAATCTTTGATAAAATACTGGCAAACCAAATCCAGCAGCACATCAAAAAACTTATCCACCACAATCAAGGTGGTGTCATCACCAGGATGCAAGGCTAGTTCGACATATGCAAATCGATAAACGTAATTCATCACGTGAACAGAACTAAAGACAAAACTGCATGATTATCTCAATACATGCAGAAAAGACCTTTGATAAATTTCAACATTCCTTTATGTTAAAAACTCGCAATAAACTAGGTATTGATGGAACATACCTCAATATAAGAGCCACTTATGATAAACCCACATCCAATATCATACAGAATGGGCAAAAGCTGGAAGCATTCCCCTTAAAAACCATCACAAGACAAAGATGGCCTTTCTCACCACTCCTATTCAACATAATATTTTAAGTTCTGGCCAGAGCAACCAGGCAAGAGAAAGAAATAAAGCGTATTCAAATAGGAAGAGAGAAAGTCAAATTGTCTCTGTTTGTGCATTACATTATCCTGTGTTTAAAAAACACTGTCGTCTCAGCCCAAAAGCTTCTTAGGCTGATAAGCAACTCTCTCTCCTTTTTTCTATAGCCAGTTCCCTTGGGCCCTCATCAGCAAATGTCCCCCTGTGTTTAAGAAATAAAACATATTCAGATAGGAAGCGAAGAAGTCAAACTGTTTCTGTTTGTAGATTACATGATCCTATATTTAGAAAACCCCATCATCTCAGCCCAAAAGCTTCTAAGGCTGAAAAGCAACAATCTCTTCATTTTTCTATAATCAGCTCCCTTGGGCTATCATTATTAAATATCACCTACTAAACTCATGTGATTCCGTTCCCGGGATGATCTCCTCATCTCAAGGTCCTTATGTTAATCCCCACTGCAAAGTCCCTTTTGCCATGTAAAACAGCATAATCACAGATTTGGGGATCAAGGGATGGATATCTTTGGAGGCATTATTCTGTCCTTTGCAGAGAGTAAAAGAACCTAGTGAACCACATTATGTTTCTTATAGTGCTTTTTCCTGGAATCACAAACATCATTTGCACTTATGTTTTATTGGCCAAAGCAAGTCATATGGGTATGTCTGATTCCACAGTACGGGGGAATATAATCCATATGCAAGAAAGGATATGGAATATGACAATGATCATACTCTTTACACAAGAGAGGCCAATGGCTTTACTGTGACACAAACACGCATGGAACTACTCAGGATGTACCACAAAAAAGACCTCAGGGTGCAGCGAATAATAAGATGGACATTTGCTTGGAAGGAAAATTTTCACATACTGTAGTAATATAAATAAACTACAAATGCCACAAGAAAGGAGCAGACAAGTTGCATAAAGGAATCTCATTGTAAACAATCTGAAAAGATTCATTCATTAATTTGTGGAAAGCCACGAAAGGTGTTTATGAGAGGTGGCCACAAAAGATGGCAATTCATAGCCAGATATTTTTCTCTTGATCTTTTAAAATCAAAACTGTGTATCTTCTCCATGTAGAGGAATTCCTGACCTCTCAGTCACACTGGGGTAGGTTCAATACCTCTCCTCAGTTCCCATCATAATGTGATCCACATTTTTAAAAGCCCCAAAACGTTTTTATGCCATTGTGTACTCTTTGGCAGAAAATTGTCTTCTTTATGCAGGTATCATATTGTAATATGATTTTGTAATGTAATATTCAAGTTGCTCAAAATACTTTGAATTAATAAAAGGATTTAAAGTCAGTGAAGAGCTGAAGAATGGAAGTGCTCTAAAAATATGTGAGACAATAACTTATGTTGGCTAAAATACAAGATGTTAAAATAAATTAGACTTGAAAAACGTGTAATGAAGTTGAATTAATCCATTTACTCAGCTGAACATATACCTACCACCTACTAAGCTCAGGCATGAGGGATGACATGAGAAAGAGTCTGTCCCATTAAGTAGCAATGTAGTAATGTTAAGGGTGTCCAGGTTCTCAGCATCTTGAACAAAGAATTATATCAAACATACAAACAAAGCAAGGAAAGAATGAAGCAATAAAAGCTGAGATTTATTCTAAAATGAAAGTACACTCCACAGAGTGGGAGTGGGCCCCAGCAAGACGGTTCAGAGCCTGGTTACAGAATTTTGTGGGCTTTAATTCCCCTCAACACGTTTCCTATTGGTTACTTGGTGTACACCATATGTAAATGAAGTAGTGGCCCACCATCAGTCTGATTGGTTGCAGGAGGGGACCAATCAGAGGCTGAAGTTAAGATACAAAAAAGTACTTTCAATTTTTCAACTGCCATGCACAAAAAAATGTTGTAATGGGAGTAGCCTCTGGTCCTTTTGTTACTTGGAGTGGAGAGCTGGGGTTTTCCTTTTGATTTAGTTCTAGGAAGTCAGCATGAATCGACCTAAGGTTCCCTGCCTCCAGACTCTATTCTGCCTCAGTAGGCCATGTCAGGACATCAATGCAACGCACCCTATCCAGGAAAAGCATAGATGCCAAGTAAATGTCAGATAAATGCAAAAAGATAACATGAACTGTGAAGTTAATGTTTAAACATACATGTTGATCCACAATTATTAGGGTTAATTTACTATTCAACAACTGTCTCTATGTATGTTAACATTTCTCCTCTCTTTAAGAGTGGAACTCATGGCCAGGCGCGGTGGCTCACGCCTTTAATCCCAGCACTTTGCGAGGCCGAGGCGGGTGGATCACGAGATCAAGAGATCAAGACCATCCTGGCCAACATGGTGAAACCTCGTCTCTACCAAAAATATAAAAATTAGCTGGGCATGGTGGTGCACGCCTGTAGTCCCAGCTCCTCAGAAGGCTGAGGCAGAAGAATTGCTTGAACCCGGGAGGCGGAGGTTGCAGTGAGCCGAGATCGTGCCACTGCACACCAGCCTGGCACCTGGCGACAGAGCAAGACTCTGTCTCAAAATAACAGAACAAAACAGTGGAACTCTTTTCATTGACACTTAAACAAGAAAATATCAGCCATTTAAATAAACACTTTGTTTTAAATATGCCTTTTCAAGATCATAAGAAATATACATTATCTTATACAAAAAGACATTATCCACCATTTGAATCTCTATGCCCATATGTTTCCATGTTTAGATTACATGTTTTTACCTTTCACATTAATAGTGTAACTACCAACTATTTACTTATTGCTAAGAACTCATAGACACTGATATTTTAAATATTTAAATAAGTAAAAATACTTATTCAGAAAGGAAATTTTAAATTCAAACTAGAAGACTTCACCAAGTAGGTCCTGGCCTCTAACCAGTGGAAATCGCACTATCGTTTTAATCACTTCCCCACTGTCCGGGTAGCCTTATTTTTCAACATCTGCGTGTCTTCAGTTTCCCTGGCCACAGCAATTAGGAATGTTATGTGAGGCTTAGCAAAAATCCTAGAAGTGATTTCTTTGTGGCTAGAGAGGCACAGGAGCGGAATGTGCCGGCTCTTCCAGCATAAATGCATTTCCTCAGCGCTGCTTCCATTCATGCATACTTTGAGCTGCCACAGACGGAGGAGTCTAATTCACTGAAGAAATTCACATCACTGTGCTTCTGCGAGCTTCCATAAATTAAACTGGCATTTCCTATTATAAACCCCTGTTTTTAGGATTTTACAATAATTTCGCTAAGAAATATAATTTGATACAGAACTATACTGAATGGCAGCTAGAGCAAGCACTACATCCTTTGACGGGATTTAAATTAAAACAGAAATGAAGGCCATTTTAGCAGCTTTAATTTACACAACTGCAAAAAGGTGAAAAAAAACGTGCTAGACCCAGAGTTTATTCAAAAATGCTGTCTGTTACCCTGAAGCAGTTTGTACAGCATCAAAGCTCCTGGGAAGCATGAGCACAGCACTCATATCCTTCTCCATAGCCATGTGATGCCTGTCTCTCACCTGCTTATGCAAAACAAGCCTTACCCAACAAAATCCCCTTTGCTACTGTATTCAGTCAGCACTCCTTCAAATAAAACACCCTTTCAACAAAGCAGGCTAATCCCTATGCCCTGAGCACTCCCTGATACAAAGAACTAAGCGTGTTTTGTCCATGAAGTAAGCAGCAGCCTTGGTCTTCCTTTTCAACCCTAGATACTTCCACTTATTTTGGATAAAAGAAAATTTAGTTTAAAACTCCAGTTATTATTATCACCACTATGAGCATCGTCATTATCACCTCAGGGTATTAAAAATGAAAGAAAATACATCCACAAGGATTCTGCTGGAAATAACCTAGAATGTTTGACCTATTCAAAGCTTAGAGGACTTAAAAAGAGAATATGGTTGCTCACAAAATTTTGGAAGGGCTGAAGAAGTTGCTCTATGCTTTATTTCCAGAAATTATACTAGAATGATGCTGCCTGCTAGGGGGCACATGAAATCTGTGACACTCGTGAACTGAGGAACCAGGAATATGCCTCTGGAACAAAGCCCACCGTGAACTGCTAGCTAGGATCAAGACCCGCACCCCACCTGTGTTGAAATGCCATCACCATCACGAAACAAACAGAACAAGTCTTCCCAACACTCTAGAAAGTTACAACCCAACACTGCCATAGGAAAACCCAAAACTCACACCTGCCAGAACAAAAGCATGTGCATCCCCGACAGCATCAAAGCATTTGCTTCATTCCTTCATCTGTATCTTACATCAGTGTCTGATGCCTAGAATCCAAATCCCATATGGAATCCTAACTACTAGGCAGCCTGGTAAATCTGAATGTTTAGCTATACAGTTTCTAAAGTAAAGGAAAGCATATTAGAAGAGCTTACTTTTAAATTAATATTAGAAAAGCATATTTTAAAAACATATTTGGTTGTAAAAAAAAAAAAAAAAGAGAGAGAGACAGAAAGAACATACTTTCCATGACAATACAGCACACAGAAATCCACATACGCATATAGACAAAATCCTTTTTGCTGTTGTACTTTCTACTCATTTAACTAAAATCGCCCTTTCAGCAAAGCAGGCAAATCCCTATGCCTTAAGCATTCTCTGATAAATTAAGCATATTTTGTCCATGAAATAAACAGCAGTCTGGTTTTCCTTTTTGACCCTGGACACCTCCATTTATTTTCAATGAAAGAGAGTATAGCTTAGAAACCTAGGCATTACCATAACCATACAAATGCATATACATACATTGGTTCTAAAATAATACAAACTCTCCCCAGGTGTGAGGCACCCAGATGTCTCCTGTTCTATCTTACTATTGTGTTCCATTCTAATCTGTATTTTCACATTTGTTACGGGTGAGTGAATAGAATCCTGCTCTGGAGAGAGGGAAGACTATATTATAAGGATGGCAAAATAAATATTGAGCATCAACTTACTATATCTACCACAGAATGTTAGGGATAGTTTAGTTTACTTTTCTCTTTTTTTCCCTTTCCACCTTATTTTGTTTTAAATTTTCACCAATCAGACAGAAAATAACAGATGTTAGCAAGGATGTATAGAAAAGGGAATGTAATGTGCTGTTGGTGGGAATATAAATTAGTACAATCTCTACAGAAAACAGTGTGGGGATTTCTCAAAGAGCTAAAAATAGAACTACCTTTTGATCTGACAATCTCACTACTGTGTATCTCACCCAAAGGAAAATAAATCATATATCAAAAAAACTTGTGTTTTTCTTGCAGCAGTATTCACAATAGCAAAGTCATGGAATCCATCTAAGTGCATTGATGGATGACTGGATTTTTTTTTAAGTATGTAATGGAATACTACTCAGCCATAAAAAAGAATGAAATCATGTCTTCTTAAGTGAAACAACTAGGACACAGAAAGAGAAATACTGCATGTTCTCACTTATAAGTGTGGTTCAAATACCGTGTGCACATGGACACAGAGTGTGGAGTGATAGACATGGAAAGCATGGAAAATAAAGAGGTTGGAGGTGGGTGGATGGTGAGAAATTACTTAATGGGTGCAATGTAGCTTACTCTGTGATTGCACAAACAGCCCAGGCTTCACCACTATGCAATATATTAATGTAACAAAATGACACTTTTACCATATACATTTATAAAAATAAAAAAAATTTAAAATATTAAAATAGATAATTTAATTGAATTCACTCATATTTTAGACAAGAAAATGAAATAATGTTTCTAAAATCTCACAATCACCTTAATAGTAGCAAATTTGAAAAAAGAAATGGGATCATTTAGCATTTCATTCTAGAGACCTGACATTCATTCAACAGAAGCTTACTGAGTTCCTATCACGCACCGCCAGATTTACAAACACTATCCTATTTCACTCTCAGAAAACTCTGAAACATGGGTATTATTATATGTCTGTCAAATAAGAGAAAATTGATACTCAGATTAAAAAAAAAAGAAAACTCCCCAAAGCTTAACTGTTAAGCCTAGGGTTGAAACCCTCAACTGTGAGACCATGGGGTTGTTGGTCTTATAATCCCCCCTACATTATCATTTAGAGTGTGTGCTTTTCAATAGCAGTGATTACTACCAATATTAGAAATGCAACTGAAACAACAGAGAACCAATAATGATAAGATTATTTATTCTGCATCCATTGTTTATGAGTCATCATGTTACATATACTATAAAATTAACTTAATTTCCTGAAATGAAAGTTGTATTGCTTCTATTTTAGAGGTAAGGATGCTGTGAATCAGTGAGGTTTACTGCATCGCCCAAGATCACACAGCCAGTTATTAGCAGAGCTTGGATAAACCTGGATTTATCTGACTCCATGCACAGACCAGGCCTCCTAAATCATCTAGCCTGACTGGATACACAGACACTCTCAAAACAATTTCTCCTTATGCGGAACTCACTACCTAAGGACTATAAGAAAGAACAAAACAGAACAAAAATGCTATGACAGCAAAAATTCATATCACTTCCTGTGTACTTCATATACTTCTTAGGTATTTGCCCATTGTCTGTGAGCATATTCAATTTTCAAAATAAATAATATGTATCATAAAAATTTCATTCATATAGAGACTTTTATTAACCCTGTTACATATCTTGCTTATCTGAGGCCAGTAAAGTTATCTAGCCAAGATTCCATAGCCAGGAAATGGTAGATGTGGATATTGAGACAGGGAGTCCAGCCAGAGGCCAAGGTTTATAGAAATACAAATAATAGTGAATGTGGGCAGTCAAGATAGGGAGGTCACAGCTGTTTGGAGTGCACAAGAGTTTATGGAGGTGATAGCATTGGAGATGTTAGGTTAAGGATTAGTAGAAACAAGCTGCATTGTAAAGAAGACAGAAGAATTGTTCCTTATTCACTTATTAGTAAACATAAATACATAAATAATTTTTTAAAAATTCACAAAGGTCAGGAAAACACAAGGTTTTTACATGGAAGTCAACTTAATTATACATACCACATATTGCTGGAGAATTGTGAGATAAACTTAGAAAGTTGAGCTTCAGCCCAAAGGTGGAAGACTTCAGACGCTGAGCTAAGGAGTTAGTCTTAACTTCATTATGTGAAAGGTGAGCCTGTTACAGAAACAGTTAGGAAATAATGATTAATAACCAAAGCTGATTTAGGACTCTATGACTTTTTCATGCTGTGACTTCCAACTGGAATCCTTTCCTCTCTCCCTTCTTATGCCTATCAAATGTCCTGAGCCAGGATGAAGCTTATTCCTCTTTAAGGATCTGGTATGAACTTCACATCCTCTGGAATGTCTTTCTAGCACACAGAAGCTCAGATTCAATGTAGCACTTCCCTTTTATTTTAATACTCATATTAGTAATCTATATTAAAATATTTAGTTCATGTATCTTTCTTTCAAGCTACAGTGTGTGTTCTTTGAATACAGTTGTGAACGTACAGTGCCAGGCATGTAATCACTTATTAATGGATGGGTAGAATAAATTCCTGAATTTGAATGATGAATTTGAATAAATTCCTGAATGAATGTGTTAAATCACTAATTTAACACATTCTCTACTTTAAAAATTAGTATTCATATGAATACTCTTATTTTTCTATCACATCGTTTCTCAATGTCTAAAGGCAAACAATGAACCTGTAGACAAAATATCTAGATGCTCACAGTTCATATATTTATAGATAGATGCAAAATACATATAATCACATAATGAATAACACTGAATTATTCATGTTATGAATAATTAAATGAACATTTATTACGTGTTTGTATATATCTTACCTCTATACATAAATATATGACTCCATTGTGCCCCTCAAAATTTAAAAGTTGAAGTGTTAACTCCCCAGTACCTCAGAATCTGATTGCATATTTTGAGATAGTGTCTTCGAATAAGATAATTAAGTTAGAATGATGTCCTTAGAGCAGGCCCTCATCCAATATGACTGGTGCCTTACAAGAGGAGGAGATGAGAACACATACAGAAAGGGCAGGCCGTGAAGACACAGGGAACAGAAAACCATCTGCTAGTCAAGGAGAGTGGTCTCGGAGAAACCAACACCTCCATTTCAGACTTTCAGCCTCCAAAACTAAAGGAAAAGAAATTTGTGTTCTCTAAGCCACCCAGTCTGTAGTTCTTCACTACGACAGCCCTAGCAAACTTGTACCATAAGCATTAGAAGGCAAAGAAATGAGCTTTCTAATTCAGTAGCCATTGATTCTGATGCTGAATTATTTGTAGGCACATGGCTTCCCGTTACTGAGGTGCTACCCTTGGGGGAACGTGCTTTTGCTGCTCCTTACTGTTGGAGCTGAGTGGGGTGGCCCTGGTGTCCACACAGCAAACAGCACCTCAGTACCAAATGTGTAAGTAGCATGCAATGATTCAGTTCCAATAGTAAGAAGATAAACATGCAGAAGCGGGTACATGGATGTGAGTGTGGGGATGGAGGAGAAAAAACCAGCAAAGGCAGTTTCCTCACTAAAGAGTTATCCACAGCCCATGACTTACGTCATCCACATGAAGGAATTTCCAGTGTCTTCCACCTCTCTACCTCCTCTGAGGCAACTTGTCCACTCTATCACACAAGAATTTCACTTCTACACAGATTATTAGTGCAGGAGCATGGTGCAGATGAAAGAAATAACCATTTCCCCCTCTCATATCTTGTAAGTCATTCCTTCACTTAGAACACCATTTTTTCTAAATTATTTCAAACAACTCACTTGAAATATGTGTTCGCACTCTAACTATAATAACCACTGATATCCTGGCAAAATCACACTTCTGTGACACATGGCTTTGAATGGTATACTTCAGGAGTTTGCAACTTGCGTTTGGGATATAAGTCTTGAAACACAGGTTATTCAAGGCTTATCGTAGCTGAATCTCAGATCTCACTGGTATTTACGCCAGGAGAGAGGTGGTCCGCGCATCAATTTCAGACTCACCTTTGACTCAGTTACAGCAGGGACAGTACGCACAAACTTACATAAATTATGTATTCAAGTTTTATCACGGTTGTACTGACAGCCTCCCAGCAAAATTAGAGAAAGAGAGTTGAATTGATGAATTAATTGAATTATTATTGCTTTGTATCTTTCCCAGACACCAACCTATCCTGCTAAATCCTGCCAATGCCACTAGCTTGGCTGGGCTCCCCTCAATCCAGCAAAGTCTCTCATCTTTGCCAACCTTTCTTTCTAATTTGCAGCACTGAACACAGAGCCCGCGTTTGCCCCCAGGGAGTTGGTGCTGTTTGCTGCTTCCCTATGAAGTTTCATTTTCTGGAATTAATTTCAACCATGATTCACTGTGTCACCCATCTTTAAATGTCTCATAAATATTCCTTTGATTTAATCTAGATTTTTCTTACTTTCATGAAAAGGTAAAAATGTCTTCTCTTTTTATATCCTAAGTGCTGCATAGAAGCCCATTATTTTTGGAACCCATTTCAATTAGCCTCCTGTCACCTCTTCTCCACTGAAAGGGGTCGTGTCCAAGTTATGAATGACCTCACTAAATCAAAACCAATAAATAGCCAATCATAAGGGTTCTATTAATGACCTCTCAGAAGCAGTGAGCACTTGACTATCTCCTTGTCTTCAAATACATTTTACTTATCCTCATAGACACTGCCTTCTTGATGCTTGGCTTCTTACCTCATTGGCTGTTGCTTCTCAGTCTTTGCTGGATGCCCCCTGGTCTGACCTCTAAATGTTGGAATACTCAGTGTTTCAAAGCTAGATATTCAGAACTCTGTTTCTCAATTGACAACTCATTCTTTACAAAGAACTCATTCAGCCCTACAGCTTCAAAGGCCGTTGGTACATCAATACAGGTGGGATGTGAGGCTCCCACTGAGATTCCAGGACAGTGTATCTGCTTATTTCCTCAGTCACCATCCCCACTGAGAACTCTAATAAATAACGCACACCCGACGTGATTAAACAAACAAGCTTGCTCTCTCGCTCCCTTTTCTTTCTCTTCCCTTATCAACCCCCAAATCACTCTGTTCTTTGTCTTCCTTATCTTGGTAAATGTCATTACTCTTGACCAAGTTCCTCAGTCACAAATGCATGAGGTATTCTGATTGTTTTAATGTCTCATTCCCAGAAGACTTCACCATCAGGCAATTCTACCTTCAGAATTTATTCCCCAAATTTGGCTACTTTCACTACCTCTGTGCCCTCCACCGCAGTCCATGCCCTAATTATATTTGCGGCCTCCACAGTGGTCCTCTGCCTCGACCTTACCTACTCTCATGTTCTGTTCTCCACCTTGCAGTGTTTTCTTAACATTTAGAAACATTTTATTCATAGAAGTAGCTGTATTGTCAAAATGGTCTTATAAAATAACTTAGAAAATCAGTTTCCTTTTTCCAAAATCCTTTAACACTGTCTCACACATTTAATAAAATGTAAACATCTTGTTTTGGCCAATAGGGACCTTCAGGATGCAGCTCTCCCCGTGTCTCCTTGCCCAGCTTCACTGCAGCCATGTGGGTCTCTTTCCGGCACAAATCTTCAAACTCATCTCTGCCTTAGGTCCTTGGCATCTGTGGTTCCCATGAAATACTATTTTCCCCCAGATAGCCACATGGGTTGCTCCTCACATATTCATGTCTTTACCGGCCTACTCCCTCTTCACAGAGACCTTCCCTGGCCTTTCATATAATACAGTCACCATCAGCACCACCATTGTCAACTACTTGAAACTTTTATGAAACTCATTATTTTCAAGCGGCTCTTCTTTACATGAAACTATAGTGCATATTTGTTCTTTTCTGTCACCTCATCTACCCTCAAAAAATACTTTGCTTGTTAATTGGCTGCCGTGTTTCAGTATTCAAAAGGTAAAGTTTCTACAATTAGTATCTGATTTGCACTGTGTTGGGAGGAGTTGGACTAGAACGTCTGATATAAATCTATTTCATATTGCTTCAATGTATTTTAAAGCATGCTTCACAGGAATGCAGTCTTATAACCAAAATAACAGTCTCCGACTCACCACTTTTATAACCTCGCATTGCAGTACCTGAACTGTGTCTCCATATTTGTATACTACACAATATTCCCAGAACCCAGCTGGCATTGACAGAGAAAAGATGGCAGGCAGTTGTCAAGTGCTCACTTCAGAAAAACATCCTACAACAATTCTACTAATCAGAGCTCTCTCGGTAATGCACTTTCAATCAGCAACGCATTTTCAAAATGTATTTATAATTTCCTAACACATGGAATAAAGCATAAGTTATTCATGAAAACACTCATTAGAACTTTCAATGCCAGTTTTTAAAAATAGTCTGTCAGTTCATATGCAAGAGCTGCCCTTGCCTGTCAATACCATTGGGCAGTCTGGTTGAGGAGATCATGGAGGATTGGAAAGTCACTCCCAGCTTCCTTCCAGTATTGCGGGTGAGAGGGAACTCATCTCCAGCTGTCTTTGGGCCATTGACCATTCAGCCAAAATTAATAAAAGTGTAGAATCAGGGATATTTGCGGGGAGGAATTTCATAAGTCAAATATAAATTTAGTAGGAGGCTAAATTATGTGTAGCAATTTAGGATTCATAAACATGATTTTAAACTCAGGGAAGCGAGATTAAAAGATGACTGTAGCTAAGAAGGCAAAGACTTACAGAAACCTGTACACAAGCATGTCAACGTGTATTTGATGCTGTCTGAAGAAGGTGCGTGACAAGCAGCAGGTGTGTGCAGCAGCAGGTGTGTGTAGCGCCAGGAGGGAGGATGGACTATGGCTCAGAGACACGTACGCATCCTGTGATTCATTGTTCTATCACAGAGCCCACCCCATTCTAATTACGACCACATTTGCTTTCCCATGCAGATTTTCCTACACTGAGAACAAGTAGTCCTAACCACAAGGATTTTCTGGTTCTCTTATCTTTCCTTTTTGAAATGCAGTCTTTTATGCCCTGAGTGGTCCTGAATCATTGGCCAAAGTCTGCTCTAGTCTATGACTCACCAAAATTTGTTACTGGATCTGCAGGGCTAAGGAACAATCCATAGGTCAGGGTAATATTCATATGAATTCCGTTTGTCGAATTATTTCCTGAGGAACTAGCTTTTCTTCCAAACCAATATCTCATCCCAAATACCCCTACTTCTAGTGTGGAACTGAGTTATAACCTAAGAATATGAAGGCATCTGATTCATCTGATTGAATAAATTAAATGCCTTTATGATGATGAAGTGATAGTTGAGATTGAAGGATGACACAGAAAATGACTGAAACAAGACAAGAATGTAATATATGTACACAATGTGAAATACTATTCAGCCTTAAGAAGGGGAAAAAGTCTGTCATTTGTGACAACATGGATGAAATTGGATGACTTTATGTTAAATGAAATTAGCCAAACATGGAAAAAAATACTGTGTGTTTTCACTTACGTGGAATCTAAAACCTGGGGAGTGGAGGGAATGAGGAGATGCTAATCAAAGGGTACAAAGCCTTGGTTAGATAGAAGAAATAAGGTTAATTTTTTTGTTTTTTAGATCCATGGCACAGTGTGGTGAATATAACTAACATTTTAGTGCTATACATTGCAATATCACTGAATAAATCTCAAATATTCTCACCACATAAAAATCTAATATTTGAGGTTATAGATTCATTAGCCGAATTTTTTCATTTCACATTGCATTCGAAAATTATAACATCACTTTGTAGCCCATAAATGTATACAACTATAATTTGACAATGTATAATAAAAAATAAACAAAAAGCCTATATTGAGACCACATAAATAACGCTGTAAAATATAACCAAAATAACTTTCCCATAAAAATTTTAAACTAAAAGTTTTTATAAAATCACAAAGAAACATTTATATATATATTATATGTATCTCACATATATGCACACACACACATATATATATAGTAAAGGAGATATATAATTATATATATATTTCATTATATACATTACAAACAATTAGTCTGTAATACATATCAGCACTTTGTGAGTTATGATAAACTTTCCATAGGCATTTATTGAACTGAATTAATTGAACCAAATATTGTAATAGGGACGGTACGAATCACACAGAGGAGGTAGGGAGGAATTTTGAAGTTAAGATACAGTAGAACTGTGATGAGAAAAAAATTCTAACTGATGGATTCTTGATCTGTCAGTGCCTTCATATTGAATAAATATGGGATATTGAGGAAAAAGCCACTTCACAATGATTTTCAGGATACTTCTTAGCCCAAAATACCTCATGAGCTCAAATCACCATCTGGAGATATTAATATCTGGAAGTGGAGCTCAATATTAGTATTTTACGTGATGCACGTAACAGATTAACACTTAACATAGGATGAAGAAGTTTCATTGTATCCCATCACTTCTTCCTCTGCGCTGTTCCTATAGGTTTCATTTATCAAACAAGTGACAATCAGAGTCATTGCAGGAAATGGATCCTATGGGAGTATGTTATCAGAAGCATATTTAATGCAGAGGAAAAGGTGCTTTTTAAGATCTCCAGAAGGACTGAAAGAGGGAACTTTACTCAGGACCTCTTGGGAGGCTCTCAGAATTTCAGACAACTGACACTGCTGCAACCTGGGGTAGGGAATCTCAAGACGTACACAATGCAAATCCAGTGCACAACCTATGAGCCAAGAAGCTGTCATAGCTACCGATACTAGCATAGCTGCAGGAGACAGGACCCTGACGCTCCCAATTTGCCACCCAGGAAACTAGATAAAACACGACGGGAAAACACTACGACATAACCTTGTTGATAACTAAAAATGGTAAGAACAGGTAGAACACAGGCATACCTTGGAGATATTGTGGGCTTGGTTTTGGACCACCACAATAAAGTGAATAATCTGAATTTTTTTGTTTTCACAGTGCATATAAAGTTATACTTGTGCTATACTGTAGTCTGTTGTGTACAATAGCATTATTCCTAAAAAGACAATGTATAGACCCTAATTTAAAAAAATATTTTATTGCTAAGCAATGCTAATATACTGGGCACATGTGGTTGGAAAAATGGTGCTGATAGACACACATGATACTGAGTTGCTATAAACTTTTAATGTGTAAAAAAAAAAAATCTGTGAAACACAATAAAGTGGATCACAGTAAAACAACATATGCCTACATAGCACTTGCCTCAATTTCCTCTTCTAAGTGTCAAATGAAATGCAGCTAATTAATGGATCCAGAATGTGAGCTGCCAAGGAGTTGAACAACATTTTAGCTTTCATATTCTGCAGCAGAGGATGTATTAGAAGGAAATGATAAGTACCATTCAACTGTATTCTGAAGTCCACTTTGGATATTTGGTATTTTGATGAATCTTTCTATTTGCACTTAAAACCCAGGTAGGGAGTAATGTCAGGGAAGATGGCAGAGGAGGAGACACTATGAGTCCATCTTTTTACCTAGACAACAATTATATTGAACAGAAATTGTCTGAATTAGCTATTGAACCTCTGGAATGTATTTTAATGCTTTTGGCTTCCAGAGGAAGGCTTGGCTGGGAAATTGTGCTTAATTTTGATCAATTGCAGTGACTGCCCATTTGCTACCTCACAGTCCTGTGGCAGGCAGGTGGTCCCATCCATCTGGTGCAGCTTGCTGGAGCCAGGGTGAGAATTAAGGACCTTGCCCTCTAAATGTTAGAGTTTTATGTTCTGACTGCTGATGGCTACTGTTGCTTGCTGAGGTTAGGACAGAGAACCTGGCTGTCACTGCATCATCTCCAGCTTCTTGAAGTTTCCAAGGGATTTACATGAACGGCACTTGTTTTATTTCTTTATCTTTTTTCGGCACCCAGGCATTTAAACATTAGGACATTCAAAAGCAGTAGTGTATAGGGTAGTGTATTTGTAAAACCACTTGGCATAGCCAGGGGAACAGGCAGGCTCAGAAAAGACATGAGAAGACAGTAAGCTTTCACCTCAGGCTGATCTTCAGAACAGACACACCTTCAACAACCAACCAACCAAACAAACAAAACACCTTGGTAAAAAGAAGAATTTAATTTTTACAGTTATATGAATTAACTGACTAGTTTTCAACAACAACAACAAAAATCAGAAGGCAGATAAAAATACATGAAAGTATGGCTCATTTAAGTAATAACATAAATCAAGATAAACTATCCATGATGAATCCCAGATGTCAGACTTCTTGATAAGGATTTCCAAAAAACTGTCTTAAGGATTCTCAGAGATCTTAAAGAAGACAAAGACATGAAAATGCTATATGAATAAAATGAGAGTTACAGTAAAGACAATTTTTTAAAAGATAATATACAAATTTGGAACCTAAATTTACAATAACTGACATAAAAATTGACTTGAAAGCAGAGTTGAGCAGTCAATGGAAAAAATCAACCTTAAGGGAAAGCTATTGAAATTACTAAGTTTGAGAACAGAAAGAAAAAAAGAATAAAATAGTAAACAGAGCATAAAGAACATTTGGGACACTATCAGTAAGATAAACATATTCATGTGGAAGTACCAGAAGGAGAAGACAAATAGAAAGAAGCAGAAAGAAAATTTAAACAATTAATGACTAAAAACTTCCTGAATTTGATGAAAGACATGAACGTACAAATCTAAGCAGCTAAATAATATCCAGGTTGGATCAACTCAAGGAGATCCACACTGAGACATTATAACCAAATTGCCAAAGTCTGAGAAAAAGGAACAACCTCTTCCTAAGTTTGTGTGTGTGTGTATATGTGTGCTACTGTAAGTTGGATTATTTTCTTAGTTTCTTTTTTAGCTAGGTAATTTTGGTATAAAACTTCTATTGAATTTCTATGTTAATTTTTATGTCTTTCAACTCTACTGAATTTATTTATTAGTTCTAATAGTTTTTAGGTTATTCTTTTTCTTACATCTAGGATTATGTCCTCTGAAAATAGGAATAATTTTACTTCTACCTTTTCTATTTTTCTTTTTTTGTCTGATTGCAATTGCTTGTGCTTTCAGTACTATGTTGAATAGAAATGGCCAGAGTGATCATCCTTCCCTTGTGCCAGATCTTAGTAAAAAAGCTTTGAGGTTCTTTTTCCATTAATTATAATGTTAGCTCTAGGTTTTTTATAAATGGACTTTATTTTAAAAGCCTCTCAAGGGTATCCAAGACAAAGATTTATCTGTGCCTGCAGATATCTGTGTGAATTTAGAAAATCCCTGCCTTCTTGGTGTCTCAAAATAACTTGATATTCCTAGGTCTGTTACAAAGTGACATTCTTTATTTACCACAGGTCAGAAACTTTGTAGGGAAATTACATAGACAAAGTGCCAGGCCAGTCTTTTCAATGGGGTTTTTACTGGCTCCATGAACTCAAATTCAATTTCTCAAAGCAGCCTGAACATATCTGAAAATATGCCATTCCAGTCAAAGCATTGATAAAATAATCAGTGTGTTCAATTGTGCCCTATTACAAAAGAAAACAGATTCTTATTGAGCTTATGCAAATAACTACATTGCCATAAATTAAGGATATTCACAAATGGTTTCCCAAATTCTGGAGAAATCATGTAGAGAGAAAGAAATATGATTCAAATATAGCTCATAATTGTATATACTGTATCCAATTTTTTGTAAGCTACAAAGAGCTTTTCTGACTCTGAAAAACAAAGCAAAAAAAATCAATAATGTTTTATGCAAAGAAGTCAAAACGATTACTTTAGTTTTCTATTAGTTCAATACCATGCAACTAACTACTGCTCTGTCCAATATTGGGCCCACAATCCTCATGGACACGTTAACTCTCCAGTGAGAGTCCTAGAAGTTTTTGCATAGTCCAGTGGCACAAACTCTAAAGTTATCAGAAACCTGTGTTCAGGAGAGTCTGTCAGGGTCCTATGCATGAACTCCACCAAAGAAGTAAGAATTGGACTGTAGCTATCCAGAGACTGCTTTTTGAGAAGAAACAAACCAAAACAATAAGTGTCAGTGGTTTAAAAAGTGCCAGAATCACTATGGCCAAAGACAGAATTAACAAGGAAATTTGGCTATTTCTGTGGCACACACCAACTGAACATAATAATCATTATTGCTGATAGCGTATACTAAGACATATCAGAATTATAGAACTCTCATACAATTTTGGAACACATCACTAACACATTTATAGAAATATAATCCAAAGAAAATTAAATACAATTTCATGTTTGACAGTGCTTTCTGTATGATTTTTAACATATCATATAAGTCAAATATGTCTGCCTTGGACTTCAGGGGCCCTAATATACAAAAAGTTAGTTTGAAGTCAAAAAACTAAACTTAGAATTTGGAAAGCTTGTCAAATATTCAGGGTTTAAAACAGTTCATATTATAAAATATCATAGAATCACAAGTCACTGTAAAATAAGTCACTCATTTAGCAAAAGTGGAAATCCAAAGATTTTAGAAAGTATAAAACCTTTACCCTTTGATATCAAGGAGACATTTTCTCAATAGTAAGACCCAAAAAGACAGCATGAGGCCAAATTGGATCTGTCTCTCTCACTTCTCTCTCTCTCTCTCTCTTTTTTTTTTTTTTTTTGCTGTGTACTCAAAAGGTAAACAAAAATTCTTCACTATCTCCTGTTAATACTACAAACAAATCTTGGTCAAAAGAAAAAATCAAATTTTACCTTTGCATAGTATATTAATATTAAAGGTAATTTTAATGAAAACTTATGAATAAATCCATCTGGTGAGATTTCTGTAAATCTTTTATGAAATTTTATAGCTTTCCCATTCTTTTTCCCAACTTTTTATATCTATTTAGTTTGTATCCATCCTTTATAGTCCTTCCATTTCAAATAATCCTAAAAAACCTCTAAACTAGGAAAAATTATTTTCTCTTTTAATAAAAACCACATTTCTATGACTTCTTCTAAACTTTTTTACCAAAGACAAATCCTACTTTTAAAAATAGCCTTTGCATATAGAATTGCTTATTTCATATCCAAAAGTTTTAATTATGTAATTAACAACTATTCTCTTAGTAACTCTAGTTCCAATGAAAAACCTAGGATTACTTAATTTAACATCATATGACTTTAAGATTTTAAATTCTTAAAGATCATTTTGAAACTAATTTTATTTATTAGAGATTACTAACATCACATGAACTAAAAGCCATTCTTCATGAAAACATTCTTGCAAAAGCAACGCAAAAGAGCTATTCGGCCAATAATTATTCTTTCTGTACTTTATGCAAATAATCAGGCCATGTATAATAAGACTAAAACTGATTTTTCAAATCATTTAGTCCCACTATGATTTTTTGTTGGTTAAAATGGGGGAATGGAGAGACAAAAATTATGTTTCAAAAGAAACTATAGTGTACCTGCTGTTAGATTCTATCATTGTTCATTACTGAGTTTTTATTATTTTTCTACAATTTAGATTGGATCCTGAATTCTCTCCTGTCTACAGGTCTCTGAATTAATTTTTTTTAATGTTTCTTCCGTTATTTTCTGGTTTGGAATCACTAGAAGTTAAAACTGGTTTTCTTAAGGCCCTGCAAACTGCAGGTAGAGAAAAACCTCAGGA
The DNA here is from genome assembly GCF_001604975.1 of Cebus imitator. NCBI lineage: Eukaryota > Metazoa > Chordata > Mammalia > Primates > Cebidae > Cebus > Cebus imitator. Next base: position 584,908 of record NW_016107388.1, on the reverse strand, counting down.
GAAATAACAGAAACATATATAGAGAAATATACAACCTTCATGTCTGCCTGTTGATATACAGACTACCCAGAGAGTTCATTTGAAAACCTGATTTGAACTATAATCTAGAAAACTGCCATATTGCCACTGCAAACTGAAGATGCTTCAGAGACTAGAAAACCAGTCTATAGACTGACTGGTCTAGAAATAAACCTTTGTTTTTCTTGTTTCTCTAGAAATTCCTCTTATTAAAGATATGTTTGCCTGCATCACATATAGTCTAGCCCATGCGATGGCACCTCCTGGAATTGGACACAGTGGTTTAACTGAACTGGTCTATTCTCAGGACTGACTAGAAGATCTAGAACAACGTATTTAAATTTATTATTTTCTGTTTATTTCAATTTGTCTTTTCACTTCTTTGTCTACCTCTATCTAACAAGCTCTAATACAAATCTTTCCAAAGCTATTAGGTGGGCTTTTAATATATGAAATTTTTTGTAAGTTTCAAAGTGGGGACTGAAGGAAATCAAAATATTTTACCTCAACATATATTTCTTTGACATATTTTGAAATAGCTACCACGAAGCCAGCAGACAAAAGTGGCCTTGCAAATTTGCCTTTGATGGGGGAAATGTGCATATGCAGAGAATAGCCACTAATGCATCCAGCTCTTTCCTTTCTAGGCGTTTCCTGGATCTAAGAGAAACTGAGAGTTTGACATCTTTAAATGTATGAAAATTAACACTTGCCACCAGTTTTCTCTGAGGACTACTACTTATGAGACTTAATCTACATAACAAAGCCGCCTTTGCTACCAGGCCTCTTCCTTTCTTCCTGTCATAACCTGTCTGGCACTAAACCTGATTTTCCCACTTAATCTATGTTTGCCCATGTTTTAAACCTGAATTCTTTCTGCAGCTTTGAGATGATACATAAGCTTCTGTACTTTGTTGAGGGCTTGGGTCTTTATTCTGAAGGCTCCTATATATACATGTTAAATAAATGTATGTCTTTTCTCCCACTAAAGGAGTCCTTGATTATATTAAAGAAATTTCCTTCTATATCTAAATTGTTGTGTGTTTTTATCAAGAAAGAATGCTGAACTTCATCAAATACTTTTTTCACACCAATTGATGATCATGCTGTTTTTATCTTTTATTCAGTTAATGTGATGTATCACACTGATTAATTTGTGTATGTTAAACCTGTATTTGCTGCCAGAGATAAATTCCACTGAGTAATGATTTATAATCTTTTAGATATGTTATTGGATTTGGTTTTCTAATAGTTTATTAAGAGTTTTTGCCTTAATGATCATCAGAGAAATTGCCCTGGAGTTGTCTTCTCTTGTGAGGTCTTTGTGTGGCTTAAATATTGAGGTGATTCTGGCTTTATACAATGTATTCAGAAGGATTTTTTCTAGCTGTACTTTTTGAAAGAGTTTTAAAACGTTAGCATTAACTTTTCTTTGAATGTTTGGTAGAATTTAGCCATGAAGCCATCTGGTCCTGGGCTTTTTGTTGTTGTTGGAAGGTTTTTGGTAACTTTTTAAATTCCTATGTCTGCTATTGATCTAATCATGTTTTACATTTCTTTCTGACTCAATCCTGGCAGGTTATATTTTTATAGGTATTATTCATTTTCTCTGGGTTATCCAATTTGTGGGCATGTAATTACATATAATTTTTTTATAACTTTTTATTTTGGGGGTATCTGTTACAATTTATTTGATTTGGTTTACTTGAATCTTCTTTCTTTTTTGTTAGACTAGATGTAAAGTTCTAAATTTTATTATTTTCAAAAAAATCAATTGTTAATTTTATTGTTTTTCCTTCTATGGTCTTTCTTACATCTATTTCATTTATTATTGTTCTAAGTTTTATCATTTGCTCCCTTAAGCTAATTTGAGGTTTTATTTGTTCTCTTTTTACTTTCTCTAGGCATAATGTTAAACTAATTCCTTGAGATTTTCTTTTCTAATGTAGACATTTATTGCTGTAAACTTTCCTCTTAGAATTGCTTTTGCTGCATCCCATAACTTTTGATATGTTGTGTTTTTATGTGTTTGCATTACAATAACTTTTTTATTTCCCTTTGGATTTCTTGTTTGATCTGTTGATTATTCAGGTATGTATTTTTAAATTTTCATATATTTGTGGATATTATAATTTTCCTCATCTTATGATTTCTAGTTTCATATTGTTATGACCAGAGAAGATACTTTATATGATTCTACTCTTCTAAATACGTTAAAAACTTGTTTTGTGGTCTAACATGTGATCTCTCTTGGAGAATAGTCCATGAGAACTTTAGAGAATATGTATTCTGCTGCCCTTTGGTAAAAAATCAAGCTGGTTTTCAATATGTTTGTTAGGTCTATTTGGTTTTTGGTGTTGTTAGCAAAAGCAAAACTAGACAAGTGAGGCTACATTAAACTAAAAAGCTGCACAGACAGGTAAACACACAGCAGAGTGAAAAGACAACCTATGTAATAGGAAAAAGTATTTTCAAACCATTTATCTGATGAGGGGTTTATATCCAAATATATAAGAAACTCCTGTGACTCAATAGCCACCAAAAACAACAAAAACAAAACAAATAGCCCTGTTTAAAAAGGAATAATTGCCTTTAGTAGACATTTTTTTTTCAATGAAGATATACAAATGGCCACTAGGTATATAAAAAGGTGCTCAACATCACTAATTATCAGAGAAATGCAAAGCAAAACCACAATAAGACGTTATCTCACACTTGTTAACCTGGCTATAAGACAAACAAACAAAAAACACTAAAAAATTGCAAGTGCAGGTGAGATTGTGAAGCATGTAAAAGTATGCAGCTGCTATTAAATACAATATAAACATAAATAAAAATAGTATTCTATCATCCAGAAATCCCACTTATGTGCATATATCAAAAAAACTGACATCAGGATGTCAAAGAGCTGTCTGCAATCTCATGTTTATTGCAGCACTATTCATGGTATCCAAGATATGGAGTTAATCTAAGTGTCCATCAGTGGATGAGTGGATAAAGAAAATGAAGGATATACATACAGTGAAATTTGTGACAGTATGGATGAACCAGGGAGATGTTATGCTAAGTCAACTGAGCTAGTCACAGAAAGTCAAATATAGTATAATTCTGGTAATAAGAGATATCTAAAATAATCACATTAACAGAAGCAGAAAAGAGAATGGTGGTTTCCAGGGACTGGGAGGAGGGGGAAATGGAAAGTCATTGCTCAATGGGTATAAATTTTCTGGTATGCAAGATAAATAAATTATGTACAACATAGTGCCTGTAGTTAACAGTACAGTATTATGCACTTACAAATTTTTAGGAGTGTGGATGTTAATTATTATTACCCCAAATAAAAGGAAAACAAGCCAATTTTTTGAGATGATAAATATGTTTATTACTTTGATTGTGTTGTTGATATCATGGCTGTATTTGTATGTCCAGACTTATCAAATTATATACATTAAATATGTGCAGTGTTTTTGAATATAATTTTACCTTAATCAAGCTGGTTTTAAAAGACATGTCAATGGCAAAATGACACTTTTTTTCAACAAATAGTACTTTGAAAATTGAATAGTCACAAGTAAAAGAATGAAACTGGACCATTACCATGCAACATAAGCAAATAACAAATCAAAGTGAATCGAAGACCTAACATAAAAGCTGAAGATACAAAATTCTTAGATGAAAATGCAGAGGAATAGATTCATGGTTTTGGTGTTGGCAATGACATCATGGATATGACACCAAAAACACTGTCAACAACAAAAAATAAATACATTGGACTTTATAAAAATTAAGTACTTTGTGTATTGAAGGACACTATTAGGAAACTGAAAAGCCAATACATGAAATGAGAGAAAATGTTTACAAATCAGTATTTGACAATGGGTTAATATCCAAATAACAAAGAATTTCAAAACTTAACTATAAAACAAATAGCCCAATTAAAAATGAGTGAAGAATCTGAATAGACATTTCTCCGTAGAAGATACACAAATGACCAATTAACACATGGAATATACAAATGACAAACAAGCGCATGGGGTCAGGCACAGCATCATTGATAAGGGTGATAAGGATGATAAGCATTGTTAATGATGGGGAAAAATTGGAAGTTTCATGGATTTCTGCACTATGTAAAATAGTGCAGCATCTGGGGAACACAGTATGGTTATTCCTTAAAAAGTCAAACATGGAACCCAGCATTGCCACTCCTATGTATATATCCATAATAATTGAAAGCAATAACTCATACAAATATTTACACCAATGTTCATACCAGCATTATTTGCAATGACTGAAAGGCAGTGGGACAACCCAAGTGTCCATCAACAGATGAACACAATGTGGTATATACATACAACGGACTAATATTCAGCCATAAAATGGAAAGCAATTTTATTTGTTACGTGTATGGAACTTAAAAATATTACGCTAAATAATATGAGGCAGAAACAGAAGGGCAAAGTGCTGTATATTTGACTTAAGTACCCATAATAGGCATAGTCATAGAGACAGAAAGTAGAATAGAGGGAACCAAAGGCCAGGTGGGAGGAGGAATGGGTAGTTCTTCTTTAGTGGGTACAGAGTTTATATTGAGGATTGAGGATGATGAAGAAGTTTTAGGTACAGACACTAATAATGGTTATACAACATTGTGAATGTGTTCAATGCCACCAAATTGCACATTTATATAAATGGTTTAAAAATGTTATGCCTATTTTACTACAATATAAAATAAACCTACTAATAGCATCAACTTCATCACTCCACCTAACACAATCCAAATTTTCTTTTTATAAATGAAAACATGATCTCCTCCGCAAAGTACTAGCAGTCTTCGTGTCCTTTTCTAGGGGATGTTTGTGACTTTTTTCTTAATCCCAATTTGCAAAATAACATCATGTCACTCAAAAAATAAATTTAAAAAATCATCAATATACCCCATATAAAATAGTAGCAAAAAGAGAAGAGGAATGTCTTGTTTGACAGTAATAAATACATACAGAACAAGGAGACTGATGGACTAGCAGCGCCATCTTTGCTTCATGTGGCCAGAGTTAGAACTTCCTTTCTCTGCTCTCCATTCTATACATCCTTTGCCCTCAGCCAGCATTTTCACCTGGTGGGCTACTAGGCCCTCATTTTGAAGGGGTCTAAGCCTTCACTGATGGGGTTATTCTTGTTCTCATTAAGTTTTACTACCAAAGATGGCAGTACTGGGTTGAATCCTAGAGGACTCTCTGGGATCTCTATACATCCCTCTCTAATCGCATTGTACAGCTTCAATCATATGCAACTTTATTTTATAAACCTAGCATAGGATAACAGAGGAGTCCACTTTTTTATTACAGGTAGTTCGTTCAGGGCATCGGAATTCCAAATGGCGAATTTTTATTTCTGTGGAGGCATTACAGTTCCTTCTGGTGGAGACATTCTGCTCTTAGATCCTAAAATCACTAAACCAGTATAACCTAAGTTGATGGATATGGAAAGAAAAATTTTGTGTGGTGGTCATTAAGTATAACAGTAGCAGATGCCACATCACCTCAAACCTTCTGATCCAGAACGCTAGTATTCTGCGTATGAAAGAAACTACAGAATGTATTAATCACTGTTAAGAGAAGCTTGTGGGGTGGAACCCTAATTTCAGAAGGCACCACCTCTCACCTGGGGACATAAGTGGTCTTGAATCTTCCGTTGTATTGTTCTGTAAGGTCTCAATACATAAAAGAGAGTGTATTTGGTGGCCACAGCCTCATGTCTTTTACTGTTAAGTCTGTAGAATGGAAGTGGCAATGTGTGGAACACTGTAGTGATGAACAAGCATTCAGGACGTCCACGATGATGGTGCTCGAAGCTTGGTGGACAATAAATGTAAACCCATATACAGAAAAAGTATCCACTTCAGGGGAGGAAATGATTTTTCCCTCCAGAATATAATAGGCCCAATTAATTTAATTTAAAATTGATGTTAGCTTCTGTGCCATACAACTGAATCTTTTCGTGGAAGAGTTGCAGTTTATATTTGTTGTCCTGGTATAACTATTAAGAGTTCATCCTTAGCAGGGCACAGTGGCTCACGCCTGTAATCCTAGCACTTTGGAAAGCTGAGGTGGGCAGATTGCTTGAGCTCCAGAATTTGAGACCAGCCTGGGCAGCATTGGTGAAACCCCGTCTCTACGAAAATACAAAGAATTAGCCGGTGTGGCAGTGTGTGCCTGTAATCCCAGCTACTTGGGAGGCTGAGGCAAGAGAATAGCTTGAACCCAGGAGGCAGAGGTTGCAATGAGGCAAGATCATGCCATTGCACTCCAGCCTGGGCAACAAGAGCAAAACTCTGTCTCAAAAAAAAAAAAAAGAAAAAAAACAGTTCATCCCTGTCCTCTCAAAAGTGTCCAGATTAAGAGATAAATTATATTTTCAGCTTCCATGCTGGGGATTCATATTAGTCTCATCTTTTGGCAATTTGAGCTTTAGGAGTTGTATTAACCAGGTCATCCTTGAGCTTCTACGGAACCTGAGTCTATATAACCATGCTTGATTACTGAGGCTATATATATATATTATATATATATATATATCCAGAAATATGTATAATATATAATATTTATATATAGTATATGTATTATATATATTATAGTATATATATTTTATAATATATATTATTATATATAATTTATTATATATAATATATTTTATATTATATATATTTAAAAATATATATGAACATTTATAAATACATATAATATTTTATATATTTTATATATAATATATATTTTATATATAATATATTATATATAATTCATATATATTTTACATATATATATTTCTGGATATATATGCCCAGAAATATATATAATATATATAATATATTATATGTATTTTATATAATATATTATATATATTATATATATACCCTCAATTTCCATTTCTATTCTAGTAGCCAATGGATCTCCTAAATCTTTACTTCAATAGGAGACTCATTTTGGATGAACAATTGTAATTATTGAATTACTTTTTCCATTGTGTGTGATAGACCATCAGAATCTTATTATTCAACAGTATATATATCTTCACTTCCTTTATCCCGTTTCTATGTGGATGACTGACTATCCCAGAATTTTCTTATTTAAAATATTGGATATTATCTCCTCTGGTAGTAACTACTTTATTAATCAAGTTTTTGTGCCAGAAACAGAACTTACTATAGTTATTTAAAGCAGTAAATGACGTAATATATTTGTGCTTACAAAGCCCTTGGAAGACAAGTATGACCAGCCTTTATGCTGGAAAGGAAAGGGTCCCAAAAACTAACTCATCAGGAGAACTGCAATCTATGACACTGTTGTCAAGTTGAAGCATCTGGAGGCTGCTTTTAGAATAGATGAGTTGAAGAATGCAGCGCAATTACCAAAATTCAAGGATCTAAAGTCAGAATGAGACAGCCTCGCCATATTGGAAATACATGTTTCTCTCCATCATTAGTGAAGCTGGTGGCTTCTATTGGAGATCTGAGTATGGCTACCTCCTTCTTGACCCCCGGGCATGAGAAACTGGATGTTGGAATACTCTTGCAGGAAAAAGTGAGCAAAGCAAAATCACACACAAACAGAAAGCGTGGTTCCATAACCCTGTTCTGTAGCTGCAGACAGCAAAGGAAGGCAGAATACAGCCTCCTTTTCACTTTACCTTCCAAATCTCACAGGATGATTCTAATTGTTGAAATGTAATTTCCATCTAGAACTCTTGCTGCCAAGAAATATAGGAGCATGGGATTTTGCTTTTCATGTTCTTCAGTGGAGGAACACACTAAGAGAGATAAGAATAGATGCTAAAGGTCAGGAGATCATCTTCACACCCAGCAGATCATCACCACATGATCTCATATGTCACCCTGTGCTTGTGTTTATGAACTTCTTAATGGTTGCACCCATGACTCAAACAGAACACTTGTTATCTAGAAGCACGCAATATTTCTTCAATTGAACTAACAGATTAAGTGAAAATATTTACAAGCAGGGAATGTATTTTACATATATATATATATATATATATATATATATATATATAATGCTTTTACATAGGAATGTAATCAGTGAGGTGGGAAAGTTTTCTGCTATATCATTTGTAGGACAAATGAAGAAGTCACTAATGTTTTGCCAAGAAGATAGTTCATTCGGTGAAATGATGACATAATAGCTTTTATATGCCTGGACAATTTCCATGTGGAAGAGAGATTTTATATATTTAGCAGTAGTCAAAATTGAAGCATGGTATTAATGAAAAGTTTAGAAAGCAGGATTTTGTCTCAGTTTGAAAAACAGCTTTCAAACTTCTGGAAAATTCAGGAAATACTGCTCTGTGCTGCCACACGTTTTGATTGCTGGATGGCTTGGTGCCGGCCAGGAGGAATGCATTCTTGCTCTGTTGTGCTTAAGTAGACTGAACTACAGCAAAAATTTCCCAAAATGTTTCAGCAAAATTGTTTCTTTGTAATGTTTCTAATTATTGTTAAAAAAGATTCCAAGATCAAATACATTTATTCAATCCTAAATGCCTTCTATCTTTAGTGCAGATTCCTCAGAGATTTGAGTACTCTCATGAAAATTATGACTATCCAAATGCATTTATGTTTATTTTTATTGCAGAAAACTTGTACAATAAAAACAAAACAAAACTAAACACCTTTAAAAAAATGAGAAAACATTGAGGAAAATTTCCAGGACATTGGTCTGGGCAAAATTTTCCTGAGTAATATCCCACAAGCAAAAACAACCAAAGCAAAAATGGAAAAAAATAGGATAAGATCAGGTTAAAAAAGCTTTTGCACAGCAAAGGAAACAACAAAGTGAAGAGACAACCCACAGAATGGAAGAAAATATTTGCAAACTACCCATTTAAGAAGTGACTAATATGCAACATATATAAGGAGCACAAACAAGTCCATAGGAAAAAAATCAAACAATCTGATCAAAAAATGGGCAAAATATTTGAATAGACATTTCTCAAAAAAAAGACATACAAATGGCAAATAGCCGTATGAAAAGGGGCTCAACATCACTGATCATCAAAAAAAATGCAAATAAAACTACAATGAGATATCATCTTACCCCAGTTAAAATGGCTCATCTCCAAAAGGCAACAATAATAAATGCTGGCGAGGATGTAGAGAAAGGAGAACCCATCTACGATGTTGGTGAGAATGTAAATTAGTAAAATTGTTATGGAGAACGGTTTGGAGGTTCCTCAAAAAACTAAACATAGAGCTACCATATAATCCAGCTATCCCACTGCTGGATATGTATCCAAAGAAAGGAAATCAGTATTTCAAAGAGCTCTCTGCATTTCCATGTTTGTGGCTGCACTGTTCACAAGAGCTAAAAATTGGAAGTAATTGAAGTATCTATCAATAGATGAATGGATAAAGAAAATGTGATACATATACACAAATGAGTACTAGTCAGCCCTAAAAAAAATGAGATTTTATTATTTGCAACAACATGGATGGCACTGGAGATCATTATGTTGAGTAAAATAAGCCAGGCACAAAAAGAAGACAAATATGGCATGTTCTCACTTATTTGTGGAATCTGAAAATCAAAACAATTGAATTCACGGACATAGAGAATAGAAGGATGGTTATGAGAGGCTTCGAAGGGTAGTCGGGGGCTGGAGGGGAAGTGAGGTTGTTCAATGGGTACAAAAAAAAGACCTACTATTTGATATCACAACAGGGTGAGTAGAGTCAATAATAACTTAATTGTACATTTTAAAATAACCAAAAGAGTGTAAATGGATTGCGCGAAACACAAAGAATAAAAGCTTGAGGGCTGGCTAGCCCATTGTTCATGATGTGATTGTTTCACATTAAATGTCTGTATCGAAATTCCCCACATATCCCATAAATATTTACCCCTACTATGGACCCACAAAAATTAAAAATTAAATTTTTTAAAACAATGAGAAATGCTTTAGGGGACGCTGGAAAACATGGTTAGATATCATAACATATTTAATTTTGTTTCTTCGCCTAATATGATGTCTCCACTTTGGTGTGCACGACATGTCAAATGAGGTAGTAAATGAGAGAGGGGAAGAAAAATGCGAGGGAGGAATAGGAAAGAAAAGGTGAGGAAAAGAAGGAAAAGAAAAGCAGGAAGAAAATGAAACATAAAAGGGAAAAAGAAGGTAGCAATCGGTTGGGATTTATGCACGTAATTGGCTCTAGATTATATAAATTCTTTTTTTCTCCAAACCTTTTACTTTTTATTGTGGAATATAAAATACATTACAGAAAATTGCCAAAAAAAGCATTCTAGAAATTTGCAGATTAAAAAAGCTTCGAGTCCCTCTCAGCCTTTTTAAACCTATCTGCGTTTGTTACAATGTCTTTGAGATGACCAAAGATACTCCTACCCAACCATACTGTTTAGGTTCAACATGGAGAGTGAGTCTGGCCACGACCTTCCTAACCCATAACAGCCACAGTGCTGCCTGTTCTTAAGAAGCTGTCAAGGTTAAGAGATCGCTGTCCCAAAGGAATGATTTTTTACAATAGTCACAACCTAGAAGTTTTGAAAACAAGGCACTGAGGGTGATTCAGGAGAGTGGCACTCTAACAATGCACTTAAGAATAGGCTATATTGCAGTATGATACACTTCATGGTTACGTAGAAAAGAAAATCAATCTGGAAGAAAAGCTTGCTTGGTTAGGCAGTAATTTTTCCAGCAACCAATATAATGAACACCACAAAGAATGAGAAACACTGACACTAAAAATCATTAGATTTCTACACAGATGAGAGATTTGCATAAATCCCATTTGATGCCAAATACACAACTAAGTATTGATGCTGCTCTCTGAGGACAGAATGATTCAGATAAATTATTTTGTGCATGTAAAACCAGGGGATCATCTTGCAGTTGCTAAATACAGCTTTGAAAAACCATCAGATACAACATTCATGAGTTAACAAAACTCTACCTGTATATGTAACCCGTCCTTCATAGCAAATGAGTAAAATCAGAAGTTGTTTAGATGGAACACAAGCCTTGGATTTATGCACACACTGCCTTGGGGAGTTGTGCAAATACATTATTTGGAAGGTGAAGGTTCAATTATAAGCTGATTTTCTAATTAATGTCACTTTACTCCGCAGGGAAAGATGCTCGTTAAGTGAAGTATTTCACACCCTGGCAGGAAATGTAGATATAAAGAATGCTCATGCCTGTGCCCTCCTCTTTCTAACAGATACTTCAAGTCATCGAATGGCGCCAGCCTCTCATACGTTACCGCTTTAATATCCTTAGCTTTCTTATCAAACCACAGGTAAACATTCGCAATGTTTGCATACTAACAGTCTATTTGTGATGCAATTACTACGCTGGCAGTACTCCAGGTCACAAGATGGAAGTGTTTCAAGGAGCAGGAAGGAAGAAACGTGGAAAGATTTTCCACATGACTGTTTCACATTGAAGCTCCATCAGTGTGTCTGGCATTTTGGGATGCCAGTGAACTCAGGAGAAGCCGCTCTTAAATGTTACAGAGGAAATAAGCCAAAACAGGGCACCTCCGTATTTGATATTGGTCAAACATCTCCAATTATTTCTTTTTTTTAATTTTAGTACTGCACTAAAATCTGCATTTTTAATTTCAAAGATTTTGAAAATGATGAATCAAAATGGCAAGTATCAAGAAAATTATTATGTAAAATTCCATCCTTTAACTGCAGCATTTTCTGATTTCTCTCTTTCCCTCAATTAAAAGATAAGGAAACTGAAACTTTGAGAGCTAAACTGTGTTTCCCAAGATCACTTGGACAGATAATCAAAGTATCTGTCTTGCATTCCACATTTTGTTACTGAAAAGATGTGGGCGAAAGAGAGACTTTTCTAAGGGTCAGGAAAAGTAAATAGTGTAAAGTGAAGACTAGGTGGGAGTGAAGAGAGTCGGACGCAGCTAGAGTACAGCAGAAAGGTACAGACTTGAGAAAAGCAAGGGTCTCCAGAAAAACTTAAGAAAATACTGCACAGGACGTGCGCACTGATGGGAGGTGCAGCCAGTGAGGCTCCCACACTTCAAAGTCATCTCACTTCTCAGTCTGGAAGTGATTGCCTGGGTTCTCATTGAATGATCATTGGTCAAGAAGGGCTCATCGGGCTATTTCAGGATGAAATATATTTTAGGCCTAATTTGCCTCCACTTCAAACTATCAGCTGGAAGACTGGCTTCCCTTGCTTTTGCGTTATATCTGTCCATCATGATCTATATTTTGGTATAAATTGTAATTCTTAACTTTCACAATGCAAGACTAAAGCTCTGACTCCCCCTCTTGAGACAAAACTTCATAAGGAGTATTCAGTACAAACTTTAAAGCATTCTTTATCTTCAAAAGCCTGATTGGTTAAAAAGAAAGCTGTGAAGACCTCTCTTTTACCCACTTGCCTGACTCCTCAATCTGTCAAACATGCTTTTCTTGACTCAATATCTGTGAAATTACTGTAGAGCTTAATCTCCGTGGGAAATCATTTCTCGTTATAAGAGCTCAGTTTTCTGCCTACATAGTGAAAGTGGACAGAGAAGAGCAAGTAATACCAACAATAGACCTAATTACAGCATTCCTAGGAAAACAAAACATAGCTGCAAGACTGCTAGCTAAAGGATGTTAAATTGCCTTACAATAAAGTACTTTCAGAGGCTTTAGATTTAAGCGACACTTTGATTACTTTAAAGACAAACATAACCCTGGATTTGTGATATTGTCACTTATTTTGGAGGGAAAACAAAGTTTACAAAAAGTATGTAAATTTCATTGAACTTTTCAAAAAGCCCACTTTGTTTTCACTGATTTTTCTCAGCTGTTTATTCTGTTCTCCATTTCATTAATTTCCACTTTAATCTTTATACTTCCTCTTCTTAATTTTTTTTTTTTTTTTTTTTTTTTTTTTTTTTTTTTTTTTTTTTTTTTTTTT